>NC_138778.1:174164565-174529565 GCF_965119305.1 Pelophylax lessonae
CAGATAGGGAGAGGGTGATAGGGAGGGGGTGAGAGAGCGAGGAGCCACTGCTTTGCCTCATTAGGCTGTGCATGCAAATTTCAGCTTAAGCTATTCACCTCTGTTAACAGATGCTGTTTAGCAGCAGATTAGTTAAATCGGTAGTAAGCTGCACTTTTTTTAAACCCCTGCAAGACAATGGGATAATGTGCTAGCATGCGTCGCATACTAGCACATTATGAAATACTTTCCCTAGAACGAAGACCTCCCAGCATTGCACTGTCGCCGATGATGGGTTTCATCTTCATCCGATCTTCCTTCCGGGTTCACGTGCTCTGGCCATCTGATTGGTCACTCCTACGCATGTGTGCAGGAGTCACAGTACTGTGGCACAGAGCTACAGACCTCAGCATAGAGCTTCACAGCGCATGTGCTGGTGATATCACCTGCTGCAGGCAGTGTGAATATCTTCTAAACTGTGCAAGTTTAGGAGATATTCACTGTACCTACAGGTAAGTCATATGATAGGCTTACCTGTAGGTACAAGTTCAAAAGAAAAAGAGTTTACTGCCATTCTAATAGCCTGGTAGCTTACCTCTGGCAAAAGGGAGCCCAAAGCACCACTTGTCGGATGGATTTTTTTTCATACAATATTTCATAGTTGAAGAGTCTTTACTTTTTGGTCCGGACTTTAACCACTTAAGCCCCGGAGGATTTGGCTGCTAAACGACCAGGGCCTATTTTGCGATTCGGCACCGCGTGACTTTAACGGACAATTGCGCGGTCGTGCAACGCTGTACCTAAACGAATTTGACGTCCTTTTTTCCCACAAACAGAGCTTTCTTTTGGTGGTATTTGATTACCTGTGCGCTTTTTACTTTTTGCGCTATAAACAAAAAAAGAGCGTAAATTTTGCAAAAATAACAATATTTTTCACATTTTTTTATATGAAATTCCCCCAAAAAAAAATGTAAAAATCAAAACTTTTTAACATTTTCGGCCAATTTGTTTTATGCTACATATGTTTGGTAAAAAAAAATCGTAAAAAGTGTATTTTTATTGGTTTGCGCAAAAGTTATCGCGTTTACTAACAAAGGGAAAGATTTTTGTCATTTTTGTTGTTTTTTTTTAACACGTAATGGCGGCGATCTGCGATTTTTTTTGCGGGACTGCGACATTGCGGCGGACAGATCGGACCCTTGACTGACATTTTTGACACTTTTGGGGTTACCAGTGACATTTCTACAGTAATCAGTGCTATACATATGCACTGTTACTGTAAAAATACACTGGTAGTGAAGGGGTTAACTTTATTTGAGAGGGAGGGGCTGTGTGTGTCCCTAGGGGCGTGATTCTTACTGTGATTGGCTGTGGCTTGAGGTGTAAGGACACTGATAAACGGTTATACATAGTAGAACTGTGTGATCAGGGTTTTTACACAAGCCGCCTGACTTTCTCCCTCTCCCCCGACGATCGCCGAGTGACCGGTGGACATCGGGTCCGCCGGTCACACGCGCGGGGGGTCCGTGACCGCGCCTCCGCGGGCGGGCGCTCGCTCCCCAGACCCTCCCAGGCTAGTGACGTTAAGGTCAGCATTTGCATAAAGTTAAAGCTGAACTCCAGTCATAGGAGAGGCACAAATTCATTTAGTTCTGTGTTCAAAAATACAGCTTTTTTTTTTTTTTTTTTTTTTTTTTTAAATATAAGTGTGTAAATACACTATATTACCAAATGTATTGGGACGCCTGCCTTAACACGCACATGAACTTTAATGGCATCCCAGTCTTAGTCTGTTGGGTTCAATATTGAGTTGGCCCACACTTTGCAGCTATAACCGCATCAACTCTTCTGGGAAGGCTGTCCACAAAGTATAGGAGTGTCTATGGGAATGACCATTCTTCCAGAAGTGTATCAGTGAGGTCAGGCACTGATGTTGAATGAGAAGGCCTGGCTTACACTCTGAGTCCTCCAAAAGATGTTCTATCAGGTTGAGGTCAGGTAAGTCAAGTTCCTCCACCCCAAACTCACTCATCCATGTCTTCATGGACCTTGCTTTGTGAACTGGTACACAGTCATGTTGAAACAGGAAGGGGCCATCCCCAAAGTTGGGAGCATGAAATTGTCCAATATGTCTTGGTATGCGGACGCCTTAAGAGTTCCCTTCACTGGAATTAAGGGGCCAAACCCAAACCCTGAAAAACAACCCCACACCATAATCCCCCCTCCACCAAATGATTTGGACCAGTGCATAAAGCAAGGTTCATAAAGACATGGATGAGCAAGTTTGGGGTGGAGGAACTTGACTGGCCTGTACAGAGTCCTGACCCTAATCCGATAGAATGCCGCCTTTGGGATGAATTAGAGCAGAGACTGTGAGCCAGGTCTTCTCGGCCAACATCAGTACCTGACCTCACAAATGCGCTTCTGGAAGAACATTCCATTCCCATAGACACACTCCTAAACCTTGTGGACAGCCTTCCTAGAAGAGTAGAAGCTGTTATAGCTGCAAAGGGTGGGCCAACTCAATATTGAACCCTACGGACTAAAGGCCCGCACACACGATAAGAAAATCGGAAGTAAAATTTCATCTGACGAATGATCTGCAGATTTTGAGAGCCGATTACGAATTTTCGTACAGCAAGAGTTGAATTTGCAGGCTATAAAATTTTTATTGTCCGATTTTCGTTTAATTAGTACAGTTTTCATCCCAAATAAATCGTAAGAGCAAGACTAGGCATGCTTGGAAATGAAAGAATACATACAAAACAATTCAACACATGACATCACTTCTGAAGTTAAATCCTGTCGTACCAGAATTTTTGTATGAAAGTAACTTTCGATATGAAACTAGCATGCAACAAAAGAATGGACGAAAATAATCCTATCATGTGTATGAGGCTTAACCACTTGCCGACCGCCGCACGCCGATCTACGTCGGCGGTCAGCCCCTCACAGGCAAAGTGACGTAGGGCTACGTCACTAGCTTGTGAGGGTCTAGGGAGCGAGCGCGCGCCGCCGGAGGCGCGCTCCCGCTCCCGCGTGGTCACGGACCCCCCCGCGCGTGTGACCGGCGGACCCGATGTCCGCCGGCCACTCTGCGATCGGCGGGGGAGAGGGAGAAAGTCAGGCAGCTTGTGTAAACAAGCTGCCTGTCATTCTCCCCTCTGTATGAGAGCTGATCATATGGATCTACTATGTAGATCCGTTGATCACTCTGCATACAGCTGAAGCCACAGCCAATCACAGTAAGAATCACGCCCCTAGGGACACACACAGCCCCTCCCTCTCAAATAAAGTTAACCCCTTCACTACCAGTGTATTTTTACAGTAACAGTGCATATATATATAGCACTGATTACTGTAGAAATGTCACTGGTAACCCCAAAAGTGTCAAAAATGTCAGTCAAGGGTCCGATCTGTCCGCCCCAATGTCGCAGTACCGCAAAAAAAATCGCAGATCGCCGCCATTACGCGTTAAAAAAAAAAAACAACAAAAATGACAAAAATCTTTCCCTTAGTTAGTAAACGCAATAACTTTTGCGCAAACCAATCAAAATACGCTTTTTGCGATTTTTTTTTACCAAACATAGGTAGCATAAAACAAATTGGCCGAAAATGTTAAAAAATTTTGATTTTTACATTTTTTTGGGGGGGAATTTCATATAAAAAAAAGGGAAAAATATTGCTATTTTTGCAAAATTGACGCTCTTTTTTTGTTTATAGCGTGTGATCAAAAAATCGCACAGGTGATCAAATACCGCCAAAAGAAAGCTCTGTTTGTGGGAAAAAAAGGACGCCAAATTCGTTTAGGTACAGCGTCGCACGACCGCGCAATTGTCCGTTAAAATCACACAGTGCCGAATCGCAAAATAGCCACTGGTCGTTTAGCAGCCAAATCCTCCGGGGCTTAAGTGGTTAAGGAGGAGTTCCGCCTGAAAAAAATAAAAATAAATTAAAAGTCAGAAAGTCAGTAGCTACAAATACTGTAGCTGCTGACTTTTAATATATAGACCCTTAGCTGTCCAGGGAGCCCACGATGTTAGCACCCCAGACGATTTTCAGATCGGCTGCCGGGTGCTACCGCCGCAATTCTTTCTAAGGGAAACCGGCAATAAAGCCTTTCGGCTTCACTGTTGGTTCCCTACTGCGCATTCTCATAGGCTTGGCAGCGGGGAAGGACTGAACTTCCGGTGGACAATGACTGAACTTCCGGTGGACGGTGCCGCGGCGCTGTCTCCCGGCAGTGGGGAAGGGTACCTGTCAAAAACAGGTATCCATTCCCCCCTCCCCCCTGAAAGGTGCCAAATGTGGCACCAGAGGGGGGAGGAAGCAAATGAGCATAAGTTCCACTTTTGGGTGGAACTCTGCTTCAAGAGTGGGATGCCATTAAAGTTCATGTGTGTGTAAAGGCAGGTGTCCCAATACTGTTGGTAATATAGTGTACTTAGAGCTGGCCTCACATCAGTCTCTTACAACTCATGAACACAGTTGAATCATTCAATTCAATTGAATCATCAATTACTTAGGGCCGTCATGAGGGGGAGGAGCCTATCGGCGCGCACGTAGGACGGAGGGGGAGAGGGCTATCTCCTGCTGAATGGAGGCACCAAGGATCCTGACCGCTCCCGACCCACCTCCGGCCAGACTCTGGATGCCTAAGCTCCCGGGGATGAGCGCGGGCACTGCGAGCGGCGAACCTTGCTGACCCCCCCCCCCCACCCTCCCTGACGTCTCCCTCCATAGTCTGTAGCTACGACTCCAAGCAGCACTAACACTCGGAGGAGTCCTGCACGCCTACAGCACGCAGAGTCGGCGCTGGAGAGCCTTGTCTCCTGCACGGGAACGCAGGTGAGCAGCCATAGCGGCGACAGGAGAGACCTCCTCGCTAATCCGCCAGCGCGGGGGGCCGGACATGATCGGTAAACGTCCGTAGGCGAGCAGGTCCCGAGGGAGCGGACCCCAAGAGAGCTGCCAGGTCCATCTGAGCCCACCCATCTGGAGACGCTGATGTCCTGATGCCTGAGGAGACAGGAGAGTACACAGTCTAAAGACGAACGGGAAAGAAAAAAAAAAGAGGAAAAAAAAAAACTTTTAAAAAGGGACAGTCTACAAAACCGTGAGTCACAGAGGAGTAAACCCTCTTTCTATATCATAACTACTGTCATTTTACTGTTTATTAGAAGGACTTATAAAGACTTCCTAGAGACATATAACAAAGCAGTATGGTAAAATATCAATGTCAGCACACCTGAGACTGATTCAGCTGCTCCCTGTTTAAACCAGCAACCTCATATAAAGTGTTTCTTATTGGATTAACAGCCACAATAGTCTCTCAATACCCCAAATCAGCTCATGTTTATTTCACATGGTTCCTCAGCAACCGTACACAGAGACTCATAAGAAGATCACAGGTATAAATAAAGACCTTGGGGTTATATAAAATATATAAAATGATTAACACTTTCTCTGTGAAATAATATCTGACATTACCCAAACATCTTGTTATGACATACAGCCTGAGTTTTCTCCCTCGCTCTATTGTCTTTTCTCTCTCCCACTTCTTAAACATTTAAGGACGAGATTCACCCTAGCCAGTATAAGGACCTGAGTAGGGGGGTGGGAGGCTGGAAGTGCCCCATGCCTCATACCTCTATAGCCGCCTGTGAACATTGATTCAAAATAGAGGCTACCCGGCTTGTCTGTGTCTCCCTCTGGCTTGAAGGTAGACAAAATCTTTTTCTGATTATCAATACGGTATACCTAATTTCGGAGCACCATCATAGGAGGCTGCGAGACTTTATATAGGAACCGCGGAACAACTCTCTACATAATGAGGGGTAAATCCACAAGAGGAGGAGCCATTGCAAAATCACCAAGGGTGTCCTCAAGCCCTAACACAATAAGGAAATTTATGACACAAGAAAATGCCTTAGAAAAAACATCCCAGGGAAAACAACAAGGAACAGACAAGAAGAAAGTAGAGAAAAATCAAAAAGCTGAAGTAGCTAAATCACCAATCAGTCCAGCAAATTCAGAATTAAGCATAAGGATTGAAAACGACGAGGAAGAAGAGGAAGAGCGGGGAGAAACAAAAGAACACGCCCCCACAAAAGGTGAAATGCGAGAAATGTTTGCAGGATTGGAAAAATCTTTAAAAATCGAATTGGTTAAAATCCAAACCGACCTAGGACGGGTCCAGATGGACCTGGGACACGCCCTGGGACGGGTAGAAGAACTAGAAAAAAAACAAGAGGACCAAAGAAAAATAATACAGGGAATGAGAAAGGAAATAAATGAGACCAAGAAAAAAGCCAGAGATCTAGCTTACAAACTAGAGGATCAGGAGAATAGAGCGAGACGAAAAAATTTGAGGATCCGAGGACTGAGAGATACAACACAGGAAGAAAATTTAGGAGAAAAACTTCAAAAAATCCTAAACCCAGTATTAGGTAGAAGGGAAGAAGACCAATTGCTGATCGATAGAGTCCATTGCATAAGAAAACCGACAGGAGCTCCAGCAGAATCACCTAGAGATGTGATAATCAGGTTTCAAAACTACACAGATAAAGCACAAATATGGGAAAACCTGAAGAAGAATAAATCATTATTAAATGCAGTAAATACAGAAAATGACAAGATACAGATATTTACAGATCTGGCACCGGAAACACTGAGGAGGAGAAGAATTTTAAAACCCTTGACAGAAGAGATGCAAAAACAAGGAATCAGATATAATTGGGGGTTTCCAGCCAGTTTAATAGGAAAAAGAGATGGGCGATCAGCAAAACTCATTTTTCCAGAGGAAACTCAAGAATTTTGCAAAAAACTTGATATACAGGAACCAAACCTGCCTGGATGGTATGAAGGCGACAGGGAAGATGAACTAGGAAGAAACTCACAGACGGAAGAACAGCAATGGACATCAGCTAGAAAAAACAAAAGATAAAATATGTGGAAATACTGCCCAAATAATGCAAATCGGGAGAGAACCCTTCCCCTTTTTTTTTTTTTTCTCCCCTCTCCTGCTTTGCGTGGAGTGGCCTCTCTTACTGATGTGAACTGTGCAGGGGGACTGGGGGAGGGGGGGTCGGGGGGCGGGGGGAGGAGGGAGGGAGAGGGAGGGGAAGGGAGGTAAGCTATACAAAGGAAGCAGGATAGCCCCACCCCAAAGCCGGAACGTCCTTCCAATTGAGGAGGGAGGTATATCGTGCTAACCCACTAGAGCACCACCCCAAAGGAATGGGTATCAGGGAGAATGACCCAAAGAAACAACTAAATACCCTAAGATCAAAAATTGATCAGAAAAATATCATCATGAGACGGAAGGGGACTGAGGTGGGGGGGAGGGGAAGGGGGGGGGGAGGGCGAGAGAGGGGGGGAAGGGTAGGGATAGTGAAACTCTCCTTTGCCAAAAAAGAAAAGGAATTTTAAAAGCCTGCCAGACTAACAACATTGGTAGTATGTTGTCAGTAGAATTTAAACCGATCCGGTGCCCCCGTGTTCGAGGAGGAACTGGATCAAGTAGGAGGAAAAAAAAATGAAAGATGAACAACTAAAAATAATAACGTACAATGTAAGAGGATTAAACTCCCATACAAAAAGGTATAAAATATTGGAAGAGCTGAGGAGAGAAGCAGCAAATATTGCTTTTCTACAGGAAACGCACATCTCTCTCCACTCGAATTTAAAACTTTTCTCTAAACACTTTCCTAAATGGTATTACGGAGACTCACCAATAGAACGTGCAAGAGGAGTAGCAATAGGAATAGCTGGAAATACAGAATTCTCCTTAGAAGAAATGAAAACAGACCCGAACGGTCGATATATTTTCCTTAAGGGACAAATAAGGGGGATGGAGCTGACATTGGCCAATATCTATAACCCAAACAAAAAACCAAGTGAATATCTGGGGAGAATCCTGTACGACCTAGAGAGCTTTAAAAAAGGCTACCTGATAATGGCAGGAGATATAAATTTTTGTTTAGATCCAAACGTCGACAGTACATCGGGAGTAAGGACGCTAGGAGACCAAAAACTGAGGAAAATAAGGGTAAAGTTACACCAGAGCCAATTAGTAGATGCATGGAGGGTTCAACATCCAAAAAAAAGAGACTATACTTACTACTCCTCAATACACTCGATGTACTCAAGACTGGATTACTTTTTTATTGACCATCGCCTGTTGGAATTTATAGAAACTACAGAAATAGGTACAATCACACTGTCAGACCATGCCCCCCTAACCCTAACAATCAAGACACCGACACACCACCAAAGTATGGGAACATGGAGGTTAAATGAAGAACTAATTCTAGATGAAGAAATAGGAAACAGACTAGAAAAAGAACTAGAGTTTTACTTTCAAAAGAATGATACGCCAGAAATATCATCTGCTACACTCTGGGAAGCACACAAAGCGTATATCCGAGGAATATTAATAGCCAGTGCCTCAAAAAAAAAGAAAGAGAGATCCAATCAAATCAATACACTCATAAGAGAAATATATGATCTAGAACAAAAACATAAAAAAGAATTTAAAAAAGAAATAGAGGAAAACCTTATAATTAAAAGAGATGAATTAAAAGATCTATTGGAAGAAGAATCTAGAAATTACTTCAATAAGATAGCCAGATACAGATACAACTTTGGAAATAAACCAGGGAAATCCCTAGCAAGATTACTGAGGAAGAAAAAAATCAAAAAATTACATAGAAAAAATTAAAAACAGTAAAAATGAAATAGTAAACCCAACTACAGAAATAGCTAAAGCGTTCCATGCCTTCTATAGTACGCTATATAACGTCCGGAAGGAAGAAACCTCAAAAACAAGGCAGGAAAGAATAATAAATATCCAAAAATATATTGAGGAAGCAAACCTGCCCAGGATCCCAGAAGATAAATTGGAACTTCTTGAAGCGCCAATTACTGAAAATGAAATAAGAGAAGCATTAAAAACCACTCAAAACGGAAGGAGTCCGGGTCCGGATGGATACACAATAAAGTACTATAAAAGATTTAAAGAAATATTAATACCAAAAATGCAAGAATATCTGAATAAAATAGGGAAGGAAGAACTAAGAGAAGAATCTCTAATGGCATATATAACGGTCATACCGAAAGAAGGGAAAGATCAAACCCTATGCTCTAGTTATAGGCCAATCGCGTTGTTAAACACAGATACAAAATTATTCGCGAAAATTTTGGCAACGAGATTAAAAGATTTATTAAAAATGTGGATCCATCCGGACCAGACAGGATTCGTTCCAGGCCGAGAAGGTAAGGATAATGTTATACGCACCTTGCTACTTCTACAAAAAACAACAAAACATGAGGCCCCTTCCATCCTATTATCAATCGACGCCGAAAAGGCTTTTGATAGGGTGGATTGGGACTTCATGAAAGAAACCATAAAAAGCTTAGGGATCGGACTAAGAATGAGGCAATGGATAGAAGCATTATATAACAACCCCACAGCAAAAATAAAAATAAACGGAAGCTTATCAGAGAAATTTGGAATGAGTAATGGGACAAGACAGGGGTGTCCCTTGTCACCCCTATTGTTCGTGTTAACCCTGGAACCATTACTGGCAAAAATTAGACAAAATGTAGACATAAAAGGAGTGAAGGTAAATCAAGAAGAACACAAAGTTGCAGCATACGCTGACGACTTGCTATTCATTGTCACAAATCCAAGGATTACTCTCCCAAATATTCAAAAGGAGCTAAAAGATTATGGAAAGTTGTCAAACTTTAAAATAAATCCAATAAAATCAGAGATTCTGAATATAAGGTTAAATACTCAGGAAGAACAAAGTATAAAAACACACTTCCCATATACGTGGACAAAAGAAAAATTAAAATACTTAGGGATATATTTAACACCTCAAACTGAAAAATTATACCAAGCGAATTATATACCGTTACTGAACGAAATAAAAACAGAAATAAGAAAGAAATCAAATGGTCAAATCTCATGGATTGGAAGAAACAATGTTGTTAAGATGTTTATCTTGCCAAAAATCTTATATACCTTCTCTTTATTGCCAATAAACATCCCCGCAATCTTTTTTAGGGTAATTAGAACCTTACTGACAAAGTATATATGGCAGTGGAAAAAACCCAGAGTACAGTACAGGACCCTGACAAGAAGCAAAGCACAGGGAGGATTAGCCACCCCAGACATAGAGAGGTATTATAAGGCGGTAATTATTTCACGAATGGTGGACTGGACAAAAATAGAAAGGAGAGAAAAAAGATGGGTAGAGATAGAATGCACACAAAATAATAATCAGTTACACAAAACAATTTGGATTCCACCAAAATATAGGGAAACACAGGGAGCACATGAATTGACAAAGGTAGTGTATAAAATATGGGATGGAATAAATAAACAATTGAAATGGGAATACAACTCACCAATGATAGCATTAAATGGCACTAAATACTTCCCACCCGGAGAGGAAAAACAGGGAGGAAATTGGATAGGGAACACTCAATTAAAAGATATTTTACACAAAGGGCACATAAAAACACTTCAGAAATTAAAACAAGAAAATAATAATATAAAAATAGATAATTGGAGATATCTCCAGCTGAAACATTTTGTCAGCTCATTACCACAGCCGATTAGGTCGGAAAAAAATTTTAACAATATCGAGAAACTGAGCTACTCTCCCATGCAAAGGCATGGAGTGTCTCAGATTTACAAAATGCTGACGGAATGGCACAGTATGGAAAAACCTCCATATATAGGAAAATGGGAGAAAGAAATAGGAACACATTTGCAAGGACAGGAGCTTGGGACTGTACTGGGGATGGCTGGATCCACAGCCATAGATGTTAGTACTACAGAATTAAACTATAAATGTCTATATAGGTGGTACATCACCCCAGAAGTGATAAATAAATACCAACCAGGCAAGACAGATAAATGCTGGCGGGATTGCGGCAACATAGGTACAATTTATCATTTATTTTGGGACTGTCCCAAAATAAGAGATTTTTGGCTAGAGGTAAGACAACTGATTGAAGATATCACCGAAATAAAAGTGCCGGACGATCCATGGGCATGCCTATTTCATAAAACAACAATACCCTTAAAAAAATATAAAATGACTCTGGTCCCAACCATGCTAAATACAGCAAAAGGAACCATACCAAAAAAGTGGAGAGAAAAGGAGAGCCCGAAAATAAAGGAATGGTGTAAAAAGATAAATAATAACTATAATATGGAATACCTATGTAATACACAAGAGGAGATTCCAAGAAATATGAAAAGAAAATGGGGGAAATGGAAAGAATTTAAAAAATCATCCAAATATATTGAATTAAACAATTAAGCATATCTACCATGGGGAGGCATTCTAGAGTGAAACGGCTGGCAAGAAGGGGAGGAATCATGGGAGGAAGGGGGAGGGTGGGAAGGGAAAAAATATATAAAATTTAATGTATATTTTTCTTTTTTTTTTGTGTGCCTTTTTGATGCATAATTTAACTATGTAATTTGCGAATTTAAATCAAATTGGTGGAACTCTGTTATATTGAGATTTTATATGCAAATAAAAATAAAGTAAAAAAAAAAACAACTCATGAACAGCAGAGCTCAGACTGGGAGATAGAGAGAAGCAGCACAAGGACCCAAGCAGTTCATGTGCTGACAAGGACCCTGCCGATAGGAGGAGAAAGCAGCAGTGGCGTAGCATGGGTTGTCAGCACCTGGGGCAAGGCAAGTCATTTGCGCCCCCTAACCCGCAGGATTTTAGCACTCGAGTCTCTTCCACTAGATTAGTTAAAGAAACCCTTACCCCCTAAGCACATGTATTGTTTGTTATGAAAATACTGATGTAATTAAAATAAAATGCATCTAAATACAAGTTTGAATGACCAGCGTGGCCCCTTTCAATGCAGAGTGACCAGCGTGCCGTGCCCCCTTTCAATGCAGAATGACCAACGTACCCCCTTTCAATGCAGAATGACCAGCGTGCCCCCTTTCAATGCAGAATGACCAGCGTGCCCCCTTTCAATGCAGAATGACCAGCGAGCCCCCTTCCAATGCAGAGAGACCAGCGTGCCCCCATTCAATGCAGAATGACCAGCGAGCCCCCGTTCAATGCAGAATGACCAGCGTGCCCCCTTTCAATGCAGAATGACCAGCGTGCCCCCTTTCAATGCAGAGAGATCATCGTGCCCCCTTTCAATGCAGAGAGACTTACCTGCAGCGGCAGTTTCTCCTCAGTTCCCCGCGTCTCTTTGAGTCCTCCCGCCTCCTCCTCGGCCAATGGCATGCATTCGCCTTTCAGCCAATCAGGAAGCGGGTCTCGGACCTGCTTCCTGATTGGCCAGGAGGAGGATCCGTGTGACAATAGCGAATTTTCATTTGCTATTGTCACACAATGGGTGGGCTCAGGGCGCACTGCTCTGCGCCCCAGGTCCACCCTTTTTTTAAGCCTATTAGAGCCTCTGGCTCTAATCAGGTGATTAAAAAAAAAAACCCACTCTGTGACAGCGCCAGGCTGCTGACTCACTCGCTGCTAACCTGACTGAGCAGTGAGAAGAGGCGGTATAGGCGGGGCTTGGCTTGCAACGCCACCCCACCCTACACCAATGGATAGGTGAGGCACAGTCCAGCCCCGCCCCGCCATTTTCAGCCATAGGGCGGCTGCGCTGGACATCTCCAGCCTAAAGATGGAGGCAGCCGCAGACAGTGTGTGAACTGTGTATGTCAGAGTCAGACAGACAGAGTGACACTGCGGATGCGCCCCCCCCAGATGTTGCGCCCGGTGCGGCCGGCCCCCCCTGCACCCCCCACGCTACGCCACTGGAAAGCAGAGTGACAGAGAAATCACTCTGTTGCTTTTCCTCCATTACAAGCTGGGGGTGGATCCATGACAGCCTGGGCACAGAGGAAGCAGACTGAATAATTCTGTACACAATTGGAAGACTGAGGACATCTAGTGGCAGTAAAGAAGTACTGTGAGGGACACTATCAAGGAAGGAACTGCATCAAAATGTTTTATCTTTTATTAAAATACTTTATGGTTTCATTTTGGCTCAAAATCTGCTATAAGGGAGGTGCTTGCTATACAGAATGATTACTTTTAGCTGCTTTCAGGTTTACTTTAGCTATGAACTCAGTCTCCCTGCACTGTCAAATTTATGAATGGAGGGGCCACTTCTAGCTGCACCTTTCTATATGTTGTATAGAGCCGAGACCTCCGTCTCATCTATGGCTGCTGATTGCTGCAGAGGGGGACTTTGCCTTTGATGATCCCTCTTTGAATTTAAAAAAAAAAAAAAAGAGAGAGAAATTCATTAGCTGCGTGACATCCCCTCCCTTCTTCATCCCCCTCGGTTATTCTCTCTCAACAAGACGGGCACAGATGGAGCTGCATTAGGTTTGTCCGCCGGCAGTACTTTTGCTGGCTCCTCAAGAGCGAGGAGTGTTATGTTTGTAGAGCCTCTCCACATTCCGTACCTTGTACAGCGTAGGCAGTCGCTGCGTTCCCTTAGAAGATGCACTCTCTAGAATGAATTGTGTGGAGGGCGAGGAGTTTTCAATTTGTGGGAATGAACAAATGGCGAGTTCTAATTTAAAGTCCATCGAAGCCAAAACTTGTTTTTTTAGCTTTGGATAGAGAAGGGTTTGAACCAGAACCAGATGTGTCTGTGCCCCTGCTTGTCCTAGTGACCACTTACAGTTATGGGGGAACCCAGAAGTTGTCACCAGAACAGGAAGTGAGGCAGACTCTTCTATCGGAGACACTTGTTCTGTTATCGGATCTTTAACCACCTGGTGACCACTGAATGAATGAACGAATCAACCAAATTGAACGAAACAAGATAACTAGATTAATGAACCTAAACATAAGAAAAAAAAAAATATTTTTTTGGCCATGCACATGTCTAGTTTAGGGTGCGTACACCCCCCCCCCCAACTCCCACTGTTATTGTACACAGCAGGAGCCTGTCAGCAAGCCTCTGCCATTGAATCAGAACCAGAACTCTGTGTTGGTAAAAAAATCTCTTAGTTGACAGATCTTTAACCACTTGCCGACTGCTCACAGTAATCCTACTGCGGCAGTGCGGCTCCCCTGGGTCCATCGACGTAGACCTACATCGCTGGAATCCTAGTGATTTCGGCGGCGTGCTCCCGCTGTGTCTAAACACAGCGGGAGTCGGGCCGGAGGAGGAGAGGCGGTGATTGCCGCCTCCCTTCCCCAATCATCGGGGACAGTGTGAGAAGACCCACCTGCTTATGTAAACAAAGCAGGCGGATCTTCTCAGTGAAAGACAGGAGGAGATCACAGGATTCAGCATAGCTGAACCTGCAATCTCTGTCTGTGTCACAGAACACCCCCCCCCCCAACCCGTCAGTAAGCATGAGGCATACATTTAACCCTTTAATCACCGATATGGTTAACCCCTTCCCTGGCAGTGTCATTTTTACAGTAACAGTGCATATTTTTAGCACTGATTAATGTAGTAATGTCACTGGTATCCCCAAAAGTGTCAAAAATGTCAGTTAGGTGTCAGGGAACTACCAATATCCTGGCGAATCAGCGAATTCGCGCATTGGCGCGAATGCGCATGCGCGCCCAAACACGGGCAAATGCAGTCAGGAATGTGCGTGCGCCAATGCGTACGCCATGCGTAATGGCGCTTGGCACCAAACGGCCTATTTAAAGCCAGCAGCCACAACATCTAGTTGCTGGATGATCAACAGCCTCCCGTGTTCCCTGTGCCTTGTTAACCTGCTGATCTTGACTTCTTGTTGCCGACCCGGACTGTCTGACTTTGCTTCTCCTGGCTCCTGACCCCTTGGCTTGCTCTCGGATTCCTGTTGTCTTCTCCAATACTTGACCTCGGCTTGGCTCCTGACTTCGCTCCAGTATTCTCCCAGTCTGTTCCTGTTTGCACCTTGTAACTGCCTGGCTTGCCAAAGTGTTCCAGACCTGCTTGGGACTTCTCAACAAGTTGGTTCCTGCTTTCATCGGGTCATCCCAACCGGCAACCCGTGCTACTTCGGGCACAGCACTCCCTGTCCCACTTCCAGGGGTACTCTGCACCTAGCCGCAAGGGGAGCCCTCTCTACACTCCGGCTTCGGATCAGGTACGTGACAGTATCAACCAGCCATGACAGAAGCCAAGAGAGGTGCCTCCCTGCTGGAAGCCCTGTGCCAGCAAGTGACAGCATTAACCCAGGCGGTGAAGAATCTTTAAGATGGGTACTTCCAGCTGGAAGGTCGTCTACAGTACCTGACTACACCATCTCTGGCAGCGACTCCAAATCCACCCGCTGCAGTCTCCACCTCTGCTCCTTCAACTTCAGGACAGTCAGCTCCAACTCCTACTATGATGGCTCCACCTCCCGAACCAAGAGTACCTATACCTGAACGCTTCTCGGGGGATCGCCGAAAGTTTAAGTCATTCAAGAATGCCTGCCTGCTATACCTGGCCCTGCAACCCAGAACTTTTTCTTTAGAGACAGTTAAAGTGGGGTTTATTATTTCCCTCTTGTCTGATGAACCCCAGTCCTGGGCCCATCAGTTACTGGAACAGAAGGATCCTGCTGTCAGTTCCGTTGAGGTTTTCTTCGAGGCTATGACACAGCTGTACGATGACCCACAACGTACGGCCACAGCCGAGGCTACGCTCCATAAACTACAGCAAGGCCGACGCCCTGTAGAGGAATACACAGTGGACTTTCGTAGGTGGGCCGCAGACACAGGGTGGAATGAGGCCGCCCTCAAATACCAATATCGGTTAGGTCTGTCTGAAACCCTGAAAGATGAGTTGGCACGAGTAGAGACCCCCACCTCATTAGAGGGGCTCATTCAACTCGCCATCCAATTGGACAGACGTTTGCGGGAACGCAGGTCGGAACGAGCTCAGTCTTATCAGCCTACTTGGATGTTACCCAAGGTGCCACCATCTCCTGCTCCTCTACCCACTGCTACCAACCCAATGTCTCCTGAAGAGCCTATGCAGATCGGACTGGTCCGCACAGCCTTAACCCCTGCTGAAAAACTTTGTCGCAGACAATTGAACTTATGTCTTTACTGTGGGGAAGATGGACACTTTCTCCGTAACTGCCCAGTGAGATCAAGTAAGCCCGCTGCTTCCAACCATCTGCATCTCCAAATTCCGGGACCCTCTCCCGCTCACCTAGTCCTTCTTGTCTCATTACAGGTGGCGGAAGGAGAGATCAAGCTGCCAGCAATCATTGATTCCGGAGCCTGCAGCTGTTTCCTGGATATCTCTGTGGCAAGAAACCTTCATATTCCACTCCAGACGAAGCGCCATAAACTGGAAATCCACCTTGCAGATGGCACCACTCCCAGGTCCGGGCCCATCATTGAGGAAACCTTACCTGTACTTGCCACTACTGGCCCTGGCCATAAGGAACTTCTTCACTTTGACGTCCTTCCTTCACCCATGTTTCCTGTAATTCTGGGAATTCCGTGGCTACGGGCCCATAACCCGTTGATAGACTGGTCCAAAGGGGAAGTATCCTTCAAATCAGTGTACTGCCTCCAACATTGTATGACTCCTGAGATACCTCCTCCTGCCAGCTGTCTTTCCATTCAGCCTGTTTCCAATGCCAGCCAAGACGTTCCTTCCGTCTATCATAATTTTCTGGACGTGTTTGATAAGAAGAAGGCGGACTCTCTACCACCTCACCGTCCCTATGACTGCCCAATAGAATTATTGCCTGGTGCTGAGATCCCTTTTGCCCGTATTTTCCCACTTTCAGAGACGGAACTTGAAGCCCTACGGCAATACATCAATGAAAACCTCAGCAAGGGTTTCATTCGTCCTTCTTCTTCTCCGGCCGGAGCCGGAATCTTTTTCGTGGAGAAAAAGGACCACACCCTTAGGCCATGTGTGGACTACAGGGACTTGAATGAAACAACTATAAAAAACCGGTACCCACTCTCTCTCGTTCCTGAGCTCTTCCAGAGGTTTCGTTCTGCTCAAGTCTTTACTAAATTAGACTTACGAGGTGCCTATAATTTGGTGCGGATCCGCGAGGGCGATGAGTGGAAAACTGCCTTTCGAACCCGTTTCGGGCATTTCGAATACTTGGTTATGCCCTTCGGACTGTGTAATGCCCCCGCCACTTTCCAGCACCTAGTAAACGATATTTTCAGAGAATTCCTGGACAATTTCCTCATCGTTTACTTAGACGACATTCTTATTTTTTCTACTACCCTGGAGCTGCACAGAATACATGTACAAAAAGTATTGGCCACTCTCAGAAAACACGGGCTTTATGCTAAAGCAGAAAAATGTGAATTCGAGAAGTCATCCATACAATTTCTGGGTCCCATCATCTCCACATATGGAATAGCAATGGACCCTCAGAAAGCGTCTGCAATCCTGGAGTGGCCTGCCACCTCGGACAAAAAGGGCATCCAAAGGTTTGTGGGTTTCGCAACCTTTTACCGAATGTTTATTAAGGACTTTTCCCGCATCATTGCCCCCATTACGCAAATGACTCGGCAAAACACTCGGTTCCAATGGTCCCCAGAGGCCCAAGGTGCATTCGACAAGCTTAAGGCTGTATTCACCAGTGCTCCTGTGCTACAACACCCAGACCCAGCCTTACCTTACGTCCTTGAAGTTGATGCTTCAGAAGTGGCCACGGGAGCAGTCCTATCGCAACGCCAGGGACCCAAGGCATTGCTTCACCCTGTAGCGTTTTTTTCTAGAAAACTCAGTCAGCCCGAGAAGAACTACGATGTAGGGGACCCAGAACTGTTGGCTATCAAGGCCGCATTAGAAGAATGGCGATATTTGCTGGAGGGCGCAGTCCACCCAATAATGATATTCACGGACCACAAGAACCTCGAATATCTCAGATCAGCCAAACGCCTGAGACCTCGGCAGGCCAGATGGGCGCTATTCTTTTCAAGGTTTAACTTCTACCTCACATACCGGCCAGGCTCTAAGAATGGGAAGGCAGATACCCTCTCGCGGATGTTCCCTGAAACTCCTGTGGATGTCACCCCCAGTACAATTCTGTCCTCTCAAAACTTTCTTTTACTCCAGCCTGATCTTAGGACCACCCTTGAACTGGCCTCTGCCCGCTGCACAGCTCCTAAAACTGCTACTCTCAAAAAACAGGGAAAATTTTTTTTGCATGAAGACAAGTTCTTTGTACCCCAGGAAGCCAGACTCACGGTCCTTAAAGCTCTTCATGACCATCAACTTGCTGGTCACTTTGGGGTCCGAAAGACCTTAGAACTAATTCAGCGATCCTATTGGTGGCCAAACCTAAAAAAGGACTGTAAGGACTATGTGAGTTCCTGTACGACCTGCCTTCGGAGTAAAGGCAGTCACGTCCAAACCTGGGGTCTGTTGAAACCACTTCCGGTCCCAAAACAACCATGGGAGATGTTGTCCATGGACTTTATAGTGGACCTACCTTCTTCAGAGGGATTCTCCACAATTATGGTGATAGTAGACCGCTTGTCTAAAATGGCCCATTTTATTCCCATGGTTGGCACTCCTTCGGCCGTGGACACGGCACATACCTTTGTCAAGGAAATAGTGAGGCTACATGGTCTACCCGGCAGCATTGTGTCCGACCGTGGAGTACAATTTACTTCCAGATTTTGGAGGTCTCTCTGTAAAGCCTTGAATATTGAAGTCTGCTTATCTTCAGCATATCAACCCCAAAGTAATGGTCAAACAGAGAGAACCAACCAAACCCTTGAGCAATATCTCCGCTGCTTTTCCACATTCTCACAAGACAATTGGGTAGCCTTACTCCCGTGTGCGGAGTTTGCGTACAATAACACAATTCATGCTTCCACCCACCAGTCTCCGTTATTAGCAAACTATGGGTTTCGTCCATCCTTTTTACCTAACCCTGTGTCTGAAACTACAGTACCTGCTGTTCAAGATAGGGTAGCCTTCCTGCAAGAAAATTTTCTGCTATTACAGAAGACCATGCAAAAGGCACAAGAAGCCTATAAGGAATGCTACGACAAGAGAAGGAGGGATAGCCCGGCCTTGAAGGTGGGAGACAAAGTGTGGCTGTCCACTCTTAACCTTAAGCTGGCCTGCCCATCTAAGAAGCTGGGTCCAAGATTCATTGGTCCCTTCCCGATCAAGAAGATGGTCAACCCTGTGGCTTTTGAATTATGCCTTCCAGATACTTACAAAATTCACCCAGTCTTCCACGTGTCTTTGCTTAAACCGGCCAATCCTGGTCCTTTTCCTGGAAGAGATAGCTTGCCTCCACCTCCAGTTGTAGTAAAAGGAGAAACGGAATATGAAGTGGAATCCATCCTGGACTGCCGTAGACGAGGAAGGCAAGTCCAGTATTTAATCAAATGGAAGGGCTATTCTCTGGAGGAAAGTTCTTGGGAACCTGCTGGAAATATACACGCTCCCAGACTGTTACGTGACTTTTTCAAAAAAAATGGATTTTTGTAAAATCTTACCGTAAAATCCTTTTCTCTTAGCTCATCGACAGACGTAGTCCTCGGTGATACACCACCTTCGGGTTATGTTACCTCCGCAGGAGCAGGACTAGACAGGAAATTAAAAAGCTCTGGCCACACCCTAGGGGCAGTCCCAGAGGGTATATCCTCTCTCTCTCTGCCTCAGCAAATCAGTTATGTGAAAAAGCAGTGCTTAGAGAATTTAACCCAACCCAACTCCAAAACAGAGGGGCGGGGACTACGTCTGTCGATGAGCTAAGAGAAAAGGATTTTACGGTAAGATTTTACAAAAATCCATTTTTCTCTAGCGCTCATCGACAGACGTAGTCCTCGGTGATAGACCACCTTCGGGACGTCCCAGAGCAGTATCACAACTGAGGGGTGGGAAAATGGAAATCAAATCCCAATCTAGAAGGCCCAACCGGTGCCAACTAGAAGTTTACAATGCTCATCCTTAATGATGAGACTCAACAAAAAAAGAGAAAACAATTTTTTTTTTTTTTTTTTTCAAACAGAAAAAAACCCTCGAGGTAGACCACCGGTCTCCTCAAATTGCGGCCTGCAAAACCTTGCGGCCAAATGAGGCATCCGCCGATGCCGTCACATCAATTTTATAGAATTTTGTAAAGGTATGTACCGACGACCAGGTGGCCGCCTTACATACCTGGACCACTGACGCCTGATGGCGAAAGGCCCAGGAAGTACTGAGCGCTCGAGTGGAGTGCGCCCTAACAGGGAACGGAGGACTCTGACCCTTAATAGAATAAGCCTGTACCACCGTTTGTCTAATCCATTTGGCAATGGTCGCGGCAGATGCAGGCAAACCCTTTCTGGGGCCATCCGTGATCACAAAAAGTGAATCCGCCTTACGGAATGATTCCGTAGCTTTCAGGTATACCCTGATTGCCCGAACCACATCTAAGGAATGCAACGCATGTTCCCGATGATGCTTGGGCTGAGGACACAAGGAAGGTAGTACAATATCTTCATTCAGATGAAAATCTGAAACCACCTTGGGAAGAAAAGATGGCTTAGGATGAAGTACTACCTTATCCCTATGAATCACTAGGTATGGTGACTGGCATGATAATGCAGCCAGTTCTGACACCCTGCGAGCAGAAGTAATAGCCACCAAGAAGGCCACCTTCTGGGATAAAGTAAGCAAGGGAATCTCCCTGATGTTTTCAAAGGGAGGTTTCTGTAGAACCGACAAAACCAAATTAAGATCCCAGGGCGGTAAGGGCGCGCGGACTGGAGGAGCCAGGTGCCGCACCCCCTGGATGAAATTCCGCACCAAGGATTTGGTAGCTAAAGGCTTCTGAAAGAAGATTGCTAATGCTGAAACTTGACCCTTGATGGTGCTCAAGGCTAGCTTCTGCTCAACCCCTTGTTGCAAAAAGGCCAATATTCGAGTCACCGAATAGGTACGTGGAGGAAATCCTAAAGATTCGCACCACGCAATATAAGTCTTCCATGTGTGATAATAGACTTTGCTGGAAGTCGCTTTCCTTGCTTTAATAAGGGTAGGAATGACTGAAGTAGACAAACCTCTGTCCTTCAGTACTTGGGTCTCAATGGCCAGGCCATTAAAACCAGCGACTGTAAAGCACGAAGGTAAATTGGTCCTTGAGACCACAGACACTCCCTGAGACGAAGTTCCCACGGAACGTCTGCGACTAACATGTCCAAGTCGGCCAGGCCGGCTTGAGGAGGCCAGCCTAGAATTTCTAGGACTTCTGACGCTGATTGGATCTGAACCAGGCGTCCCTAGAGCTATCTGGCCCCGACCATCCGAGAAAGTCTGGTCGTTTTCTGTTCCCACACATTTGTCAGATACCTGATAGTTATCAGGAAAGGTGATCTTTTCTGGTTGAACCTCAGGGACCGAAGTCACCCGACTAGAGGCTACTTGGCCTATCTGGTCAACCAGATCCGATTCCTGTGAGGTATCGGGACTAATCTTAGGAAAAGGTAAAGGAAAAGATCTTTTCAGGGAACGGTAACTACCGCTTCCTGTGGTACTTAAATGTTGGAAGGGAAGAATCGCACCGGTAGTAGTGGTTGATGCTCGATCTAATGTCCTGAATACCGGTGAAAACGTCCCCCCACCCTGAAACCGGGTGGGGGCGCACCTTCAGGCTGTGTACTCCTTTGCTTCGGGTTTGGCTGGGTTGGTCCCCTTCTTGAACCCTCCTGGAGGAGTCTTGCCTTTCCCGCTAGTACCAGCCGGGCGCCCTTTATGGGCGGTAAAGAAAGGTCCTCGCTTGTTGCAAGGTCCCTTAGCTTTTGCAGCCTGTGGCAAAAAAGTGCTCTTGCCCCCAGTGGCATCCTTAATGATTTCATCTAGGTTGGCTCCAAATAGACGATTCCCCTGAAAGGGGAGATTGGTCAAGGTCTTTTTGGAACCTAGGTCAGCTGACCAGCATTTTAACCACAGCACACGTCTGAGGATCACTGCTAACTTAGATGCATGCCCTAATAGGGGAGTAGTGTCCAAGGCTGCGTCACAGATAAACCGTAGCCCTTGTATGATCTGTTCCATCAAATCAGATGTCTCCTGGGGAATATCTTTTCCCCTAAGATCTTGGCGTACCATTTTCGCCCATTCCGTAAGTGTCTGGGAAACTAGACCAATAACGATTACTGGTCTAAATGCTGACCCTATCAGAGAAAAGATAGTGCGGGACTCTGCTTCTATCTTTCGATCCACCGGATCCTTAAAGGACGAAGTGTCCTCCACTGGAATAACCGTGGCTTTATTCAGCCTGGAAATAGGCGGATCCACAACTGGTGGTACCGTCCATTTCTTAATGATGGATTCCTCAAACGGATAGCGTCTAGCAATACGCTTGGAAATAGTAAAGGTACGTTTAGAATGCTCCCATTCTCCTTTAATCTGATTACCAAAACATTTAGGTACAGGAAAAGCCTTCGCCGTCTTGATGGGCTTATTAGTCCCAAAAGGCCTCTCTGTTTCAGTTGCCTCTGCCGGTAAAGCCTCAAGTTTTAAGGTTTCTTGCACTGCCACAACTAGTGCGTCCACCAATGCTTCTTCCTGAATTATAGCAAGAGAAGAAGCGTCCTCCTCACTGTCTGAGGGGGCTTTACCTGGGATAACAGCCCTTGCAGAGGAACCTGCAACTGCCGTGACCATCTCTGAATCTGAGTCAGAGGTGTCAGATGGTATAGGGGTAGGCGGGGGTCGCTTCCTTGACCCCCGTCCCTGACAGGCCGCCTCCACCCGAGCCACCATAGACTCCAAAATTGCTGTAAATGACTCTATACTCTGTGCACCGGCGGGTCCCGAGGCCCCCTCGAGGGAAACAGGTGGGGGAATATGTGTGGCAGGGTCCATAATGACTCCAGTTACTTCCTGGATATATATAATTCAAAAGTAAAGAAAAAAACTTTTTTTTTTTTTTTTTCTTTTCTGACCCCCAGCGCCACAAAAAGCCCCTTAGTGTTACCTGCTTAGGGATCCCTATCGATCGAGAGAGAGAGAGATAGACCCCCAGGCTCACCACTTGATGCTCAGAGTTAAACTGCAACAGCTTACAGCGCTGTCTTGACAAACAGGAAGTCTTTTGGCTGGCTGCCCAGGAAGAAAGGAGGCGGCTCCGCCCCTCTGCACGCCTTCCGGCGCCTCCCCCAAGCTCCACGAGGTGTAGAATCACCTCAAACATGGCCGCCCCCATGCTGGAGACACGAGGCTACGCCAAAATGGCGGCTCGTGCGATCCAGCAAAAAAAATGGCGGCGGCCTAAACTGAATAGCGGTGTGCTGCAGGGCACACAACACTCTCTCTGCATGGGGATATGGCGTGGTTGGCGGTACCGGCCCTGGCGGACCGCGTGGCCGTTCGGGAGGCCTGCTAAATAGCTGGAGATCTGATTTGGAAGGCAGTCTACATGTCCGTGGCTTCTGACTGGTAGGTAGCTTATACTTAACCCATAAGATTCCCAGAATGCCACAGATTACATCTTTAAAACATGTATACAATAGATTGTTAGCTCCCAAGCCAAGCCTCCTGGCTTTTGCACACATAAATCACACTCAAAGTAGGAGGATTTGTGACATGTTATAGGATAGAAAGGACTCTTTCTTACCATACAGAGAGGGGCCCGCGTTCACCACAAAACCCGTCAGGGAAAAAGGGGGAACATACTACTCACCATACCGGAACCAGGCGGGCACCAACTCCTGACAGTACCCCTCTCCACCGGGGCGGGAGGGCTGTCGACCAATACGGACGCCGTGACTCATGGTCTTTGGCGTTTCAGCGAGACGTTTAACTCGCGGGGTCAGTCCCTTAATGGGACTTTGTCGCGGCCGACCCAGCGCGGAGCTATGGCCTGCACGCGCTCGTAGGCTGAAACTGGGGTGACCACCGGATCTCAACATCCAGCCCGTCGCCCAGTTCAGCTTTCTTGCTTGAAGATCTCACAGGAACACTGGAGAAAAAAGCTGTCTAAAAAATCTTTTTAAGAAAAAAATCTTGCCAGGACCGAAGATCCCAGCAAGGTATCTAGGTCCTTACTCCTAACTAGACAGAAAATAACTGATTTGCTGAGGCAGAGAGAGAGAGGATATACCCTCTGGGACTGCCCCTAGGGTGTGGCCAGAGCTTTTTAATTTCCTGTCTAGTCCTGCTCCTGCGGAGGTAACATAACCCGAAGGTGGTGTATCACCGAGGACTACGTCTGTCGATGAGCGCTAGAGAAATTCCCTGAAAAACAGGCTCTGTTAGGCATCCGTAGGCTGCCCCTCAGGGGGGGGGCACTGTCAGGGAACTACCAATATCCTGGCGAATCAGCGAATTCGCGCATTGGCGCGAATGCACATGCACGCCCAAACACGGGCAAACGCAGTCAGGAATGTGCGTGCGCCAATGCGCACGCACGTACGCCATGCGTAATGGCGCTTGGCGCCAAACGGCCTATTTAAAGCCAGTAGCCACAACAGCTAGTTGCTGGATGATCAACAGCCTCCCGTGTTCCCTGTGCCTTGTTAACCTGCTGATCTTGACTTCTTGTTGCCGACCCGGACTGTCTGACTTTGCTTCTCCTGGCTCCTGACCCCTTGGCTTGCTCTCGGATTCCTGTTGTCTTCTCCAATACTTGACCTCGGCTTGGCTCCTGACTTCGCTCCAGTATTCTCCCAGTCTGTTCCTGTTTGCACCTTGTAACTGCCTGGCTTGCCAAAGTGTTCCAGACCTGCTTGGGACTTCTCAACAAGTTGGTTCCTGCTTTCATCGGGTCATCCCAACCGGCAACCCGTGCTACTTCGGGCACAGCACTCCCTGTCCCACTTCCAGGGGTACTCTGCACCTAGCCGCAAGGGGAGCCCTCTCTACACTCCGGCTTCGGATCAGGTACGTGACATTAGGGGTCCAATCTGTCCGCCGCAATGTCGCAGTCCCGCAAAAAGAAATTGCAGATCGCCATTACCAGTAAAAAAAAAAAAAACAATAAAAAATGACATAAATCTTTCCTGTAGTTAGTAAATGTGATAACTTTTCTGCAAACCAAAAATATGTAGCAGAAAACAAATTGGCCTAAAATGTTAAAAAATTATGATTTTTAAATTTTTTTTGGGAATGTTATATAGCAGAATGTGAAAAATACTGTTTTTTTTTTTTTTTTCAAAATTGTTGCTTTTTTTTGCTTATAGCGCAAAAATTTTAAATCGCACAGGTGATCAAATACCACCAAAAGAAATCTCTATTTGTGGGAAAAAAAGGACGTCAATTTTGTTTGGGTACAGCGTCGCATGACCGCGCAATTGTCCGCTAAAATAACGCAGTGGTGAATCGCAAAATAGGGCCTGGTCAGGAAGGGGGTAAAATCTTCCGGTCTTAAAGTGGTTAATAAAAAGCAGCACACTGTACACATATTACACATAGCTGGCACATATTTAACTCTTGATCACCCCCAGAGGTTAACCCCTTCCCAGCCAGTGTCAGTACAGTGAGAATGTAGATTATCACTGATCACTGTATTAATGTCACTGGTGATGTCAGTGGCAGTTACTCAGTTCTCCCCAGTGTCAGTTCATGTCAGAATTACCGCCGCACTATCAAAGCAAAGCAGGGATGAGAAACAAACAGATCTTTAATAAAGAGTAGCACACTGTACACATATGCCCTAGATGTTAACCCCTTCCCAGCCAGTGTCATTAGTACAGTGACAGTGTATAATATTATCACTGCATTAATGTCACTGGTGAAATCAGCAGCAGTTACTTAGTTCCCCTCCAGCGTCAGAGTCAGATTTTCCCCCGCACTATCAAAGTCCCATATAATTCTCTTATTAGTAGTATAAAAAAAAATAAAACATTCCAGTATATATACTGTAGTACTTAGGCGCTAGAACTTTCAAAACCAAATCAAAATACACTTAATGAGTTTTTTTTCCTATCAAAAACATGTAGTAGAATACATGTTAGCCAAAATGTATAAAGAAAACATTTTTTTATTGGATATGTTTTAGAACAAAGTAGAAAATATTGGTCTTTTTCCAAAATGTTCAGTCTTTTTTACTTTATAAAAATAAAAAACCCAGAAGTGATCAAAAAACAACAAAAGAAATGTGTAAAAAAAAAAAAAAAATATATATATATATATATATATATATATATAAACTTAGTTTGGGTACAGTGTTGCATGAATTGCCAGTTAAAGTGGAGTTCCAGGCACAGAAACCATTTTTTCAACAAACATACCCCCGGGACAGTCAGGGCTAGTACATTCCACAATGGCTAGCCTCTGATCTGTCCCGGTTCGCACTTACCTGCAAGAAGAAATACTCACTTTTAAAACTTCTTCTCCAGCGTTGCCATCTCTGTTGTGGGCAGCTGAAGCCAGCACGATCCTCTTCGGCGTCCTCTTCTCCCAGAATGCGCCTGCACCGGCCCCTCTCGTCACTTCCGGTGCGGCACCGCATTCCTCCACAGCTTCTGGGCATGCCCAGAAGCTGTTTAACAGGGAATGCGGCGTCGCCCCAGAAGTGACGAGCGGGGCCGGTGCCGTCGCATTGATTCCTGGGAGCGATGACGTTCAGCTCCCAGGAATCATCGCAAGACAGGAAGTGACGTCGGAGCAGCGGCTCAGAGGGAGGAAGTGGAGAATAGGTGAGTATTTTCAATCTACAAATACAAGGTGAGTGAAAAAAAAAATGCCTAACTATCCAATTCCTTTTCAGGTAAAGGAGACCAAGCGGATGGGCACAAAAAAAAAAAAGGTTGTTTTTGTGCCCGGAACTCCGCTTTAAAGTAACAGTGCTGAATAGCAATAAAAGGCCTGGTCATTGAAGGAGGTAAAATCTTCCGGAGCTCAAGTGGTTAACCTAACCTTCATTGCAGCACACTTCCAGCCTGCCAATTGGACAATGAAAAAGCAACTGCACAAGGATAAGGTCATCTCTCCGCTCATCCTGTCCTCAATCTGTGAGCAATTTTTTTTTCTACCTTGGATTAATTTTGTAGCATCCTGCTTGGGGGTAATTTGAAAGGATCAAGACTCAGAAAAAAAAAATAAATAAAGAGCTTTGGCCACACATATACTTTAAGAACCCTTGTTTTAGGGAATTGGGTATTTTGCCTAGATATCCATCTCCAGTGCTGTAACCTCACATGGTGCTAGGACTATAGAAGAGACTTTGATGCACACAAATGATATGGTAGCATAGTACTGACTAGGAAAAGGAAGACTAGTTGGAAAACCTGGATCATATTTTAGACCAGAAGCATAGAGCTTAAAAGAGAGGTATGGGAATTTTTTCCTTTTTTTTGGAATCTGCATCTTCCCCCCTCTCCCCCGGGCTCTAAGGCTGAGAACCAAGCGATCAAACCCCGCTGATCGCTCGGTTCTCAGAGCTCCATAAGCAGAGAGCTGCTGACTGTCAGTCACTGGCTCTCTGCTCTGCGCTCCCCCATGCTCACTGGAGCTCTGGGCTGTGAAGGGAGCTGGAGCGGCCGGCTCAGTAGTTTGCCGAGAGTCGAGACAGTCCAGCAGAGTTGTATAAAGTACTCAAAACCCATACTTGAGTAATAGTACAAGTGCTCGATCAAAAAGTGACTTGAGTAGAAGTGGAAGTGCTCAATCAAAAAGTGACTTGAGTAGAAGTACTAAAGTATTCAACATTTTTTGTACTTAAGTATCGCAAGTAGTTTTTTTTTTAAATTTTGCTACTCAAGTACTGAAAGTAAAAGTACCAGTAGTTTTGAAAAAAAAATTGCTACTCAAGTACTGAAAGTAAAAGTACAAGTACTGTGTTATGTAGTTATTAAAGAAAGAAGTCAAACGTTTGAACATCATATTGTTTTTTATTATTTCAAATGCAGCTTTTATTTATACATACAGTAGCATTTATTTTCGTATGTGCTGATAATACACATGTATTGAGCTTCATGAAACCTGCCATCTACTGTTCTGGCAGTGGTAATTTTTATAATAGTAACGAGTAACTATGCAGCACAAAAAAAAATATCGGAGTAGAAGTATTGAAATCATCGAAAAAATGTAGTGAAGTAAAAGTGGAAGTAGGAGGAAAAAATTCTACTCTAGGAAAGTACAGATACCGCCTTTCGGTACTTAAGTACAGTAGTGAAGTAGTTCTACTTAGTTACTATACATCTCTGCAGTCCAGGCATGTGGGCGGATCCTGACCATATGGTCGTGATCTTTCCTGAGCTTGGCCCGGCTCTATGACGTCAGCCGACAGAGGGCTTCAGCTGAAATCGGGTCACAGGCGTGCAAAGTGACCCGCACTCCTGTGATCCACAAAAGCTTTGGCTGTACTTCTCCTTTAATGTTATGGGAGAACATAGTTTGATTAGATTCAAGAGTCCTAGATTTTCAAGTGCTTCATGACTTGAGCAACCTAATGCTGGATAATCCGGCAGAGCCTAAATACAACCCTACAGTTTGTAAAAAGACATCTGTTTATGACTGCCTTCTCCTTTAAGAAGATCTCTTGTTTTTGGAGAATTTGTGGCTCTTGTGTTGAAGCTAATGGTTTGGACAGAACACCGTACAGATTCGCCCCCACCTTTTGAGTAATGGCAGATAAAAATGACGGGAGTGGTTGGCACCAGAAGATAGCAGCACCTAATGGAGAGTAGGGTGAGGTCATCTCTCGCCCACTCATTACATAGAAGCACTCTCATTGTCAGTGTGGCTAGAGTGGTGCCCGGGATCTGGAGATCAGGACATTTGTTGTATCTGGTCTCTATAATACAAATAAGTAAAACGAGTTCCATACTCTTCAAATGGGTAACAGGAACACTCCAACATATATAAAATATTAAAGAGGATCTACATTTTTAATAAAAGTTTTACCTTTTACCACTTTTTTTTTTTTTTTAATAAATTCTATTTTTATGGAATATTTAAGTTACATCAAAAGACAGTGGAGGGAACCACTGCCAGAGGGAAAAAAAGGAAAAAAATCAAAGCAAAAATTACAATCAACAAGAAACAGCTCCGCAATTACAGGTGAAGTAGGGTGCTTGAACTACCATGGGGGGCATAAATGCCCTATTGTAAAATATGATTAGGAGACATTAACCTTTTATCATTCCTAAAGTGTATGTCCAGACATGACCCAAATGTAGCCCCTAAACCATTTTTAATTGAATAGATTGTATTTTACCTAACAATACACAAGTACATGTAGTATGTTGAAAAGCTGGCTATACACATTAATCTGGGGCTGTACAAGAGAAATCACTCGATTCCACCATCCTCGCTAAATGTAATTCTGGCAACTGGCATCCACGGCTGTCTGACAACCCAAATGTTTGCATCTGATTGGAATTGGATCAAAGGGATGCATCCAAGAGTTGCCGGGACTTCAATACAAATTAATACAGAGAAGTAAAAGGAAAAAAATATTATTATTGGAAGAGGTCATTGGCTTTGGTTAGGCAGCTTTACATGCGGACAGGGCTACCCTACAATGAGTACCCAGGATTGTCATAGATCAACAGAAAGGAGTGCCAGACCGAGTCTAAAACAGCTTTAACAATTCACAAAACAGCCAACTCATTTCGGAGGACAAAACACGCTGTCCCTTCATCAGGGCTACAATTACAGAAATATGACCAAAAAAATATATATATATATATATATATATATATATATATATATATATATATAAATACAACTACAAAATTTAATAACTTTAAAAAAAAATGTTGAACCACTTGCCGACCACCAGCAGTACATATGTACATATGCTGCGGCAAGTCGGCTCTATTGCGCGAAATGACGTACCTGTCGTTTCGTGCAATAGTCACTGGGGACACGCACATGGCGCTGGAGGCCCGCACACATGCTGATTGGCCAGAGGGGGAGCCAAACAGCATGTCCAGCAGACGGGATGTCCGCCGGCCAACCGTGATCGCTCCCCAGAGAGACAGAATGGCGGTCTACCGATGTAAACAAGGCAGACCGCCGTTCTGTCAGAGATGAACACAGGAACCCTGCTATTTAGGAACACAGATCTCTGTGTTCATCTAGTCAGTCCATCCCCCACACAGTTAGAAAGCATCCCCTAGGCCAGTGATGGCGAACCTTGGCATCCCAGATATTTTAGAGCTACATTTCCCATGATGTTCATGCACTCTGCAGTGTAGGTGAGCATCATGGGAAATGTAGTTCCAAAACATCTGGGGTGCCAAGGTTAACCATCAATGCATTAGGGACGCACTTAACCCTTTGATCGCCCCTGGTGTTAACCCCTTCTCTGCCAGTGTCATTAGTACAGTAACAGTGCATATTTTTAGCACTGATTACTGTAGTAATGTCATTGGTCCCCCTCAAAAGTGTCAGTTGTCTGATCTGTCCCACTAAAAATTGCTGATCGCCGCCATTACTAGTAATAAAAATAAATAAATAAAAATGCCATAAATCTTTCCCCTAGTTTGTAGACGCGATAGCATTTGTGCAACACCAATCAATATACAGTTTGGGATTTTTTTTTTACCAAAAATATGTAGCAGAATACATATTGGCCTAAAATGATGAAAAAAAATAGATTTTTTAATTTTTTTAATTGGCTGTGTTTTATAGCAGAAAGTAAGAAAAATTTTTTTTTTTCAAAATTGTCACTTTTTTTGTTTATAGCGCAATAAATAAAAACCGCAGAGGGGATCAAATACCACCAAAAGGAAGCTCCATTTGTGGGAAAAAAAAGGACCCCAATTTTATTGGGGTACAGTGTTGCATGACCCCGCAATTGTCAGTTAAAGTAACGTAGTGCCGTATCTAAAAAAAATGGCCTTTTTATTAAGAGGGTAAAACCTTCCAATGGTTAAATATTTTTTGAAACAAAATATATAGAAAAAATAAAAATATTGTAAGTAAAAAAAAAATACATATTTAAAAATGTAATAGTTTGATACAAAAGCTAAAGTATTTATAATTGTGTATCAAAAAAATTAAAGAGTTACTCCATTTTTGTTGCAGAATCCTACCTTTGTTATTCTGAAGGAATCCCTGTGTCCATGTGCAAAGTGAATGTAAATGGGAGTGTTTTTATAATTAACCAGCTGCTGCACTTGCAGGGCTCTATTAAGGAAAGTGGCAGGGTCCGTATCCCTTTAGCCGTGGTTTCCATTTGGGAAATTACATTTTTTATGCGGGTAATGCTTAAACACTTAAGCCCCGGAGGATTTGGCTGCTAAAAGACCAGGGTTTTTTTTGCGATTTTTTACTGCGTGACTTTAACGGACAATTGCGCGGTCGTGCGACGCTGTACCTAAACGAATTGGACGTCCTTTTTTTTCCCACAAACAGAGCTTTCTTTTGGCGGTATTTGATCACCTGTGCGATTTTTTGATCATGCGCTATAAACAAAAAAAGAGCGTCAATTTTGCAAAAATAACCATATTTTTCACATTTTTTTATATGAAATTCCCCCCAAAAAAATGTAAAAATCAAAATTTTTTAAAATTTTCGGCCAATTTGTTTTATGCTACATATGTTTGGTAAAAAAAAAAAATCGCAAAAAGCGTATTTTGATTGGTTTGCGCAAAAGTTATCGCGTTTACTAACAAAGGGAAAGATTTTTGTCATTTTTGGTGTTTCTTTTTTTAACGCGTAATGGCGGCGATCTGCGATTTTTTTTCGGTACTGCGACATTGCGGCGGACAGATCGGACCCTTGACTGACATTTTTGACACTTTTGGGGGGTACCAGTGACATTACTGCAGTAATCAGTGCTATACATATGCACTGTTACTGCAAAAATGACACTGGCAGGGAAGGGGTTAATTTTTTGGACAGGGAGGGGTTAAGTGTGTCCTAGGGGCGTGATTCTAACTGTGCAGGTACATTGCTATTGGTGTAAAAACAAAGATCAATGGTCCTACATAGTAGAACCGTCTGATCTTCATTTTTACACCAGGGAGAATGACGGGCGGCTTGTTTACATAAGCCGCTCCTCCTTTCTCCCTTCACCGGAGCGATCGTAGTGTGACCGGCGGACATCGAGTTCGCCGGTCACAGGCACTGACTTTTCTGTGAACGAGCCGCGGCGGGCGCGCGCCTCGGCGGGCTCGCGCCCGCCCGCAATTGGCTCGCAAGTCAGTGACAGGCGAGTGACGTATCCATACGTCACTCTGCCTGGCCGGGGCTGACCGCCGCAGTATATGGTCGTGCGGCGGTCGGCAACCGGTTAAAATTGATTTGTATCTTAGTGCAGACTTATGTAAGCCAAAGACACAAGGAGGAAATTACATATTGCATTTTTTTTTTTTTAAGTTACATTTTTATTGCATACTTTAGCAAGGCAGTAAATCTTACAGAAGAAACAACAAAAATTTAGAGGTACATCCAGTCTCCCAGCCGTTGTAGAACAGGATTTATTGCATTGCATTTCACAGAAGATTACAGTGCTATAGATTGAAAAGGAAAGGTACTTTTTAATAAAATTAAATTACAATATCACTTGTATCACAATTGTATATTCAGTATTTTTTTTTTTTGCTAATTTTTTCCCCCCAAGAAAGTGGAGTTACCCTTTAAGAAATTAGTAAATAGTTTGTAAAAAATAAAAAAATAGGGTCCCTCAATGTAAATCCATCGTCAATCACAACGCCCACCGAACCAAAAAATAGAAAAAATAAAAAACACTTCCACCTCTTGGGAGGCAGCCCGCTGTCTACCCAATCTGCGCTTTGACAATTCTTATATAGACAAGAGACGGGGCCAACCGGCCACGTTACCCGGTGGCACGTCCCTTCCGATGCCATATGACGTCACGCGATGTTAGAAGGGTGCGGTCCCACCGGGTGACTCTGCCTCTTGCCTATATAAGAGCTGTCAAAGCAGAAGGAAGGCTTGCGGCGGGAGGCCTCCAAAGAGGTGGAAGCGTTTTTTTATTTCTCTATTTTTCAGGTCCAGCCAGCATCATGATTGACGATGGATTCACATCGAAGGAAACTATTGTTTACATTTTTTTTTTTTTAAATAAAAGACTTGTCAAAAACAATTTCTTGTGTTTCTTACTTGTTGACACTTTTTTTGGTGAATGGGTAGCGGTACGATTTATCCGATACCCATTCACATGGGGGGTGATCTGGTGGCCCCCTTGTTAAAGGGGGCTTTCAGGATCCGATAAGCCCCCCCACCTGCAGACCCCGACAGCCACAGCCCACCCAAAGCCCCCCCCCCGGCCCCAAAGCACCCACCCCCCATGTTGTGGGAATGTGGCCTGGTATGGTTTAGGAGGGGGGGCACTCGCTCATCCCACCCCTTTCCTTACTTGCCAGGCTGCATGCTCTGATAAGGGTCAGGAATGGATTTTGAGGACACTACTACACCTTTTTTTTTTTTTTTGGCGTGGGGTTTCCCTTAAAATCCATACCAGACCCGAAGTGAGCCGACGATACATTACAGCCACGAGCAAACTTAAATTATAGTATTGCTGCAGCAGGCTCTATACATCGTACAGATGTGCCACTTTACGGGCAGACGAAGGGGACCCCCCAAGGCGCAATATTTAAAGACATTTTTCAATTTTATTGTTTCACTTCAAGCACCAATAAAATCACTGCTCCTTTAAAACTATAGTTTTAAAAAACTTTTTTTGCATGGATACATGTCTCCCAGGGCAGTACTCAGGCCCCCATAGCATTTTTATGGCAATGACTTGCATATAAGCTTTTAAAATGAGGACTTTTGATTTTTCATGTTCGTGTCCCATAGACTTGAGTTTGCATGTTCGCTAGAACTTTTTCCCTGTTCGAGATGTTCTAGTGCGAACCGAACGGGGGGGGGGGGGGGTGTTCGGCCCATTCTTACTCCTGACCAATTTCATAAAGGAGGCCATAAGAGTTTGTTAGTTTAAGCTCTGAGTGCATCATGGGTGTTCAGCCAACAATTTTCCTCCTTGCCCCTTTCATTTTCAGATTGAAGGATGTTCGGCAGGGGCATGCTAGCCAAGGCCACCCAAGACTCGATTTTTGGCCAGTTCTTTAGGAACCAGCTTAGTGTTGCTTACACAGAACTTCAAGTAAAAAGCTTTTTCTGCAGATAATTTTTATTTCTATTACCACTGCTATTTTTCCTAGCGTAGTGACTGCATACAATGTCGATAAGTAAGTACAATTGAACACGCTCATCCAGTAAATACTGAATCCATACATTGCCTCTAGTTGTGTGGTGAACAATAAGCTGGGATATATGTTTTCACCAGACAAGTATCTCTCAGGGATTTGTGACTGCAGAGACGGGCAATCTTTACAGACTCCGGAAGGAAGTACGGGCAGTGGGCTTTCAAAGCCACTTCTCCGATTGGGCAAACAAAGGGATTAAAGACAAGCGGGCAGATGCAGCCCTTTATCTGTGAGCATTCTGATAGTAGCAATTAACCTGAGAGACAGAAAGCTCTTAATGTAGCTGTGTAGTAAGTGAAAGGCAATAAACAAAATCCACTCTTATCTATTTACACAGCTATGTATTTGGACAGGCGAAAGGCCGCTATGAAGAAGGTCCTGGGGAAGCCCAATCGTCTCGAACAGCATATTGGGGGTGCAGCTCAAGATGGACAAAGACTTTAGAGGGCAGTTTGACATTTAAGCTTGCCAAACATGGCTAGAATTGAATTGGAATTACATGCAGAATTCTAAAAAAATTTTGTCCGAGCAATGGTTTGAGTAATTGATATTTGTTCAAACACCCTTAAGAATAATAATTGTTGGATTGCCATCTTATAGAACTTTAATGTTTGAATTTCAACTACAATACCTTTTTTACTCCGACTGAGGACCACATTACGGTTAAGGTGGCCATACGCTAGTAGAATTTTGTTTAAAAGTGTTAAAAATTCTATTCATTTTAAAATCAATTGTATTTTCTCCGGATATCACGGTTATAAGATCTCCTTCGTAGGCACTGGTGATGTAGGACCATGGCTGCCTCTGAAGACCAGAAAGCGAGAAGCCTTTAAGGGCTCCTCTACGCTGGTGGCAATGTTCACTGCCCCTCTGAAGAGCAATCTGGTTGATTGATTTTGAGCAGTATTTGACAGATCGACCAAAGGCAATATGTTGCCTCCTTTAACCCCTTCACGATATAGCAGAATGATGGCTACAGCGGGGCCGCACTTTGAAAGGAGGCTGTCATATGAAGTCTTTCCATGCGCACGCTGCCTGCACGCCCCCCTCGACAAGTATCAGCAGTGATCTGTAATTGCTGTGTCTTTCGGACGCAGCTGATCACAGATCAGGGTAAAGAGTCAATTGCGGCAGTTCTTTACCACATGATCAGCTGTATCCACACAGAGGACATCTACACTGATAATCAGGGCATTGATCATCAGTGTTCTGATTATTAGTGCAGCCCCAACAGTGCCCACCAGTGCTGCCAATTAGTGCCCATCATTGATGCCTGTCAGTGCCGCCTCTCATTGCCACCTCGTCAGTGCAGCATATCTATGCAGCCTCATCAACGCACATCAAAAATTACTTATTAACAACCTTTTATAGCAAAACTTTTTTTTTTTTTTGCATAATTCTTGTATTTTTTTCGTTTGTTTAGCAAAAAATAAAAAAACTCAGCAGTGATTAAATAACACTAAGAAGAAAGATCTGTCTGTCTCAAAAAAATGCTAAAAATTTAGTTTGGGTACAGTGTTGCATGACCATGTAATTGTCATTCAAAATGCGGCAATGCTGAAAGCGGAAAATTGGACTGGACAGGAAGGGGGTGAAAGTACCCAGTAGGCAAGTGGTTAAAGCAGAGTTTCACCTAAAAAAGAAAAAAATACATACAAATACCTCTGGGACAGTCAGGGCTAGTGCATTCAACAATGGCTAGCCTCTGAACTGTCCCGGGTTGCACTTACCTGCAAGAAGAAATACTTACCTTGAAAATGTCTTCTCCAGCGCTGCCATCTCAGGTGTGGGCAGCTTGAAGCCAGGGCGATCCTCTTCTGCGTCCTCTTCCGTCCTCTTTGGTCCCACGATGCACTGCACCGGCCCCGCCGTCACTTCCGGATCTGCACGTCATCCCTGCACAGCTTCTGGGCATGCCCAGAAGCTGTTTAGCAAGGTATGACGGCGCTTGCAACGGAACTGAAGTCGGGGCCGGTGCAGGCGCATTGATTCCTGGGAGCGATGACGTTCAGCTCCCAGGAATCATTGCAAGCCAGGAAGTGACGAATCGCCGTGGCCGCCAAGGGGAGGAAGAGGAAGTAAGGTAAGTATATTATCTTCTAAACAAGGTAAGTAAAAAAAAAAAAATTGCGATTATCCATTTGTTTTTCAGGTGACCCGGACCAAGGGACCAAGAAGATGGAACGAACTTTCATTTTCGGGTGGAACTCCACTTCAAGCCTTATAAGGCTGCTGCAACCACATTACCTCAATAGATTACATTTAGCGGCAGTACTGCCTGCCAAACGTGACCATGTTACCTTGTAGCTAGACCATTTGATGAGGGGCAGTAAAACCTCCTTTTAACCACAGCCCTGGAAGGTTTTACCCCTAATGACCAGGCCATTTTTTGCAATACGGCACTGCATTACTGTAACTGACAATTGCATGGTTGTGCGACGCTGTACACAAATAAAACTGATGTCCTTTTTTTCCCCACAAACCGAGCTTTTGCAGATATTTGATCACCTCTGCCGTTTTTATTTTTTGCACTATAAACAAAAAAGAACAATATTTACTTTCTGCTATAAAACACATTGAATAAAAAAAATGCAAAAAATCAAATGTATTCATCAATTTAGGCCAATATGTATTCTGCTACGTTTTTGGTAAATAAAAAATCCCAATAAGCGTATGTTGATTGGTTTGCGCAAAAATTATTGCATCTACAAACTACGGGATAGATTTTGGCATTTTTATTTATTTCTTACTAGTAAATGTGTGCCTAGGGGGTGCTTGCTAACTGTGTGGGGGATGGTCTAAATGGGGGAAAACAGATACCCGTGTTCCTGCTTAGCACAAGATCTCCATCTTTCCCCCCTGTCAGAATGACGATCTGCTTTGTTTCCATAGCCATTCTGCCTCTCTCGGGAACGATTGCTGGTGGCCGGCAGACATTGGGTCTGTTGGACCCGCGGATTGGCTCCCCATTGTTCGAAATAGACTTCTCAGCTGTCACGATACTTCAGGAAAGTTGTTTATTTTCCTAAATTAAAGCAAAACATATGAAACAGAACAAAGTAGAAAGGTTTCATGTGTCAAAAGTAGAGAGAGAGAATTACGTGTCTTCAGAGTGTAGGATGTTCTTTTCTCACCTCTGCTAGATCTGTAGATATAGTTGTCTTTTATACCATATGTAAAGACGATGTCAGCAAAAAGGGTGTCCCAAGAAGGTAGTAATTCTAAATAAAGTAACACCCACTCTTGCATATATGGTTTGAGTCTATAGTAAGGTACATAACTCCACCAAATATACTGGCATAGAAATTCAGAATAGAAATACATACATCGCAAAATAGTTTTTCTGTCCTTGACAAAGACATATTGAAGTAACCTTCAAAACTAACATATTACATTATAACATTCATATGTATTTCAGAGACTTTTATCATTTAAAATATTAAAATCTCTAATACCCCTCTGTCCAATCGCGCCTCTGACTGCGTGCGCGTGCCCCCTAGTGACAATTGCACAAAATGACGTACAGGTACATGATTTTGCACAATAGAGCTGACCTTCCACAGTACACGTACGTTAGGGGTCGGCAAGTGGTTAGCCACCTATTTCTACGTCCCTCTGTCCTCCTATATAAACAGGTTCCTAAAGTTAAGGAATAGCCAATATTTTTAATTTAAGAAATGACTGATGGGATTTTAGGTGAGGGGGGTTAAGGGTCCCCTTTGAGGCCATTGATTTTGTATAGACTCTCAATGCTCTTCAGTACACACAGGGAAAAAATGCATTTACACAGTTTTAGATGTCCACCACAATATGCAGAGCTTTTCCATCTGTGGGTTGTGGTGCACTATAGTGTTTTTTATTTTTTTTTTTCCTTTACTGTTCAAATAGTGGTCCTTTTTCAATAAATAATACACCACAACAAATATACGGCTGAACGTTGCTGTGAAACAAAGCTGGAAATCCAATTGCGTGCTGAACGTCCTCACAACACACCGACACCATAACGTATTGCTTATAATTATTATCATTTTAGGTATTTGTCACTTCACTTGTGCTTTTCAAAGGTCAGTAATTTAGCCTTCGCTCCCTTGGGCGTTAAAGACTTACAAAAACTATTTTTGGACTCAGGGAGACACAACAGCCAGCGGAGACCTTGTGACTAATCAACACTTGCTAACGAAGTCTGTGTTAATTACTTATTGATAACAAGCTAACAAGTCATTCTGTTCATCCTCCCGATCGATATGTCTCTGGTGCGGACATGCTTAATTAACCTTTGTTGAATTGTACGATTGATGAGGCTCGCTGGCTGACCGGTGTAATACATTTGTGGTGTCTTGGGGGCATGGCGATAATAGGTGTTAAAAGAAAAACTTGACATTATTTGTACGTCGATTATCTAAAATAGAGGGACAGGTGTAGTGTATAGGGGATGTCAATACGACGCATCAATTCTGCTGTCAAAATCCAACGTAAATGATTACATCAATGTGACATCACTGTCCATACTGGGAAAACAGAGCATCGCACAGAGCAACTGCCTGATTTTGTTTTCCTTTGTTTCCTGGTAAGATCTCTATTCGGTCACTGACAATACATGCACCTACAACAATGGGCTAAAGGGTATTCTGAGCGAAATCAGTGATGCTTCAAAGTCGATATTGATCAGCAGTAGATGTTCAAACTAGCCAATACAGAAAAAATAATTAAAGATCAATTCAAAAAGTAAAAGCAGTCAGTCTTTTGCTGATGCTATCCAGCAATCTCAGAAACTGTGCTAAAAGCGTATCCAAAGAGCCAAGGTCATTTTTGATTTTTCTTTCCTGTACTTTCACCTGGTGATCTTGGCAGTAATACACTCATAGGCATGCGCACAGGGTGTGCTGGGTGTGCCTGGGCACACCCTAATCACCCTGTACGGTGCCGATTCCCCCTGCTTCCTGGCGTCCCCGGTCTCTACCCTGCGGGACTGCCAGCTTCCCTCCTTTTCCGCTGGCTGCTGCGGAGGATGTTTCAGGATGGATGAATGAACACAGTGAGTGATCTGTACCAATCACTTATGTGTTCATTCTAACTATGTTTTCTAGGCTTCAGTTTGTAAATAAACAGGAGGCCACTCAACAAAGGGCACTTCCTTTCATTCACTGTCTGAGAAAGGGATTAGGAAGCTCTGTCCTCAGTTCTTTTCTCTCTGTTTAGACCAAGGCTTGACAAATTTGTTTGGAATCTAGGAGCCAGCTAAAAAAGTTAGGAGCCAGTTTTTTTTTTTTTTTAACAACAAAGCTTTATTTTCAATGACGAAAATAACCGATCTTAAATTTAAACAGTGCAGCAAGGTTGGGGGCGAAAGGAGATCCAGTGACCAAGAGTAACATATGCCACCTTAGGCCCCTTTCACACGGGCGCCTACGCTAAGCAGAATCCGCATGCTCAGTGGGGATCTCTCTCTGAAAAACTGACAGGCGGACCTGATCAGAAAGCCAGTGTGAAAGGGGCCATCGGCTGTGTGGCATGGCAGGGCAGGGAGATGATGAAAAATAATAATTTTTTTTTTTTTTCCATAAAAGATTCTTATTGTGAATAAGGGATTATAATGCAAAACAAAAGATCAACACATTGCAAGGAGATTACAAAATGCAATTTTTAAAGTAACGCCCCTTTCACGCGGTCCGCATTCCGTTGCGGACCGTGCTCTGCTCAGTGGGGATCGATACGCCGATCCCCGCTGAGCCTGCGGATGACAGCTCCGTCTCCGCACTGTGCTACTGATTTTTTTTTTCAAATATGTTTTATTATAGAAGTTGAACCAAAAGCCAGTACAATACAGTATAGCCAAGACATGCAGATCACAAAGGCAAGCAACAAGTGAGTGGACAACGATCTCACGCAGGAGTAAGGCTAATACAGAAGGTATAACATAAACTCTAACATCAAAAAACCTTCATGAAAATGTCAGCAGATACAATACGAATGTCCAAGGCACAAGGCCGCAGCTGAGGCACTTGATGGTGTTTACGTAAACACTAGAACATTGGCAACGTCTAGAACAATCGAAGTGTCTGCGCAGTAAACTCATAGTGTATGGCTTAGATAGCATGACTGGGGTAGAGAAAGTAACAGAGAGAGGAGAAAGGGAACAGACAGGGGGAGACAAACAGAAGACCAAAGGGGGTGGTAGGGAGGGGGGGGGGGATCCGCTCCGTACCAGGCTCCGCGCCCCTCCCGGACAGGCGCCCCGTCCGGGTTCAGGAGCACAAAAGAGATTTCCCTCGATCAGAGAGGACGAAAACCTTCCAGTATCCCCAAACCTTCTCATATTTATGACGTCTGTGGAGTGCTGTGAGAGTCAGATCCTCCATTCTGTTTATCTCAACTAGCCTCTGCATGCAGTCCTTGATGGTGGGTGACCGGGAAGTTTTCCAGCATAATGGGATGCAGGACTTCGCTGCACAAAGGACGTGTGGGGCAATCGGCTTTTTGTATTTCTACAGTGGTATGCTGGATAGTTGCAGGAGAAAGAACTCTGGCGAGTCAGGAATAGCATGGTCGGTGAGATCCCGCAACAGGGAACCCACAGCCGTCCAAAAGCCCCGGATCTTCGGGCAGGACCAAAATATGTGGAGTAAGGTACCCCTCTCTTCCTGACAGCACCAGCAGGCGTCCGAAGTTCCCGGGAATATCCTGCTTAGACGGGATGGAACCCTGTACCACCTTGTGAGTAGTTTATAGTTAGATTCCTGTAGTTTAGTACAGGTTGGTGTCTTCAGTGCTACTGATTTTTAAGGCCCCACGATATTTGCGCAAATGTTTAGCAAATCAATCTTATTGCTAAAAACACACTAAAATCTTTATTGGCAGATAAAAACACAGCAAATTTTACAAAATTCCTACTAAATATAAAAGCTTAACCTGTATTGAGTTAATAAATAACAAATATTTGTAACTTTTAAATTGCGCCTTTTAGCGGAATGATGAAAATCGAACGTACGCAAAAATGTAAACATCCAAATTTCTCAATAAATCTGAAGGTTTCAATTTTTCCCTTACAGCTTTCAGAATTTGTGAAAGAAGCCCCAAACCATATATTTTCTGAAAGCACAGGACCAGTAGAATAAAATGAAGGTGCTACTGATTTTTAAGGCCCCGCGATATTTGCGCAAATGTTTATCAAAACAATATTTTTACAAAAAGTTTACTAAAATCATTATTAGCAGATACCAACACAGCAAATTTTACAACAACATTTCTGCTAATTTCTCACTAAATATAAAAGCTTAACCTGTATTGAATCAATAAATAACAAATATTTGCCAATTTTAAATTTTGAAAATCAAACTTACGAAAAATGTCTCTAAAATCTTGGAGGTTTTACAGCTTTCAGATTTGGAAAGATACCCCCCAAACCATACATTTTCTGAAAGCACATGACCAGTAGAATAAAATGAAAGGGCTACTGATTTGACATCCATGCGGGTGTAGGTGTATGGCCCCAAATGCAGAGAGGGTGAGTTCAGGGACATATACCCACATAGATGTCAAGTTGGGAGCAATGGCTGTCTCGATACAGCAACTGCGTCCCAAATGATACGAATAGGACTGCCTAGTAGGGATGATCGAACATTGACTGTTCGAGGTTCGGCCGAATTCCAAACTGTTTGCTGAAAAAGTTCGGAATTCGGCAACCAGAACCGACCAAAATGCAATGGGAAAGGAAATGGGCTTTAAAAGCCCGTGATTGGACCAGAACCATCAGTAAAAGCCAATTGAGGGGGCAGGAGAATGCTAGGAATGTGATTGGAGTGACTAGGGGGTCCAGAGGCCAATCATTAGTGAATACGCCCCCCCAGTATATAAGATAGCCCCGCCAAATTCCTAGCATTGTAATACAGGGACGTGGAAGAGAGTGGAAGCAGTTCTGTTACTTCTGCTTCAAAGTGTCATTTAGCAATTATTAGTGTGAGGAAAGGGATATCTAGTGTAGTTAGGGTACTATTTTCCACTATAGCTAGATTTAATAATCTAGTTTCTGTAGGGAAAGTGTTAAGTGTAAGGGGACCGTAGTGTAGTGTAGGGTTAACTGACTGACTGCTATGGCAGGGTGCCAAAACCCTTCCATGTCAGGGTGACCGCTATAGAGAAAAGATTGTTTCTCTTAGAACACTTATAGAACAGGGATATAGCTTCGCCCGTCACCCTGCTTTTTGCTGCAGGCGTTTATAGGGCTTTTTTGAGGACATGTTTGGAGTCAGGCATGACATCTGAACTTCTGTGTAGGGGTATATATATATACACACACACGTATGTATATATACACATACACACATATAGGTGTGAAAATAGCAGAAACCTATGCTTGCGCTAATGAAATAATTAACACCCATATGGCTTCTCTGCTATAACACCTATATGTGTGTATGTGTATAAATACATATAAGTGTGTGTGTATATATACCCCTATACAGAAGTTCAGATGTTTTGTCTGCCTCCAAAGACCCCAAAAAAATGCCCAAAAAAAACGCCTGCTGCAAAAACACACCTGGGCGTTTTTGTAGCTGGCGTTTTTTTTGGGCATTTTTTGGGCGTCTTTGGAAGCAGGCATAACATCAGAACTTCTGTGTATGGGTATATATACACACACACATGTATGTATATATACACATATATAGGTGTGAAAGTAGCAGAAACCTATGCTTGCGCTAATGAAATAATTAACACACATATGGCTTCTCTGCTATAACACCTATATGTGTGTATGTGTATAAATACATATAAGCGTGTGTGTATATATACCCCTATACAGAAGTTCAAATGTTTTGCCTGCCTCCAAAGACCCCAAAAAAATGCCCAAAAAAACGCCGGCTGCAAAAACACACCTGGGCGTTTTTGTAGCTGGCGTTTTTTTGGGCATTTTTTTGGGGGTCTTTGGAGGCAGGCAAAACATCTGAACTTCTGTATAGGGGTATATATACACACACGCTTGTATGTATTTATACACATATAGGTGTTACAGCAGAGAAGCCAAATACAATATTTTTGCAGCCGGCGTTTTTTTTGGGCATTTTTTTGGGGTCTTTGGAGGCAGGCAAAACATTTGAACTTCTGTATAGGGGTATATATACACACACGCTTATATGTATTTATACACATACACACATATAGGTGTGAAAATAGCAGAAACCTATGCTTGCGCTAATGAAATAATTAACACCCATATGGCTTCTCTGCTATAACACCTATATGTGTGTATGTGTATAAATACATATAAGCGTGTGTGTATATATACCCCTATACAGAAGTTCAAATGTTTTGCCTGCCTCCAAAGACCCCAAAAAAATGCCCAAAAAAAACGCCGGCTGCAAAAACACACCTGGGCGTTTTTGTAGCTGGCGTTTTTTTGGGCATTTTTTTGGGGGTCTTTGGAGGCAGGCAAAACATCTGAACTTCTGTATAGGGGTATATATACACACACGCTTATATGTATTTATACACATATAGGTGTTACAGCAGAGAAGCCATATGGGTGTTAATTATTTAATTAGCGCCAGCATAGTGTTCTGCTACTTTCACACCTATATATGTGTATGTGTATATATACATACATGTGTGTGTATGTATATATACCCCTACACAGAAGTTCTGATGTTATGCCTGCCTCCAAAGACCCCCAAAAAATGCCCAAAAAAACGCTTGCTACAAAACCGGCAAGGTGTGAAAATAGGGGAGCCATATCCCTGTTCTATATTAATTCTAATGCAAACAAACTTTTTTTTCTGGTTCTGGACATGCTACAGAGCTGAAACTTCACAGGTACACTTTTTAGACCCCCCAGACACTAAATCCAAAGAAATCTCTTTTTTGTTTTCAATAATTGGCTCTCTATCAAAAATGACAATTTTTAAGAACTTTTTTTGTGTGATTAATAGTCCCTGGGGTATGACCCAGAACCCTAGGCACTTTTTAGGGGCATTTATTGGGTTTTAGGGCTTCAAAATTGTGTTTTTTGATTCCAGAAGTTCGGGGCCCATTGATTTCAATGGGGTTCTGGAATCCGAACCGAACTTTCAGGAAATTTGGGTGTTCTGGTCTAACCAAACTTTTCAAAAGTTCGATCATCCCTACTGCCTAGGACTGAATAGGACTGCCTGCACATGAATGCATGAAACACCTGTGCATTCCTTTGCAGCTGCTGTGTGCCAATTGACATCAATGAGATTGCCTGCACAGAATACCTATGCATCCCTGTGCAGCCAAGCATGGCCTCGCTGTAGTATGCTTCATGTGGACAAGGCCTTTGCGGTTGGGGGCGGCAAAAATGTGTGGCTGGGCTTCCTTTTTCCACTTGCTGTGTGCCCCCCGCCCCTAAAGAGGAGCTCCAGTCTCCCCCCAAAAAAGTTAAAGTCAGCAGCTACAAATACTGTAGCTACTGACTTTTCATACAAGGACACTTACCTGTCCAGGGATCCACCAATGTCAGCACCCCGAGCCTTCAATCGGCTTAGGGTGCCCGCATCTTCACTAAGGGAAACCAGCAGTGAAACCTTCTGGCTTCACAACCGGTTTCCTACTGCGCGTTAACGAGTCGCGCTGTGCGTTGTGAATGGACCCATATTCTTCTATGACTCAGAAGGCTGCAGGGGGAAGGAGGAGGGGCCAAACAGTTTCGCAGATTGCCACGCCGCTCTTACCTGGAAGTGGGAGCAGGTATTTGTCAAAACCAGGTACCCACCTCCTCCCCCCAAAAAGTGCCAAATGTGGCAGTGGAGAGTGCAAACAAGCGTGGAGCTTTGCTTTAAGCTGAAATAGGCAGTGAAAAGGGTGCTGATGCTGAGATGCCTTGCTCCCACGGCAAACTTGATCCAACTTGTAGTTGTGTCTTCTGGCGAATACTACACATTCATGTCAAGGGGAAGCGCCGCAAACTCCCTGCAACCTTGTGCAATGCATGTGGTTGCGGTGCATTTGTTTCCCCACCGCCTGTCAGTAGCCTCTGAATCTCAATTCAAATGTAGATTGGGTTTCAGAGGCAAGGGAGATTTAGACACGTCTAAAGGGCCGGTTCAAACTGGTGCGATGCCAGACATTGCATGTGATTCGCACCACATCGCATTTGGACCACATTTTGACACCCTCAGCGGTTCGCAGAGGGCAGTGTGAACCCGCAGGGTTATCCGCATCGCACCAGTGTGAACCGGCCCTAACTCCCTTTTTTTTTTTCTTTTACAACTTTTTATTTTGAATATTGTTTTTTTTTGGAGGGGCGGAGAGACATCAGGGGTTTAAACAGACCTCTCATGTCTCTTTTTTAAAAAAGAGAAAAGGGACTAAAGACATTCCTTTCTCTGCAGCCTAAGCTGCACTGTATATGAATGGATAAGAAGTCTGTAGATTGTTTCATTCACAAACTGACACATAGTAAACACAGTGATGAAACGCAGTGATGAAAGAATGCAGGAACGATCTGTAATGATCGCTGACTGCATTCATCAGGAAAGGAAGATCAGAGCGATCAGTTTGTTCAGCAGCATCACTGAAGTGACCATGAGATTATAGCAGAAGGAGAAATGAGGTCTGTACGGCCTACAAACCTGGCCAGCTGTAAGCAGTGCTGTAGGTCCATACGCTGTACGAACCTGACAGTGAAAGGGTTAATAAACTTTCTTCTGTCTAAGGATCCAGTTCCATCCTCACCCGGGCCAGTTGTTCGCCAGTCTTTGGGTCCCCAGCATCAACAGGTTGTTCTTGACCTCCATTCTGAAACTGTACCCCATATTATAGGCTTACCAGATGCCCCTCATTTCATGGGACAGTCCCAGGTTTCAGGAGGCTGTCTCAGGAACAAAAAGGGTCTCCAGATGTCTCCCCAGTTAATTAATGGGAGTCCCTAGTACTCTACTGGGCAGATGTTTACATTGCCATCTCCATGACAGCTGTGGGCACTTTGTTGTGTGGAGATGGCTCACTTGGAGAGGCAGGGAGTGCTGTTCTCACCAGAAGTAGGGCAGAGCTATTCTGGCCCCATTCATCTACCACTGTGATACCTGCAACCTCCCCAATTATCGACACCCACATAAACCTAAATACCATTTACATGGGTAGTCGGTCCGACCCACAATGTAGTGGAGACCAGACCTGTGCTTGAGTCTCTGCAGTCTCATTGCTTTGGATAATGCAGACCGACATAAGCAAGCCGCCTCCATTGCCGGCACTAGGCTTGTGTGTGCAACTACAAGTCTCCCTAGTGAGTAGGTGATGTTGGTGGGTTGTCCATACACAGGGAGACATAAGACAAAGGTAATTTCTTTGCAAATAAAGGCACAAATTCTATTTAATGCTGAGAAATATATGTATATGTACATGATAAAGAATGATGGTTTTGTCATGGGGATAGGGGTATTGAGGGTGGGGTAACTTTTGCTTCAGGAGCACTTGTACTTAAAGCGGAGTTCCAGGCACAAAATCGACCTAATCGATTTTGTGCCCATCCGCTGGATCTTCTTCACCTGAAAAGGAATTGGATAGTTAGGTATATTTTTTTTTTTTACTCACCTTGTAATTGTAGATAGAAAATACTCACATATTCTGCACTTCCTCCCTCTGTGCCGCGGCTCCGCCGTCACTTCCTGTCTTGCGGTGATTCCTGGGAGCTGAACGTCATCGCTCCCAGGAATCAATGCGACGGCACCGGCCCCGCTCGTCACTTCCGGGGCGACGCCGCATTCCCTGCTAAACATCTTCTGGGCATGCCGGAAGTGACGAGAAGGGCCGGTACAGGCGCATTCTGGGAGAGAAGACACAGAAGAGGACGCGGAAGAGGATCGCGCCGGCTTCAGCTGCCCACAACAGAGATGGCAACGCTGGAGAAGAAATTTTATAAGTGAGTATTTCTTCTTGCAGGTAAGTGCGAACCGGGACAGATCAGAGGCTAGCCATTGTGGAATGTACTAGCCCTGACTGTCTGTATGTTTAGTGAAAAAACGTTTTCGTGCCCGGAACTCCGCTTTAACTTACATTTGACCTCTGCACCATGTATGTAGCAGTATTTCCAGGCATTGGGCCTGATGTGGGTCTGCCATGGTTACCGTTAACACCAACAGCGCATTTAAGCTTGTTGCCCAAGTGTGAGATCTGAGACAATGAACAGTCCGGCATCTTTGGTTTTTAGTTTTATTGTAGGAACTTGGATGGGAGAAGGGAATGAGTGGGATACTCCTCTGGCTCAACTAGGTACAAATTTGGGACACTTGAGAAAAATGCCTCCTAGCGATGTCTTGGCACCGGCTGAAGGCCGACCAACGCTTACTGGTGCTTGTGAATCTGACTTGGGGTCTGTGAACTGAAACTTGACTTGTGCTACTTCCTCACAGCTCAAAAGTCCTTTACACTGCTCCCTGTAGTCTTCACTGACTGAGGAAGCTACTTGCAATGCTGCTGCAACACTTAACACTTCAGGGCCCAACCCCTGGCACCCCCTTTACTCTTCAGGGTTATCACTGGCACCCCCTTTACTCTAATCCTGCACTGGCTACCTAGCTCCTGGATCCCTCTGACCTTCTCCGGAGTGGTCCCCTCTGCTAGGCAGACCCCCAGGGGCAGTTTGCAGTACTCACGACTCAGAATGCTTTCCTGAAACTCGACCCCTCAGCACACCTGGATCCACACTGCAGCTCAGCTCAGCCCTGTGTCCACTCAGGCCAGCCACCTGGGACACCCGATTCTTCCTGACAGGAGGAGAGACAGCCGTCACCTCCCTCCTGGGACTCTGCTTCCCGCCAAAGACCATATGACATGCGCCCCTCACAGACTTATACCCCCTCCCAGAATGCTGTGCGGCAGAATCTGCTCTTCCAGGATGGATACAAGTCCTGGTGTGCTATTGGCCAGGTTTCCTCCACTGCCCAATGAGAGCCCTTATTGGGATACAGTGGGGAGACTCCCCAGCACAACAGGCACACCTGGGAGCACATATCAGCCTAACTGAAATAATGGCCCTGCTGATAAGCAGACAAGGCCCACTATACTTTACCTAGCAGTTACATTGGAGGGTGCTACATGTACATTACTGACTCCTGACCTCTTCACCCTGTACATTACTTACTCCATTACTTACTCCCGACCTCTGCACCCTTTACATTACTTACTCCTGACCTCTGCACCATGTACAATACTTACTCCTCCTGAGCACTGCGCCCTGTACATTACTTACTCAATTACGGACTCCTGACCTCTGCACCCTGTACATTACTTACTCCTGACCTCTGCACCATGTACATTACTGACTTCTGACCTCTGCACCCTGTACATTACTTACTCCTGACCTCTGCACCCTGTACATTACTTACTCCTGACCTCTGCACCCTGTACATTACTTACTCCTGACCTCTGCACCCTGTACATTACTACTCCTGACCTCTGCTCTCTGTGCATTACTCTCTCTTGACAAACAGGAATCTCTCAACAGGAATAAAGTCCTGAATGTGGAAAGTAGTAGCTATTGATCTCCCAGAAAAGATAAGGAAAGTCTTGAAATCCAGAAGGCTGGTACTCACTGTCTCCTGATCTCCAGGCAGCCATGTGCAGGGTCAGTCAACTTCAATACTCCAGCAGCCTGTGTCCTGGTTTTTTGAGAGGCTTTCTGAGAATGCTCCAGGAGGATAGAACAGAGATTCCCACCAGCCATACTGTAACTGGGACCCCACAACAGTGCTTGCAGTTCTAGGCAAATTTACCAGGAATGCCATAGCCCTTAAGCCGGGTCCTACTCCCCCAAGAACAAGAGCCCTTCTGCTCTGGACTCTGACCAATTTATACCTCCCTCAGCCCCCTGCTGGTCACCTGCCAAATTAAAAAGGGATTGGCTGGGGAGATATTAACATGCAGGCTGGGGTCCGCATTCTCCCCCCCCCCCCCCAACTACATTGCCTTGAAAAAGTATTCACACCCCTTTAAATTTTCCACATTTTGTCACGTTAAAACAAAAACTTAAATGTATTTTATTGGGATTTTTTTGTGATAGACCAACACAAAGTGGCACATAATTGTGAAGTGGAAGGAACATGATAGAAGGTTTTCAATTTTTTTTACAAATAAATATCCAAAAAGTGTGGCGTGCATTTGTATTGAGCCCCCTTTATGCTGATACCCCTAATTAAAATCTGGTGTAACCAATTGCCTTCAGAAGTCACCTAATTAGTAAATAGAGTGCACCTGTGTGTATTTTAATCTCAGTATAAATACAGCTGTTCTGTGAAGCCCTCCGAGGATTGTTAGAGAACGTTGGCGAACAAACCACATTATGAAGGCCAAGGATTCAGGAACACACCATACAGGTCAGGGATAAAGTTGTGTAGAAGTTTAAAGCAGGGTTGGGTTATAATTTCAAATGGTATGAATACTTTTTCAAAGCACTGTATGTCCTAGAGTCCCCTGGGAGACAAATAATGCTCTTCCTGAATACAGGGAGGCAAAAAACTAAATTTAGCAAAACAGTAGTTCTATGGGGCTCTCAGTGGGAGGAATAAAGCTCCATTATTGGTATCAGTGGGAGGAATAGTGCCCCATCATTTCTATCAGTGGGAAGAATAATGCTACATTGTTGGCATCAGTGGGAAAAGAATGCTCCATTATTGGTATCAGTGGGAGGAATAGTGCCCCAACATTGGTATCAGTGGGAAGAATAATGCTCCATCATTGGTACCAGTGGGAGGAATAGTGCACCATCATTGGTACAAGTGGGAAGAATAATGCTCCATTATTGGTATCAGTGGGAGGAATAAAGCTCCATTGTTGGTATCAGTGGGAGGAATAGTGCCCCAACATTCGTATCAGTGGGAAGAATAATGCTCCATCATTGGTACCAGTGGGAGGAATAGTGCACCATCATTGGTACAAGTGAGAGGAATAGTGCACCATCATTGGTATTAGTGGGAGGAATAGTGCCCCATCCTTGGTGTCAGTGGGAAGAATAATGCTCTAATATTTGTATTAGTGGGAGGAACAATGCCCAATTGCTGGTGTCGGTGGTGGCAGTGTAAGAAATAGTGCCCCATAGGCTGGACCAGGTCTAGCAAAAGGCTGCATATGGCCAGCAGGGAGATTATGGTATTAGAGGATTACCCCACACCCATAATGGATAAATTGGATTAAAAGGTACAGGCTATTGCTCCTAAAGCACCAATCAATTTCCTCTATGTTTTTGAGTTGCTACATATGCCAATTTGTCACAGCTACTATAAGAGGTCTTATTGCAATTAGTTCTAGTTTTTGTTATTTTACATCACAGAGACTTCAGCTAGTATTTCAATTCATCTGCATTAACCTCTAACTGAAATATCGGTTTTGGGTGGTGTGATGCTTTGTAACATTTGTGTACCATGTTCTCACTTTTACCAGCAGATGCCAACTATTTCTTCTTATCTTTCATACTTTTTCACAGTTTGTACCCCTTTGTTCTGGGTGGAAGGAGCAGGGCTGTGTGTGTCACATGGAGATATTGCACAATTTATTTGGACAATTGTACATTCTGTGACATTATAAGTCCCGTGAGTCACCAGGAGTAATTGCATGGTTACAGAATGTGTAACTCAAGTGACATCAGCCTCTTGATTAGCTGGAATCTTTACCCGAGGACACAGAGATAGTGAATGATTCTGCTTCCCTCGTACAATAATAATAAAAAGAGTGGCTGCTTCTAAACAGCCGAAGGCAGTCAGAAGAATTGCTACATAGCGCAGGCAGAAAAGGAAATCTTTGTAGGTTTCAGATTCCTTTTAATAAAGTCTACCTACACCCAAACCTGATATCCGTTTTGGTGGGTACTGGCAGGATGGGTTGAGTCACCCAGCAGCATCCATCTCTGCAGGACTCTTGTGGCAACATTCTTTTTCAGAAGGTTGCCTTTCCACCTCTTCCATGAAGCTGTAATTGAGGCCTGACCCATACACAGCTGGCTTTTTAGGTTATTGGAGAGTCCTTTAGTGTGACACCATCTTTTGGCTTTGGTGGGAGCAGGCACCTGTCAAATCTAGGTACCTGCACCCCCCCCCAAAAAAAAATTATATGCCAAATGTGGCATGTCAGGAGTTAGGAGGCCTTAAAAAGGAAGTTCTAATTTTGGGTGGAATGCCGCTTTAAACAGAATCTTAGTCACTATATACACTACTCTTTTTGTAGCTGCTGACTTTTAATATAACACAAAAACGGGTGGAACTCCGATTTAATCTTTCAACTTTGAAGCTCCATGCACACAGGGCGTCATAAAAACGAGCTCCAAAGCTGTTTCTTGACGCAAGGAAAAAGCAGCTGTAAATACGTGCTTTTAGTAGCTTTTTCTATTTGCGTTTTCCATTTTTCCATTATTGCATGTTTGGCCACGTCGCTTTTAGCAGCGTTTTTTCTGCCTCCATTCAAAATCAATGGTTCCCTATGTGAGCCTATTGATTTGAATGGAAGGCGCACCGCAAGTCGGATCAGGATGATCCGACTTGCGGTGCGACTTGCGCTGTGAGAATCTTGGGGGGGAACTCCACGCCAAAATGGGAAAAAAAACGGCGCGGGGTTCCCCCCCAGGTTCCAAACCAGGCCCTTCGGGTCTGGTATGGAATTTGAGGGTAGCCCAACGCCGAAAAAACGGCGTGGGGTCCCCCCTAAAATCCATACCAAACCCTTATCCGAGCATGCAGCCCAGGAAAGGGGAGGGGACGAGCGAGCGGCCCCACCCCCCCTGGACCATACCAGGCCACACGCCCTTAACATGGGGGGTGTGGGTGCTTTGAGGCAGGGGGGCTCTGCACCCCCCCACCCCAAAGCACCTTGCCCCCATGTTGATGAGGACAAGGTGCTCATCCCCACAACCCTGGCCGGTGGTTGTGGGGGTCTGCGGGCAGGGGGCTCAACGGAACCTGGAAGCCCCCTTTAACAAGGGGCCCCCCAGATCCCGGACCCCCTCCCTATGTGAATGGGTATGGGGTACATTGTACCCCTACCCATTCACCCCATGAAAGGCAGTGTATGTAAATAATGACAGGAGACGTTTTGAAAAGTTTATTAAAAATCTTCATCCAGTCTTCTCCTCTCCGCTCTTCTGGTCTTCTCCTCTCCGCTCTTCTGCCCCTGGTCCTCCTCCGATGCTGTCCCGGTGATTATACCGGTCTCCGGTCTCTGCAGCTTATTATATAGCCATTAGGGGCGTGGCCTCATGGTGACATCACCGGGAGGCCCTTGTCCTCATCAACATGGGGGCAAGGTGCTTTAGGGTGGGGGGGTGCAGAGCCCCCCCTGCCCCAAAGCACCCACACCCCCCATGTTGAGGGCGTGTGTCCTGGTATGGTCCAGGGGGGTGGCGCTGCTCGCTCGTCCCCTCCCCTTTCCTGGGCTGCATGCTTGGCTAAGGGTTTGGTATGGATTTTAGGGGGGACCCCACTCCGTTTTTTTGGCGTGGGGCTACCCTCAAATTCTATACCAGACCCAAAGGGCCTGGTTTGGAACCTGGGGGGGAACCCCACGCCATTTTTTTCCCAATTTTGGCGTGGAGTTCCCCCTCAAGATTCTCACAGCGCAAGTCGGATCATCCTGATCCGACTTGCGATGCGCCTTCCATTCAAATCAATAGGCTCCCATAGGGAACCATTGATTTTGAATGGAATAAAAAAATTTATAACGTGGCTTAACGCACGTTAACCACTTTACCACCGGAGGATTTTGCTGTCTTACGTCCAGGCCACTTTTTGCGATTCGGCGCTGTGCGACTTTAACTGACAATTACGCGGTCCTGCGACGCCTTACCCAAACAAAATTTACGTCCTTTTTTTCCCACAAACAGAGCTTTCTTTTGGTGGTATTTGATCACCTGTGCGATTTTTACTTTTTGCGCTATAAACAAAAAAAGAGCGTTTATTTTGAAAAAATAACAATATTTTTAACATTTTTTTATATGAAATTCCCCCCCCAAAAAATGTAAAAATCTATTTTTTTTTTAATTTTTGGCCAATTAGTTTTCTGTTACCTATGTTTGGTAAAAAAAATCGCAATAAGCGTATTTTGATTGGTTCGCGCAAAAGTTATTGCGTTTACTAACTAAGGGAAAGATTTCTGTCATTTTTGGTGGGTTTTTTTTTAACGCGTAATGGCGGTGATCTGCGATTTTTTTTGTGGGACTGCGACATTGTGGCGGACAGATCAGACCCTTGACTGACATTTTTGACACTTTTGGGGGTACCAGTGACATTACCACAGTAATCAGTGCTATATATATGCACTGTTACTGTAAAAATGACACTGGCAGGGAAGGGGTTAATTTTATTGGAGAGGGAGGGGTTAATGTATGCCTGGTGCTTACTGAAGTGTGGGGGGGGGGGGGGGTGACTGAGTGACAGAAGGACAGATCGGATGTCCAGCTATGCTGAACACTCCGATCTGTCAGTCCCTGTCACTTAGGAGATCCGCCCGCTCTGTTTATACAGGCGGATCTCCTCACTCGATTCCCCGACGATCGGGGCAGAGCAGCGGCGATCGCCGCTGCTCCTCCCCTGGCCCGACTCCCGCTGTGACTGAGCACAGCGGGAGCGAGCCTCTGGCGGCATGCGAGCGCCGCCCACAAGGAGTGGCGGAGTCCAGCGACTTAGGTCTACGTCGCCGGACGGGATCGTGCCACATTGCCGCAGTAGCAGCAATGTGAGCAGGGTTGAAGTGGTTAAGCAACGTTATTCAGCCTTTAGCAGCGTCAGACGTTTTTACAGCTTGACGCTGCAGCTCCAGAACGCACTGGTCCTGGGTTTTTTTGCAGCTATTAAACGCCTATGCCACTTGGACCTCCTAAAAGCTCTATGTGTGCATGAGGCCATAGAATAACATTGATGGGCGTTCTGCAGCTGCAAAAAAAAAAAAAAAATGTCTGACGCTGCTAACAGCAGCTCCAAAAACGTCCAGTGTGCATGGGGCCTAAGCTGCTCTCACTGTTACACACATTAAAACCACAACCATTATTTGCCACAGAGCGCTACGTGTGCCATAGGACTTGTTTCTTTGGCTCCACCCTAGAGTTCCCCAGGTCCTTCATAACCCTAGTCATGCTCATATTGTTTTGATTTTTCATTAAAAGGTCAAGCAGATTTACTTGTTAAAGGCATTGCTAATATTTACATATTGCTTATATGCTTTAAACATCAGTTCTTTTAGTTTCTAATGGGAGTTTATGTCATATTTCAGATTGTTATAAAATGCTCTCTGTCAGTAAATGTTCTACGTTTCGTCAGTTAAAAAAATTGTAGGGGGCTGGCAACACTGCCAGTCGTCCAAAAAAAACAGGCCCATAATTGCCAACTGTCCTGATTTTGCTGGGACAGTCACGGATTTTAAAAAGCTGTCCCAACATGACTTTGTCCTGGGCTGCGTCCCGGAAATCAAAGCTATTCACAGCAGCCAGTGAGTACCGTTCTGTCACATTTGATTGCCCACGGGCAGCTGGCACCACAACTTAACGGGCTTTGTTCACATCATTGCCAAGTGGGTGCCCGCACACAGGGGCATGCATTGATGTGCTGCTGGGTGGGCACATCACGATCCTGTGGCTTCCAGTGCACGGACTCAAAATTAAGAGACACCCCCCCCCCCGGTAGACCTTGGTCTGATCAATACCCCAAGGTGTTTGCACATGGCCATGCCATCCTGGCTTAGGAGGGGTGGGGACTCCGGGGATTTGTTTGTACTTTTGACTATGCAGGCCATGTCCCTTCTACCCATCTGAGCAGAGTCCTGAAGGGGTTTGCAAGTGGAGGAGGGACATGTGACCTGTGCAGGGCAGCTCTGCGCTGATATCTAGATTCCACCCACTAGGAAGAGGGTGGTGGGAGTGAGTGTGGATGTAGGCTCTGCTGGTGGGATGGTTTAATTTGCGTTCACCTCTATGCAGAGCTGTAGCCTGTATGAGTCTGAATGGCTGAGTGTACCAACAGCTCTAGGGCCGCAGGCAGGGCTAAGCGGTGAATATGATGCCTAAATATTACTGGAGGCTGGGAACCTGGGTACAGTGCTTGGGGGTGACATCATTACTGTTTTGCAGTGAACTGAGGCAGGAGCCTATGTACAAGGAGTTTAGAGGCTGCCAGGTTCCAGAGAGAGGACTGGGGTCTCCCATTCAAGTTTGTCTGAGCTGTCCCTGCAGCAGGTAGTAATGTGCAAGAGATACTGCCTGCTGCTTTTGAGAGACCGCATAGCAGCTGTCGCTGGTGAGAGACCGCATGGCAGCTGTCACCGGTGAGAGGCCGCATGGCAGCTGTCGCCTGTGAGAAGCCGCATGTCAGCTGTCGCCGTTGAGAGTCCGCATGACAGCTGTCACCGCTGAGAGATTGCATGACAGCTGTCGCTGGTGAGAGACCCCATGGCAGCGGTTACTGGTGTTGCTGCTGGCGAGAGACCACATGGCAGCTGTTACTGGTGAGAGACCACACCGCTGCCGTTAATGGTGTTACTGTTGCTAAGAGGCTGCACGGCTGGTGTTACTAGTGAGAGAAAGTTTAATTTGTTTTAGCAAAAAATTGCTTGCTATTTTGTTTATTTCCATAAAAAGGCCCACCAAAATCTTCAGCAGCAGGCCCATGATGCTCTTAATCTGGCCCAGGGTGGGGTGGGGGGGGATTTAGTCTGTCACTGCTCCGACCATGCGCCGCACACTGCATCAAATTGGTCTGCATGGCTGTCGTCCCAGAAGGAAGCCACTTCTAAAGATGATGCACAAGAAAGTCCGCAAACAGTTTGCTGAAGACAAGCAGACTAAGGGCATGGATTACTGGAACCGTGTCCTGTGGTCTGATGAGACCAAGATAAACTAATCAAGCGAATGTGGCGCCAACCAGGTGAGGAGTACAAAGACAAGTGTGTCTTGCCTACAGTCAAGCATGGTGGTGGGAGTGTCATGGTCTGGGGCTGCATGAGTGCTGCCGGCACTGGGGAGCTACAGTTCATTGAGGGAACCATGAATGCCAACATGTACTGTGACATACTGAAGCAAAGCATGATCCCCTCCCTTCAGAGACTGGGCCACAGGGCAGTATTCCCACATAATAACAACCCCAAACACACCTCCAAGATGACCATTGCCTTGCTAAAGAAGCTGAGGGTAAATGCGATGGACTGGCCAAGCACGTCTCCAGACCTAGAGCCTATTAAGCATCCTCAAACGGAAGGTGGAGGAGCGCAAGGTCTCCAACATCCACCAGCTCCGTGAGGTCGTCATGGAGGAGTGGAAGAGGACTCCAGTGCCAACCTGTGAAGCTCTGGTTAAGGCAGTGCTGGAAAATAATGGTGGCCACACAAAATATTGACACTTTGGGCCCAATTTGGAAATTTTCACTTAGGGGTGTACACACTTTTGTTGCCAGCGGTTTTGACATTAATGGCTGTGCGTTGAGGTATTTTGAGGGCACAGCTAATTTACACTGTTATATAAGCTGTACACTCACTACTTTACATTGTAGCAAAGTGTCATTTCTTCAGGGACCTTAGAAATCCCATGATGTGAGTATCTCTTGTGTCCTATTTCAAACTGATGGAATGTGGTGCCCATAAGCTTTCCTCTGACCACTCTTTCTTGTGTCACAGAAAATATACAAATATCAGTAGTAGGTGAAGCTTGCCTCCAAAATGCACTATATTATGACCCACTTTTTGGCTATCTTGCAAGGTAAATTAACAAAACTACATCCAGCTCCAGAATACACCCCCTGACACAGGCAATGAAGAAAACTTATTGACCAGACAGTCAGTGGCAAGAATTCCAGAATACACTTCAACACAGGTAATAAAGCAAATGTGCAGACCAGACAGTGCAATGGTAAGAGCTCTAAAATACACTCCTACACAGGTAATTAAGTAAACATATAGACAATAGAGTTGTCTATATGTTAACAACAAAGCATCAGAGTTCCTTGGCTCTCCTTTTGCATCAACCCAGAGGAATTCCTTTACATTCTGCCTGCATTTGGGTATTGCAATTTTTCCTTTACACCGCTCTCCGCACTTATCAGTCATTGGATTGTCATTTTTCAGCCATTGCATTTCTCCCTCCTCCATAGAGCAGACTTTTTTTTTTTTTGTCTTGCCCAGGCAAGAATGATGTGTCCCTGCTCCTGACGCCTCCTGGGATATGTAGCCTTTATTTATAAATTAGTGTTATGTGTAGATTGTGAAAGAGTTTTGTGTAACAAAATTTTATCCCCTCATTAACCTTTCATTTTAATTCCTTCATCTCTGTTTTCCTAGCATTTTTCTTACTTTTCTTATGTACATTTTTAAACCGGTGTTCATTTGTTTTTGTAGCACTGCATTAAAAAATGCTTTCTACAAATGCATTAATAAAAAGAGAACTCTTAAGTAAAATTTGCATTTCATGATTTACATGTGAATTTAACTCCCAGATGGAAAGAATAATTTTGGTAATAATAATAATAATAATGTTTTATCATACTGGTTATAACTAAATCACACTGGTTTTGACACCTCTTCACCCCATGGGGCTGTCCTTGCACCATGTGGCAGAAACCTTAGGGTCAACAACTCATTTCTGTACCATGCTCCAACCCTAATTCTTATATATTTTATATTATAGACAATGTAACAGAAGGTACTAACACACACAAAAGATGGATGGCACTCCCAGGACAACAGGAACAATCAGACCTTCAAGATGCCAACCCGGGGTGGACTCAGCCCACCAGGCTGCATCCATAACATTATTTCATTTGGGGGAATTTCTTTTGGGGGAATGGATCCTTTAAGAGTAAGAAAAATTATTAAATAAGGCCACTCGAGATAAGTATTACAGAGTGATTTAAAGTGCCAGGCATAACTGCCTGATGTAGACTAGATAATAAATAATTGTATCATTTTTCTCCTCCATGCAATGAATGTCTGCAGCTTTGAGCAGACCCTGTCACTTCTCATATGTCTCCGGAACACGGCTGTAGATTGGAGCAATAAAATATAAAGGAGATGGAATTAAATGGTAAGAGGAAACCCTGAAGGAAGCAATAGATTTTGCGTTTCCATCCACCTGCCATCTTTGTTTACGAACCTATGTGTCACGGTTTATGGTCCTTTATATACCTGTATTGATGATTAGCTGATGGATGGATGAGCCAACATCTACATAATCATTTCCTTTTCCAATAAAAATGGGCAGTTGCTATAAGAAAAGGGTGATCGCTGCTATCAACACTTTGCAATGGAATGGTAGATTTGGAAGTAGCATCTAGCAAAAACTGCAACCGGTGCCCATAAAATTGGCTTATTGTTTGCACTAGAAAAATGTCTTATATTTCAGTTTTTTTAATATAAACTTTATAATGGTATATATATATATATATATATATATATATATATATATATATATATATGAAATGACAGTAAATCTTAGGCCAAACCTTTTTTAGTTTAGTTTAGTTTTGGATTGAGTAGCGGAGTAGGGACTGTTTAACCCCTTCCTGCCAGACCCTGGCATCCCTTTAATTGGGTGCTTATACCTGGGGAGCTGGGATGCACGACCCAATCACATAACTACTGTGATTGGTAGTCACATTGGTCACATGATTGGAAGCCTGCCCCACCAGCTCCTGATCACGACTAGAGACCAAGAGTAGTCTATGACCACTCGGTCGCTGTGCTGAGGGTGTGCAGTTATCATGCTGTCACCACAGAAACCTTAGCTCTCTTTGGACGCATATGTGTGGCATGTTGGCATTAAAGCCCACCCTCATCACCACTTACATATGCGTTATGTGTGCGGCACCAGGTTAAAACCTCTATCAGTTTTTTTCTGGCTATGTCCCAAAGAGGAGGTTTTCCTTTTCTTACTATCTTATACTGTAGATAGCATAACAGGAAGGGGGAAGAAAACTCTCCAAAGTGAGGGAAATCTCCCTCTTAGCTGTCATCAGAATAATTGGAAGATTTCTGCTCTATGTGGTTCTGGTGACAACTTAAAATTTAGATGTCCCATCGTGTTCAGAGACAATGACCACTAATAGGACAAAAAAGGGGGGGGGTGTTGGCATGCATTTTTTTTTATGCCACTCATTTCCCTTGTGATATAGTGGGGTCTGTGCCTTTTTAGTAACAGCTATGGGTTGCTTTTACAGACCCAGGTTCTTTGGGATATGCCAGAACCCAACATGCACCCCTTTTGAATAACTGCAGATCAGGCTCAAACCATTGCAACAACTTTACTGTTTGAACTCAAAGCATAGCAGGGAAAAGTTCTTCTCCTAACTAACCCCAACTGTGGCTGCTCCAGCATACCTGCACAGGTACAGCCCACAATGGTGATATCCCAGATGCTGGTGTCTCGACGAGTCGACATCATCTTCTCCCGCAGCAGCTCTGTGGAACTCTTATCTCAGCCAACAACCCAACCCTGTCCCCCTTTATAAAGACACAAAACGAGTGGGTCAGACCCAAAAAGCCTATGAATATAGATCGGAAAAAAAAGCAAGAGATATTAACCCCTTTCCCCTGACTAGGGCAGCCATGCTAACTAGCTTAGAGTAGGCAACTTTTCTACATGTACCTTGGTTACTCAGGGCCTAGGACTAACGGACATGTTGGATGTGAAACCCCCTTTAGGCAAATTACTGGAAATTTCTGGGAAGATGGCTGGACTTAATATGTTAATTGAGTTTTTTAAAGCAAGGTAAGTGACTATCCTATCTGATGAAGCGGGGCAGGTCCTGGGACAACATGGTGCAAACTGCTGCTCTAACAACACCATTACTGTCTAGGATGGAAAGGGACCTGGGGGTACTGGTAGACAACAGGCTTGGAAGTGGCATGCAATGCCAAGCCGCTGCAAGCAAAGCCAACAGAATACTGGGTTGTATAAAAAAGGGGATTCATTCCAGAAATAAAGAGATTATTCTTCCACTCTACAAAACTCTGGTCCGGCCACATCTGGAGTATGCTGTCCAGTTCTGGGCACCGGTCCTCAGGAAGGATGTGCTGGAACTGGAGAAAGTCCAGAGAAGGGCAACAAAAATAATTAGGGGAATGGAGGACATCAGCTATGAGGAAAGACTACAAGCACTGAACCTATTCTCTCTGGAGAAGAGACGATTGAGGGGGGATATGATATCAATGTACAAATACTGTACTGGCGACCCTAGCATAAGGAACAAACTATTCAGAGTAAGGGAATACAATAAGACACGTGGCCACTCACTAAAACTTGAGGAAAGGCGGTTTAACCTTAAAGTGCGTAAGGGGTTCTTCACTGTAAGAGCGGTAAGGATGTGGAATTCTCTTCCGCAAGCAGTCGTATCAGCGGGGAGCCTTGATAGTTTCAAAAAACTATTGGATGGACACCTTAAAGACCACAACATACAGGGGTATACAATGTACGGTTAAAAGCAAACACACACACACATCATAGGTTGAACTGGATGGACTTGTGTCTTTTTTCAGCCTCACTAACTATGTAACTATGTAATTACACAAGGTTGCATATATAACTGTCTTTGTATATGTGCCAAAACTGTCCAACTGGAGCAGAGTCAAAAGGCACAAAGAGGCCAAAGGGGCATGAACGTTATACCTTGCTGCACACACTGGAGAGTCGATCACTGTGTGACCGTGGAATGAAGCCGGGTGCTCTGATACGCTGCAGCTGGCTTGTCTAAACCAGTGAAGAGAAAGGAGGGGGAAGGTGTATGGCGCTGCCAAAAACTGCTGATGTTTCTATATGTCCAAAATTTAGGCGTTATAGATACATACAATATAAATCACCACTATGAATAAAGTGTCCAGTGCATCCTATGTGTCTTCCTATTGAATGTGCAATACTAAAAGATAATACAAATAAATAATAAATATTTGTGCTGAAAAGTGGATATAGAATAAGTGAGAATTGGTATGATGAGAAAATTAGATGAAATGTATGAATTAAAAAATAGATAAAGGGGTGAATTGTACAGAATAAAAATAAATATATAAAAAATAAAAAATATATAAAAAATATAAAAATGGATCCACTTAAAGTATGACTTAAATAAGGTGCACAATAGGTAGATAAATATTATAGCAGCAATGATACAAGAATAAATAAGTCCGTTACACCTAAGAAAGAACAAATAGTCCCACAATGCAAGAAAATTCCTAAAAAACTTGGCAAAAAAAGGTGACTTGAGTGCAGGTGTTCTGATGAAATATTAAAGGTGCTCAGGTATATGGTGACCGTTCAGTGCTCCCCGCACCCCTTGGACCGCACTCACCAGAACTATGTACCCCTGCAGGGGTATCAGGCCTTGTCTATAATCCTGGATCTCCTCCACTGACCATCAAAGTGGTTGGGTGGTCCGATTATCTACCCGAATCTTGTGAACCAGGTTCCTTGATGTTAGGGTCCGAAGGTGTATCGATATATGGGGGAAGAAGGCTCACATAGAGTAGTACTGCTAAGTTTTAAAATACTTTATTGTATATAAAAATTAGGTACTCACAAAGGGAATAGAGGGTAATGGCATAGAAAGCAATAATAGCGCACTTCCGGGACGCCGTGCGTTCCACAGGGCGGATGTGCGTTCCACTTAGGCGGATGTGACGCGATGACGCTCTACGTACGTTTCGTCGTGATGACGTCTTCAGGAGTAGCGTCATCACGCCATCTCCGCCTATTTATACCAGCATGGTAAACAAGGCTCGATGCGTGCTCCAATCGGAATGCCGGGCAAGACATCCAATAGAAAAAAGAGAGAGGACGCACGCTGTTGCCGGGTAGAACTATATATTTTGGAACTTAGGGAATTTGCATACTGGCAGCTGCGTACTTAAGAGATGGACATATCTGACCTCAAAAGTCCGTGGTATGCCTCATTTAAAAAAAAGGAGAAAAGGAAAACCGGAGAGCCAAAAATTGGACTTTAGGAGGGTCAGGTCCTACTCTGTTGCCGTTGATACAATAACAGTGTAAAATTCTATACTTAGATATCGGGTCTGTTTACCATCTAGTGTACAGCATATTACATAAAATACATACGTTAACATTAAACTGATAGTAAAATAAATCCTAAATATAAATAATCTTACGACCAATCCCAGACTTAACCCTTTCATAAAAAGCTTTAAATAATTTAATAGGTGACCTAGAATTATGATAGTAATGAAAGATAAAATAATATTGGTGATAAAATTGGTGATTAAAAACGTGATGGTGATAATGAATTAATATTAGTGACGGGGATTCAGAAAAATAGCAATGAACTAAATATGATAAATATTCTTTTTGGTCACTATGTAAAATATTTTAATAGATGGCCTAAGTTCATGGTGATAATAATAAATAAATGAAAATAAATAGATTAGTGGCTAAAAAAAGTGAAAATAGATAGATTGGTGGCTAAAAAACGTGATCATGTAATTAATTAATATTAGTGATAGTGAATACATACAAAATGGAGGTGAAATAAAATATGGTGTATACTCTTTCTAATCCGTAATAAAGGAAAAAATATATATTGTGAGAGCTATGGTTCGTAATCATTTGCTAGGTATACATTATAGGGCTAAAAAATATATATAGCACTAATGTTATATATTCAAACATGATAGGTCTGATAACTTAATATAGGTGACTCTAATCAGTGTGGAGTCAAAGAGAACAACATATAGATGCGGGCCGCATTAAGATACAAAAAGTGCAGGTAACAGAATACTTAGTGTCTGGTCAGTGGGGGTAAAAACATCAACCCAATTAAAAGGAACCTAAATGCAGAGAATAGGAAGAATATATAAAGGAAACATAGATGGGAAAATTCTTTGACTATCTTTCCGAAAAAATTATTGAATGAGGGTGGAGAAACAACAACCTGTATGACCCGTGGGTCTGTAATTAATCCTTATAGACATATGATCAAACTTTGACGGGTGATCCCATGGTGATAACCAGAGGAAGAGAATTAAATATCTCATAGGATTAAACCTGTTGTTTTAGACTTAAAATATCTAAAATATAAATATACTGTATGTTAAAAATTAGAAATAAAACAGTTCAAATCAATATCCAGGTTAAGTCCTTTGGGCTGAAGTGAATCGAGTAAAAATATCCACTTAGTTTCATTTTGGGAGATTTTCTTCCTCTTATTTTCACCTCTCCAGTGTCCCTGGATTGAATCTATACCATAAAAGACTAGCCCTTCAGGGTTTTTATGATGAACTTCAAGGTAATGCCTGGAGAGGCTGTGTTTCGGGAAGCCGTTTTTGATATTGGTTATATGTTCTCTAATTCTGACATGAAGAGGTCTGGTAGTGCGTCCTACATATTGCAGATTGCAAGTGCATTCGACAATATAGGTGACATGCGTAGTGTTACATGTGATCAAGTTATTGATCTTAAATCTTTTGTGATTTGCTTTTGATTTGAAGTCCATTATTTTTCTTGGCTGGGTAGGATTATTCTTACAGGCTACACACTTCCTGCATCTAATAAACCCCCTCATGTCAGGAAAAATTTTTATATTTTTAGGAGGGTCAATCACATTTTTGACTAATCGATTTCTCAGGGTAGGTGCTCTACGGTAGATGAATTTCGGTTTTTCTGGAAGTATCTTGGCAAGTGTTTTATCACTTTTCAGCACTGGCCAATATCTTCTAAATATTCTTTCTACCTCCTTGTATTGTCTATGGTATCCTGAAATGAAAGCCCCTTCAAATGATCCCTTATTTTCCTTTAGTCTGGTTTCCAATAGGCTTTCCCTATTCATATTCCTAACTTCTTCCCTGGTTTTTTCTAAAAGATCCTTTTGATACCCTTTTTCCTCAAATCTTTGCATTAAAACAGAGGTTTGTTGATCATAGTCTTCTACTTTCCCACAGTTTCTCCTCATCCGCATGAATTGGCCTTTCGGAATGTTATTTTTCCATTTCGGATGATGACAGCTGGTTTTCGGAATGTAACCATTCTTATCGGTTGTCTTGAAAAAAGTCCTTGTTTGTAAACGATTCTCTTCTTTAAATATTTGTAGGTCAAGGTAGTCAATTTTCTGCAGGTTCCAATGTCCAGTGAAGGTCAGTCCGTATGGGTTGGAATTGATTTCTTCTAGAAATTCTTGTAAGGACTCACTTGTCCCCTCCCAAATCATTATAATGTCGTCTATGTATCTTTTATAAAATTTAATTTCCGGTAAGTTTTGATTATAAATATGCTGTTCCTCCCACATGTTCATAAAAACATTTGCTACACTGGGGGCATATCTTGCCCCCATGGCCACGCCTTTTGTTTGTACATAAAAGGATTTATTGTACCAGAAGTAATTACTTTCCATGGCTAATTTAAGGCCTTCAAGTATGTACTGTATCTGAGTTCTTTTTAAGCTGTTATCCTCATAAAGTGCTTTTTTTATTGCACTAAGCCCATCCTTTTGTTTGATGCTGGTATACAACGAGTTGGCATCAATTGTAACCAAAAACTGAGATTCATCTGTATTCAAACTCTTAATTTCTTTGAGTAATTGGGTACTATCCTTCAAATAGGACCTTCCTTTGGATACCAAAGGTTGAAGGAACTTATCTAAATATTCACCCAGACGAGAAAACAAAGAATCGACCCCACTAACTATGGGCCTCCCAGGTGGTTTTTCCAAACGTTTATGGATTTTAGGAATGTGGTATATTACAGGAGTTTTGGAGGATGCCGGAATTAAATATTTGGCTTCCTTTTCTGTTAAAATGCCAATATCTTTACCCTTCTGTACATATTCTTTGAGTTTCTTAGTGTATTCACTTTTTGGATCCTTTTTTAATTTCTTATAGGTATCTGGCACTTTCAAAAGGTTTTCCATTTCATCTTCATAATCTCTCTTACTTAAAATGACAAGTCCTCCTCCCTTGTCAGCTGGTCTAATAACCACTTCCTTATTTTTTTCTAAATTCCGTATGGCTTTCCAAATCCGTTTGCTGTCTTTACCATGAATCTTTAATTTTTTGATATCTTCCTCCACCATTATTTTAAAAGCTTTAATACAGTCATTGTTTGGTACCTTGGGGTTAAAAATTGAATTGTTCCTTAAAACCGTATGCTTAAAACGTGTGGATATGGGATTTGTATATTCGCCTTTAATTTGAAAGAATTTCTTAATGTTCAATTTCCGGATGAATTTTTGAAGATCTATATAAGTTTCAAATTTATCTATATCTTTTGAAGGTGCGAATTTAAGTCCCAAATCCAAAATTGCCATCTCCTCTTTGCTAAAAACTTGATTGCTAAGGTTAAAAATGCCCTTTCCTAAAACTCCCTTCTTCGCTTTCTTCCTGCCCCCTCGTTTGCCTCTTGCCCGTTGCCTCTTGCCCCATATCCGTTCCAGTGGTTCCAGTTCTGTTGCTGGTAAGGTGCGTAATTCCTCCATTCTTCTCTCTGTGGGGATGTGTGATCCCTCCTGGGTCCTTGTCTCCCCCCACGATTGTTCATATGATCTGGAAATCTTCCTCGGTAGTTGTATCCTTGAGGGCCCTTCCCTCCTGGTCTTCTGTACTGATTTGTCCAATTCTGTTGTCTTGGGGGCCTCCCAAAGTGGTTGGTCTGAAAAAAATCCCTTCCCTGCTGATTGTAGCCACCTCTTCTTTCATCTCTAGGAGTGTACATTCTTTCATCTCTCAGAGGGGAAAACCTATTATGTATAGGAATCCTATAACCTGGTGAGGGAAATCTGGGTTCTTGCATCACTCTGCGTCTCTGTTGTATGGGAGTTCTATATCCAGGTGATGTAAATCTCAAATCCTGAGTTGTTCTTTCCTCATTATTGCCTGCACTTCTAAATCTAACATCTCTGTATTGTCCAGTGTTCCTAGGGGTCTGGGGTTCTTCTTCCCTAGTTCTTCTGTCAAAATTGACACTCCGAGGGGTCCTTTGAGTGGGGGTGTCTGGATACACGTCCTGATCTTCTATTTCCGGTGTGGTTTCCCTAGAATCTGCTACTAAGGTTGTTTCCTGTAGTTCCATAGGTTCTTCTCCCATAGTGGTTTGCCAGTTATAGATTTTGTTATTTTTATAATCCAATGTATCCCTACTGTATTTCTTCTGTTTTTTAGTTTGTATTTCTAAGTCATATTTGGTGATGCTTTCTTGAATTTCCTTTTCTTTATCCTTATACTCATTGGTTAGTGAAAAGGGTGTTAGGGACTCTTTTAATTGTTTAATCAGTTTCTCTACTTCCGTGAGTTTATGTTTCCTCCTAGTAATGATTGTTTCTAGGAGTTCTGATTCACATCTATTGAAAAAAATGAACCAACTATCCATTAGGGTTTTGTCATTAAGTCCATCATTGGGATGTACATCCCAGCGTAACCTTCTGGGTGTGATCTTCTCTTTTAAGTACATCTCCAGGGTGGTGATATCCCACCACACCCTGACTTGCTTCTCAAGTGCATGCTTAAGTTGCCTAAAAAGGCTGTTGACATCATAATTGGTAGACACCCTTTCACTACTAAAAATCTGTTCAATATCAACTTTCCTGGTGGTGGTGAAACTAAAAATATCCATAGCTGCAGATGTAAACACCCAGGGGTGGAGAAGATGAAATGTAAACAAATCCGCGCTTAGGATAATTCTAGATTCCTGGTATTTAATATTGGCTGCAGCCCACCTTTATACTATATTACTAAGAATATAGTGAGAATGAAGAGAAAGGAGGGGGAAGGTGTATGGCGCTGCCAAAAACTGCTGATGTTTCTATATGTCCAAAATTTAGGCGTTATAGATACATACAATATAAATCACCACTATGAATAAAGTGTCCAGTGCATCCTATGTGTCTTCCTATTGAATGTGCAATACTAAAAGATAATACAAATAAATAATAAATATTTGTGCTGAAAAGTGGATATAGAATGAGTGAGAATTGGTATGATGAGAAAATTAGATGAAAGGTATGAATTAAAAAATAGATAAAGGGGTGAATTGTACAGAATAAAAATAAATATATAAAAAATAAAAAATATATAAAAAATATAAAAATGGATCCACTTAAAGTATGACTTAAATAAGGTGCACAATAGGTAGATAAATATTATAGCAGCAATGATACAAGAATAAATAAGTCCGTTACACCTAAGAAAGAACAAATAGTCCCACAATGCAAGAAAATTCCTAAAAAACTTGGCAAAAAAAGGTGACTTGAGTGCAGGTGTTCTGATGAAATATTAAAGGTGCTCAGGTATATGGTGACCGTTCAGTGCTCCCCGCACCCCTTGGACCGCACTCACCAGAACTATGTACCCCTGCAGGGGTATCAGGCCTTGTCTATAATCCTGGATCTCCTCCACTGACCATCAAAGTGGTTGGGTGGTCCGATTATCTACCCGAATCTTGTGAACCAGGTTCCTTGATGTTAGGGTCCGAAGGTGTATCGATATATGGGGGAAGAAGGCTCACATAGAGTAGCGGGGAGCACTGAACGGTCACCATATACCTGAGCACCTTTAATATTTCATCAGAACACCTGCACTCAAGTCACCTTTTTTTGCCAAGTTTTTTAGGAATTTTCTTGCATTGTGGGACTATTTGTTCTTTCTTAGGTGTAACGGACTTATTTATTCTTGTATCATTGCTGCTATAATATTTATCTACCTATTGTGCACCTTATTTAAGTCATACTTTAAGTGGATCCATTTTTATATTTTTTATATATTTTTTATTTTTTATATATTTATTTTTATTCTGTACAATTCACCCCTTTATCTATTTTTTAATTCATACATTTCATCTAATTTTCTCATCATACCAATTCTCACTTATTCTATATCCACTTTTCAGCACAAATATTTATTATTTATTTGTATTATCTTTTAGTATTGCACATTCAATAGGAAGACACATAGGATGCACTGGACACTTTATTCATAGTGGTGATTTATATTGTATGTATCTATAACGCCTAAATTTTGGACATATAGAAACATCAGCAGTTTTTGGCAGCGCCATACACCTTCCCCCTCCTTTCTCTTCATTCTCACTATATTCTTAGTAATATAGTATAAAGGTGGGCTGCAGCCAATATTAAATACCAGGAATCTAGAATTATCCTAAGCGCGGATTTGTTTACATTTCATCTTCTCCACCCCTGGGTGTTTACATCTGCAGCTATGGATATTTTTAGTTTCACCACCACCAGGAAAGTTGATATTGAACAGATTTTTAGTAGTGAAAGGGTGTCTACCAATTATGATGTCAACAGCCTTTTTAGGCAACTTAAGCATGCACTTGAGAAGCAAGTCAGGGTGTGGTGGGATATCACCACCCTGGAGATGTACTTAAAAGAGAAGATCACACCCAGAAGGTTACGCTGGGATGTACATCCCAATGATGGACTTAATGACAAAACCCTAATGGATAGTTGGTTCATTTTTTTCAATAGATGTGAATCAGAACTCCTAGAAACAATCATTACTAGGAGGAAACATAAACTCACGGAAGTAGAGAAACTGATTAAACAATTAAAAGAGTCCCTAACACCCTTTTCACTAACCAATGAGTATAAGGATAAAGAAAAGGAAATTCAAGAAAGCATCACCAAATATGACTTAGAAATACAAACTAAAAAACAGAAGAAATACAGTAGGGATACATTGGATTATAAAAATAACAAAATCTATAACTGGCAAACCACTATGGGAGAAGAACCTATGGAACTACAGGAAACAACCTTAGTAGCAGATTCTAGGGAAACCACACCGGAAATAGAAGATCAGGACGTGTATCCAGACACCCCCACTCAAAGGACCCCTCGGAGTGTCAATTTTGACAGAAGAACTAGGGAAGAAGAACCCCAGACCCCTAGGAACACTGGACAATACAGAGATGTTAGATTTAGAAGTGCAGGCAATAATGAGGAAAGAACAACTCAGGATTTGAGATTTACATCACCTGGATATAGAACTCCCATACAACAGAGACGCAGAGTGATGCAAGAACCCAGATTTCCCTCACCAGGTTATAGGATTCCTATACATAATAGGTTTTCCCCTCTGAGAGATGAAAGAATGTACACTCCTAGAGATGAAAGAAGAGGTGGCTACAATCAGCAGGGAAGGGATTTTTTTCAGACCAACCACTTTGGGAGGCCCCCAAGACAACAGAATTGGACAAATCAGTACAGAAGACCAGGAGGGAAGGGCCCTCAAGGATACAACTACCGAGGAAGATTTCCAGATCATATGAACAATCGTGGGGGGAGACAAGGACCCAGGAGGGATCACACATCCCCACAGAGAGAAGAATGGAGGAATTACGCACCTTACCAGCAACAGAACTGGAACCACTGGAACGGATATGGGGCAAGAGGCAACGGGCAAGAGGCAAACGAGGGGGCAGGAAGAAAGCGAAGAAGGGAGTTTTAGGAAAGGGCATTTTTAACCTTAGCAATCAAGTTTTTAGCAAAGAGGAGATGGCAATTTTGGATTTGGGACTTAAATTCGCACCTTCAAAAGATATAGATAAATTTGAAACTTATATAGATCTTCAAAAATTCATCCGGAAATTGAACATTAAGAAATTCTTTCAAATTAAAGGCGAATATACAAATCCCATATCCACACGTTTTAAGCATACGGTTTTAAGGAACAATTCAATTTTTAACCCCAAGGTACCAAACAATGACTGTATTAAAGCTTTTAAAATAATGGTGGAGGAAGATATCAAAAAATTAAAGATTCATGGTAAAGACAGCAAACGGATTTGGAAAGCCATACGGAATTTAGAAAAAAATAAGGAAGTGGTTATTAGACCAGCTGACAAGGGAGGAGGACTTGTCATTTTAAGTAAGAGAGATTATGAAGATGAAATGGAAAACCTTTTGAAAGTGCCAGATACCTATAAGAAATTAAAAAAGGATCCAAAAAGTGAATACACTAAGAAACTCAAAGAATATGTACAGAAGGGTAAAGATATTGGCATTTTAACAGAAAAGGAAGCCAAATATTTAATTCCGGCATCCTCCAAAACTCCTGTAATATACCACATTCCTAAAATCCATAAACGTTTGGAAAAACCACCTGGGAGGCCCATAGTTAGTGGGGTCGATTCTTTGTTTTCTCGTCTGGGTGAATATTTAGATAAGTTCCTTCAACCTTTGGTATCCAAAGGAAGGTCCTATTTGAAGGATAGTACCCAATTACTCAAAGAAATTAAGAGTTTGAATACAGATGAATCTCAGTTTTTGGTTACAATTGATGCCAACTCGTTGTATACCAGCATCAAACAAAAGGATGGGCTTAGTGCAATAAAAAAAGCACTTTATGAGGATAACAGCTTAAAAAGAACTCAGATACAGTACATACTTGAAGGCCTTAAATTAGCCATGGAAAGTAATTACTTCTGGTACAATAAATCCTTTTATGTACAAACAAAAGGCGTGGCCATGGGGGCAAGATATGCCCCCAGTGTAGCAAATGTTTTTATGAACATGTGGGAGGAACAGCATATTTATAATCAAAACTTACCGGAAATTAAATTTTATAAAAGATACATAGACGACATTATAATGATTTGGGAGGGGACAAGTGAGTCCTTACAAGAATTTCTAGAAGAAATCAATTCCAACCCATACGGACTGACCTTCACTGGACATTGGAACCTGCAGAAAATTGACTACCTTGACCTACAAATATTTAAAGAAGAGAATCGTTTACAAACAAGGACTTTTTTCAAGACAACCGATAAGAATGGTTACATTCCGAAAACCAGCTGTCATCATCCGAAATGGAAAAATAACATTCCGAAAGGCCAATTCATGCGGATGAGGAGAAACTGTGGGAAAGTAGAAGACTATGATCAACAAACCTCTGTTTTAATGCAAAGATTTGAGGAAAAAGGGTATCAAAAGGATCTTTTAGAAAAAACCAGGGAAGAAGTTAGGAATATGAATAGGGAAAGCCTATTGGAAACCAGACTAAAGGAAAATAAGGGATCATTTGAAGGGGCTTTCATTTCAGGATACCATAGACAATACAAGGAGGTAGAAAGAATATTTAGAAGATATTGGCCAGTGCTGAAAAGTGATAAAACACTTGCCAAGATACTTCCAGAAAAACCGAAATTCATCTACCGTAGAGCACCTACCCTGAGAAATCGATTAGTCAAAAATGTGATTGACCCTCCTAAAAATATAAAAATTTTTCCTGACATGAGGGGGTTTATTAGATGCAGGAAGTGTGTAGCCTGTAAGAATAATCCTACCCAGCCAAGAAAAATAATGGACTTCAAATCAAAAGCAAATCACAAAAGATTTAAGATCAATAACTTGATCACATGTAACACTACGCATGTCACCTATATTGTCGAATGCACTTGCAATCTGCAATATGTAGGACGCACTACCAGACCTCTTCATGTCAGAATTAGAGAACATATAACCAATATCAAAAACGGCTTCCCGAAACACAGCCTCTCCAGGCATTACCTTGAAGTTCATCATAAAAACCCTGAAGGGCTAGTCTTTTATGGTATAGATTCAATCCAGGGACACTGGAGAGGTGAAAATAAGAGGAAGAAAATCTCCCAAAATGAAACTAAGTGGATATTTTTACTCGATTCACTTCAGCCCAAAGGACTTAACCTGGATATTGATTTGAACTGTTTTATTTCTAATTTTTAACATACAGTATATTTATATTTTAGATATTTTAAGTCTAAAACAACAGGTTTAATCCTATGAGATATTTAATTCTCTTCCTCTGGTTATCACCATGGGATCACCCGTCAAAGTTTGATCATATGTCTATAAGGATTAATTACAGACCCACGGGTCATACAGGTTGTTGTTTCTCCACCCTCATTCAATAATTTTTTCGGAAAGATAGTCAAAGAATTTTCCCATCTATGTTTCCTTTATATATTCTTCCTATTCTCTGCATTTAGGTTCCTTTTAATTGGGTTGATGTTTTTACCCCCACTGACCAGACACTAAGTATTCTGTTACCTGCACTTTTTGTATCTTAATGCGGCCCGCATCTATATGTTGTTCTCTTTGACTCCACACTGATTAGAGTCACCTATATTAAGTTATCAGACCTATCATGTTTGAATATATAACATTAGTGCTATATATATTTTTTAGCCCTATAATGTATACCTAGCAAATGATTACGAACCATAGCTCTCACAATATATATTTTTTCCTTTATTACGGATTAGAAAGAGTATACACCATATTTTATTTCACCTCCATTTTGTATGTATTCACTATCACTAATATTAATTAATTACATGATCACGTTTTTTAGCCACCAATCTATCTATTTTCACTTTTTTTAGCCACTAATCTATTTATTTTCATTTATTTATTATTATCACCATGAACTTAGGCCATCTATTAAAATATTTTACATAGTGACCAAAAAGAATATTTATCATATTTAGTTCATTGCTATTTTTCTGAATCCCCGTCACTAATATTAATTCATTATCACCATCACGTTTTTAATCACCAATTTTATCACCAATATTATTTTATCTTTCATTACTATCATAATTCTAGGTCACCTATTAAATTATTTAAAGCTTTTTATGAAAGGGTTAAGTCTGGGATTGGTCGTAAGATTATTTATATTTAGGATTTATTTTACTATCAGTTTAATGTTAACGTATGTATTTTATGTAATATGCTGTACACTAGATGGTAAACAGACCCGATATCTAAGTATAGAATTTTACACTGTTATTGTATCAACGGCAACAGAGTAGGACCTGACCCTCCTAAAGTCCAATTTTTGGCTCTCCGGTTTTCCTTTTCTCCTTTTTTTTAAATGAGGCATACCACGGACTTTTGAGGTCAGATATGTCCATCTCTTAAGTACGCAGCTGCCAGTATGCAAATTCCCTAAGTTCCAAAATATATAGTTCTACCCGGCAACAGCGTGCGTCCTCTCTCTTTTTTCTATTGGATGTCTTGCCCGGCATTCCGATTGGAGCACGCATCGAGCCTTGTTTACCATGCTGGTATAAATAGGCGGAGATGGCGTGATGACGCTACTCCTGAAGACGTCATCACGACGAAACGTACGTAGAGCGTCATCGCGTCACATCCGCCTAAGTGGAACGCACATCCGCCCTGTGGAACGCACGGCGTCCCGGAAGTGCGCTATTATTGCTTTCTATGCCATTACCCTCTATTCCCTTTGTGAGTACCTAATTTTTATATACAATAAAGTATTTTAAAACTTAGCAGTACTACTCTATGTGAGCCTTCTTCCCCCATATATCGATACACCTTCGGACCCTAACATCAAGGAACCTGGTTCACAAGATTCGGGTAGATAATCGGACCACCCAACCACTTTGATGGTCAGTGGAGGAGATCCAGGATTATAGACAAGGCCTGATACCCCTGCAGGGGTACATAGTTCTGGTGAGTGCGGTCCAAGGGGTGCGGGGAGCACTGAACGGTCACCATATACCTGAGCACCTTTAATATTTCATCAGAACACCTGCACTCAAGTCACCTTTTTTTGCCAAGTTTTTTAGGAATTTTCTTGCATTGTGGGACTATTTGTTCTTTCTTAGGTGTAACGGACTTATTTATTCTTGTATCATTGCTGCTATAATATTTATCTACCTATTGTGCACCTTATTTAAGTCATACTTTAAGTGGATCCATTTTTATATTTTTTATATATTTTTTATTTTTTATATATTTATTTTTATTCTGTACAATTCACCCCTTTATCTATTTTTTAATTCATACATTTCATCTAATTTTCTCATCATACCAATTCTCACTTATTCTATATCCACTTTTCAGCACAAATATTTATTATTTATTTGTATTATCTTTTAGTATTGCACATTCAATAGGAAGACACATAGGATGCACTGGACACTTTATTCATAGTGGTGATTTATATTGTATGTATCTATAACGCCTAAATTTTGGACATATAGAAACATCAGCAGTTTTTGGCAGCGCCATACACCTTCCCCCTCCTTTCTCTTCATTCTCACTATATTCTTAGTAATATAGTATAAAGGTGGGCTGCAGCCAATATTAAATACCAGGAATCTAGAATTATCCTAAGCGCGGATTTGTTTACATTTCATTGTCTAAACCAGTGTTTCTCAACCTTTTTTCAGTCAAGGAACCCTTTAAAATTCTCCACAGTGGTGTTTAGAAAAAAAAAAAGCATATACAATGTTTTTTTTATATCTATACACAGATGTGTTGCCTTTCATTAAAATTTTAAACTGAATGGGTTGTTTTACAAGGTGAGGGCTTACAATCACTTTAAAAAACCAATACGGAGGTGTGAGAGTAAGCTTGACTTGTACCTTTTGCAACATGTTACACTCCTATTCAGGTGATTGTGGTTACAATGCTTTACAGATCCATTACAAAAAAAAATAAATAAAAAATGCACATTATTATTTTTAAAAATATTTTTTTGTAAAGGTGAACTTATCCTTTAAGGGAATCCAAGATGCAAGGCAAGGTTGTGTTGGGGGTGATTCAGAATGACACAGCACTGCATAAAAAAATGCATTACTCGTGGATAGGTAGGATAGCAGCAGTTATAATAAATGTATTGCCCAGAGTATTACATTTTTTCTGCACACTGCCCAGTCCTATTCCCTCCTCACAACTGAAGAAATTCCAATCTAGCATCTTTAAATTCATCTGGGGACTTAGGAGTTGCAGGGTATTCCGCAAAACATTATACAGTGCATCCGGAAAGTATTCACAGTGCTTCACTTTTTCCACATTTTTTGATGCGACAGACTTATTGCAAAATGGAATAAATTCGTCAAACAATACGCCGTAATGACAATGTGAAAGAAGTTTGTTTGAAATCTTTGCAAATTTATTAAAAATAAAAAAACAATTACATGTATAAAAGTATTTACAGCCTTTGACTCTCGAAATTGCGCTCAGGTGCATCCTGTTTCCACTGATCATCCTTGAGATTTTTCCTCAACTTGATTGGAGTCCACCTGTGGTAAATTCAGTTGATTTCACATGATTTGGAAAGGCACACACCTGACTATATAAGGTTCCACAGTTAACAGTGCATGTCCTAGCACAAACCAAGCCATGAAGTCCAAGGAATTGTCTGCAGACCTCCAAGACAGGATTATATCGAGGCACAGATCTGGAGGAAGGGTACAGAAAAATGTCTGCAGCAAGGAGCATAGTGGCCTCCATCACCTGTAAATGGAAGAAGTGTGGAAGCACCAGGACTATTCATAGAGTGGGCCACCCGGCAAAACTGAGCGATTGGGGAGAAGGGCCTTAGTCAGGGAGGTGAACCCGATGGTCATTCTAACAGAGCTCAAGTGTTTCTCTGTGGAGAGAGGAGAACCTTGCATAAGGACAACCATCTCTGTCTGCAACACTCTACCAATCAGGCCTGAATGGTGGAGTGGCCAGGTGGAAGCCACTTCTCAGTAAAAGGCACATGGACAGCACACCTGGAGTTTGCCAAAGGGCACCTGAAGGACTCTAAGACCATGAGAAACAAAATTCTCTGGTCTGATGAAAGATTGAACTCTTTGGCCTCAATGGCAAGCCTCATGCCTGGAGGAAACCAGGCACCGCTTATCACCTGGCCAATATCATCATGCTCTGGGGATGTTATTTAGTGGCAGGAACTAGGAGACTAGTCAGGATTGAGGGAAAGATGAATGCAGCAATGTACAGAGACATCCTTGATGAAAACCTGCTCCAGAGTGCTCTGGACCTCAGACTGTGACAAAGGCTCATCATCCAACAGGACAACGACCCTAAGCACACAGCCTAGATAACAAAGAAGTGGCTACGGGACAATTCTGTGAATGTCCTTGAGTGGCCCAGCCAGAGCCCAGACCTGAACCCAATTGAACATCTCTGGAGAGATCTGAAAATGGCTGTGCACTGACGCTCCCCTTTTAAACTGGTGAAGCTTTAGAGGTCCTGCAAAGAGGAATGGGAGAAACTGCTCAAAAATAGGTGTGCCAAGCTTGTAGCATCATACTCAAAAGACTTGAGGCTGTAATTGGTGCCAAAGGTGCTTCAACAAAGAATTGAGCAAAGACTGTAAATACTTATGTACATTAGTTTTTTTTTCCTTTTTTATTAATAAATTTGCAAAGATTTCAAATAAACCCTTTTCACGCTGTCATTATGGGGTATTTTTTGTAGAATTATGAAGAAAATAAATAATTGAATCCATTTTGGAATAAGGGTGCAACATAAAATGTGGAAAAAGTGAAGCGCTGTGTATACTTTCCGGATGCACTGTATAAATTCTAATGGGGTTGGGGGCGTACCTCACCCGCTGCTACAGAATGGCTCAATTAGTTTCACTGTTCTAAATATACCCATCTTCCTACAAACCCGATCAGGGTCAGGACAGAATCGCAAGCGGGGTCCCCCCAACCCATAGATCTCCTCATGTGGCTCTCTTCCAAATGCTGCAGAGCAATACTGTGCCCTACCCTCTTCCATTCCCTTCAAATCTGGGAGAGGACATGCAATTTATACCCACTTAAGTCTAATCATGTACCAGTCTCTCCCATCTTTATTAATCCCTTGTTCCCACAACCCTTTTCATGGTGGATCAAAAAGGGATTCAATCGAATCTATCACTTTTTGGACCACAAAAGGAGTCAGACCTGCAGATTTTCTTCATTTGGCGAGATTTCACTTACATCAAATACTTCATTTTGTCCGTAGCCTCAAAAGTCGCACGCACGACATCACTACACATACACTATTTGAATCAAGAGGTCTACAGGACTTTAGGGGTGGCATCTCAACAATATACAGATTTTTCCTGACACCCACCACGAAACGGACCTACTAACTGGTATGGGATGCAGATTTAGGTATGGAGATACCAGCAGAAGATTGGACTAGGTGGACGGAGAAAAGGCATCTCTTAAAGGGGTTCTAAACTTTTTTTTTTTTGTATTAAAATAACAAATGTTATTTCTACCTGCTCTGTGCAATGCTTTTACACAGAGCAGCCCAGATCCCCATCTTCCGAGGTCCCCAGCCAGCGCTCTAGGCCCCTCCTCTTCATCGGGTGCCCCCATGGAAAGCTGATTTTCCTAGAGGCACCTGTGCGGGCTCGCTCCTGAGCCCTGCTGCTGCATTCATTGGCACAGACAGTGGGACAGGGTCCACTTCTATGTCACAGGATTTGATTGACAGTGGCGGAAGCCAATAGCTATCAATCTGACCAATGAGAGAGACAGCAGCTGGAGCCGCTGCACTCGTGCACATCGGTGGATCGAATTAGGCTCAGGTAAGAAAAAGGAGGGGGTCTGAGGCCGAGCTGCAGGACACAAGGTTTTTCATCTTAAAGTGTTACTAAACCCAGGAACCTGCATTCACAATATCTGGTCTCCCACAGTACACAGAACAAGGAAATGCAAAGGTTTTAGTAAATAATCAGCAGTTAGAGCAGTGTCCAGCCAAGCACTGGTTAAAGTTTGTATGAGGAGTTTTCTGACTGACCTTTCCAGGACCCCTGACCCTCTCTCCCCTCTGTCTGGACAGTGCTGATTGGCCCTGTGCTGATCACATGCACCCTCCCAAGAAAAATAAAAACCTTTCTAGCAATACAAACAAAACTGAGCATGCGCAGCCTGACTCCATAGACTCTGTGTTATGAGGAAATTATTAGGGGTCAGTGGAAGAAGGGGAGGATCAGGGAAGCCAGGATCAAACCGCCTTTTTACACAATGCAGAGAATTAACCCCTTAGGTTCCACAGTGAGTATAACCAGCATGCTTTACTGCATATACACACTGATTTTACTGTTGTGGGTTAACACTTTAATGCAATAGAATGCCTTAAGGCTTTAGAACCACTTTAACACGGCTTTGGTTGAGGCGAATTATAAGGTCATCTCCAGGTGGTACCTGGTCCCCTCCAGACTCATGAAGATATACCCCAAAACAGGGCTTCCCAAACTTTTTTGGGCTGAGACGCACTTCTGAATACAGTTATTTTTCGGGACCCACTTGCTTGTAATTGAATATTGTAAAGCGCTACAGAATTTGTTGGTGCTATACAAATGCAATTAATAACAACAATAATGCATATTTTAAAGGGATGGGGATGTTAAATTTAAAATATCAATTTACTACTTTTCAATTTATTATTGAATACACTTGCCAGATGTTCTAAGTGAGGGGGCAAAAACCTGTGGCATGTGTGGCATATAAGCAGAGTTGTAAGTAATCAGTATGCTCATAGACAGTATAAGGCAGGCAGAGGACAGAAATCAACCACCCCAGGACAGTGATCAGCAGGCTATATGGCACTCACCCTCCTTCCTCTCACAGCGGTCCACAGTGAAGGTTAAGCCCCTGTTTGCCCTCTCCAGGGCCCAGCACACCTCACCCAGAGTCTCCATGATGTGGAGCTCTATGCTGGTCTTGGTGTCCTGGCTCTTCTCCTTCAGATCCTCTACTGGGGTCACAGAAGCTGCCATGAACTCCTGACACCGCCGGGCCACCTGGTCCCCCTATGACACCGAGGCTGCCATCTCTGCCTGCTATAGCTGAGAGAAGCCCGCCGCCAGTCTAGCCACCACCTCTGCTGCCAGCAGGACCGAGGAGCTGGCTCTGAACCCCATGAACATATCCTATACAACAGCCCACATACGTACTCACTGATGCAAGTATCCTCCTCGTGTGAAATGCAGACCAGCCTCCGTAAACTGCGCAGGCGGGGTCCTGAATCCATCGCGATTTGACTGCTCTGGCTCTCTGTAATTTGCGCAGGCTCGCATAGCACAATTTAAGCGGGCCCGCTCTCAGTGATTTCCAGCTCAGTGCGACCCACTCAAACACAGCCCGTGACTCACCAGTGGGTCCCGACCCACAGTTTGGGAACTCCTGCCCCAGAGTATCCTCTCTTTGCCTTCAGGGACCTGTACAGGAGGGCACCATATACCAAACATGGTGGACCTGCCCCAAAGTGTGGCAGTTCTGGTTCAGAGTATTCACGCTTATCCACAATATGAGCAAGGTCAACTTAACTAAGAGTGCAGGGGTGGCGCTCCTGACCAAGGCTGTCGCAGATATACCAAAGCACAAAGCACACACAGACCCTAATTATTTTCATATTTCTGGCAGCGAAAATGACGATTGCCAAGGCGTGGAAGAGCTCAGTGGTTCAGCTGACTGCCACCAAGAACAAACTCTCATGGATTATAATCCACGAGAAATTAGCCAGCATTTTTTTAAACAATCAAACTTTGAAAAGATCTGGGGACCTTGGCATCGAAATTTGCAATGTACAGACTGATACAGTGAGGGTGGCGGGACTTGGGGCCCGGTCCTGAAGGAGGAGTTTACCAATGTTTACTTTGTTGAGCTGTTCTCAAGAACGCGGTTTATGCCGCTTTCGAGTGAACAGACCGTTTAACGCTAAGGGGTTGTGGAACTTTGTATTTCGAAACAATTTGCATAACACTTTTATACATGCGACTTCTGTTGTATGTGCCTTATTCAGAACTAGGTCTTCCTTATAGGTTTGTACTTCTTTGTGCTTTTTTCAAGACAATAAAAAATATTAAAACTTAAAAGAATACATAACTACAACAATATTGTGAACGGACCCATGAGGTCACATATTTTGGGCTGCATGTACTGTTCATTTTTACCGAACGTAAATGACTTTTTAACCAAAAGTCCACTTTATCATACTCTATCCACTGCTCAAGTATACCTGTTTTATGCAATATTACATTTCTTGCTGCTATTTAAAATGATTGTGGCTTGTTATACCAATAAATAAAATGTTATATGCAAACTACGTTCTAATACAGTTGCATACATTGGCCATGGGTTTGCATTTTGCGCAGGCCTTCTGATACAATACCAAATGTATCTGGCTTTGTTCATACAGCATCAGCAAGTCTCTGGAAAGGCTTTGAAAATTCTGGTATGTATGACACCAACGTACTCTTTGAATGTTGTGTTTTTAATGCAGCTTTATTAACTGCATACAATTTGGAGGCTGCCTGTGCCAGAAATAGCACTCTCGGTCAGGTTTCTATTTAGAATGTTGTTTTTATTTGCAGTAGTAACGAAATATGCCCCACACACTATGGAACCCACAATAACTGAAATCGAACACGTTGTTTTGATAGAAGGACACGCATACTCACTCTGCTGGGAATGGCTTAGAGCTCAGGTATCAGGTGACTGCTCCTGCTAACAGCTCCGACGGGTACATTATTACTTTTTTAGAGAGCTGTGAAGTGAATTTATCTCCTGTCTGCTAAATGGTGCAGAATAAAGTTTCATGGAGCCGAGAGAAAGAGTGCTGTGTGCTTCCGCAATGAGACGGTCAACACCATCTGCCAAGGGGGTCCATTCCTTCTCTGCTCAGCCTCTATACTCCCCCCCCCCCTTTCCTATGGTGTAATGTGCAGATCACCTTTTTTTCTAATATTATGAATAATTAACCAGCTCATATAGTTACATAGTTAGTCAGGTTGAAAAAAGACAAGTCCATCTGCCTCAACCAAGAAACAAAAAACAGTGAAGAAAACCCAACCATTCAATCCTATATACACAATGCTATATCCGCAGTTTATCCAGAGGAAGGCGAAAAACCCCAGCAAAGCAAGATCCAATTTGCTACAGCAGGGGGAAAAAATTCCTTCCTGATCCCCCGAGAAGCAATCGGATATTCCCTGGATCAACTTTACCTAAATATCAGTACCCATTTATATTATGTACACCTAGGAAAGAATCCAGGCCTTTTTTAAAGCAATCTAGTGAGCTAGCCAGAACCACCTCTGGAGAGAGTATATTTAACATTTTCACAGCGATTACGATGAAGAAACCTTTCCCTATTTGGAGACTAAATCGGTTTTCCTCTAGACATAAAGAGTGCCCCCTTGTCCTCTGTGATGACCTTAAAGGGAATTACTCAACACCAAGTTCACAATATGGACCCCTTATGTATTTATACATGTTGATCATATCCCCCCTTAATCTCCTCTTCTCAAGAGAGAATACATTCAGTTCCTCCAAACTCTCCTCATAGCTGAGCTCCTCCATGCCTTTTATCAGTTTGGTTGCCCTTCTCTGCACTTTCTCCAGTTCCCCGATATCCTTTTTGAGAACTGGTGCCTAAAACTGAACTGCATATTCCAGATGAGGTCTTACTAATGATTTTTACAGGGGCAAAATGATATCATTCTCTCTGGAGTCCATGCCTCTCTTAATACAAAAAAAGGACTTAGCTTGCTCTGTGAAACCGCGGCTTGGCATTGCATGCTATTATTAAGCTTAGGATCTACCAGAACATCCAGATCCTTCTCCGCTATGGATTCCCCCAGTTCTACTACCCCTAGTATGTATGATGCATGCATAATCTTAGCCCCCAAGTACATAACTTTAAATTTATCAACATTAAACCTCATTTGCCACATAGTTGCCCAATGAAACAGTGCATTGAGGTCAGCCTGTAAGTTGGATGGAGACATCCTGTAAGGAAGTTATTCCACTGCAAAGCTTGGTGTCATCTGCAAGACTGAAATGGTACTTTTAATCCCAAACCCTATATCATTTATAAATATATTAAAAAGTAAGGGTCCCAACACTGAGCCTTGGGGTACACCACTGATAACCTTAGACCATTCAGAGTAAGAATCATTAACCAATACTCTCTGAATTCTATCTTTTAGCCAATTTTCTATCCATTTACAAAGTGATCTTTTTCAAGCCAGTAGACTTTACCTTACACATTAGCCATGTATGGGGAACAGGTTTGCAAAATCCAAGTATACTACATCAACAGCCATCCCTCTGTCCAACGTTTTACTTCCCTCCTCATAAAAAGAAATCAGGTTTGTTTGACAACTTCTGTCGTTCATGAATGCATGCTGTCTGTTGCTTAAAATATTTTCTTCCAGCAAGAACTCATCTATATGGTCTTTTATTAAACTCTCCAGTATGTTCCCAACTATAGAAGTTAAACTAACAGGTCTATAATTACTTGGCAAAGACTTATCTCTTTTTAAATATAGGCACCACATTGGCCATATGCCAATCCAGTGATGCTATTCCAGTCCTTAACGAGTCCCTAAAAATTAGAAACAAAGACTTTGAAATTACAGCGCTCAATTATTTTAGGATGAGTGGGTGGATGCCATCTGGTCCAGGTGCTTTATCCACCCTTATTCTGTCTAAATATTTCTGGACCATATAACTTTGAGCCATTATGGATTATTTGGGGCTGTGTCAATACCATCCTCATTATGGTCATGAGCTCCCCCATGCTTCTTTGTATACACAGAGCTGAAGAAAGTATTTAATAAATTTGCCTTCTTTTTGTCCCCAGTCACCCACTCCAGATTATTTTGTAAAGGGCCACATGCATAGACCTGACCTTTTTATTATTAATATATTTGAAGAATTTTTGGGGGTTTGTCCTATCTTTTGCAATCTGTAGTTCATTTTGAATTTGCATCCTTGATTTCCTTTTTACATATTCTGTTATATTCTTTAGAACAATTAAACAATGATAGTGTTCCTTCATTTTTATATTTTTTAATAGCTCTTTTCTTATTATTTATAGCTTTTTTTTAACTTTGGCATTGAGCCACATAGGTTTTTATTTTTAGCCTTTTAAACTTATTGCCCATGGGAAGATACTTTGCAGTGAGTTTGCATACAGTCTTTTTGAAAAACTATCATTTCTGTTCTGTGTTCAAAGATGCCAATATTCCCTCCCAGTCCAAGTCCTGGAGAGCAGCCCTCATCCTTGGAAAATAAGCTCTCTTAAAGTTAGGTGTTTTTATATTTCTTGCATGTGTTTGTTGCTTACAGCTAACATTAAATCATATTATGGTCACTGCTACCCAGAGCAAGGAGCGGAGTCTCCACCTCCTCATTAATATTGGGAGGTCTATAACAAACTCCAATGATAATCTTTGTATTACGCACACTCATGTACATTTCCACCCATACTGATTTAGACTCATCACTCTCTCCATCAACTAGGTCCTCTTTCACACTCACTTTGAGATCACTTCTCACATAGAGACAGACACCACCACCCCTCCGTTTTACCCTGTCTTTCCGAAAGAGAGCATAGCCAGGAATATTAATAGCCCAGTCATGTGAAGAATGAAGCCAAGATTCAGCAATACCAATTAAAACATAGTTCTCCTTGTGCACCAGAGCTTCCAACTCACCTATTTTGCTTGGCAGATTTCTGGCATGAACAAACACTTAATTCATTGTCACATTTTGCATATTTTTTATTTTGGTACAAATAGTAAGATTTCCAATGGTTGTTTGTAACATGGGAACCTTCTTATCCTCTGCCATAACTCTCCCCCATCTTTCCCCATTCCATCCACCAATAGGGGCTGTCTCCTTTCTGCCCCATTAAAATCTAATTCCCCTCCCTCCCTCAATCCTAGTTTAATTACTCCTCCAACCTTCCCATAAACATCTCCCCTAGCACAACAGACCCACTTCCATTTAGGAAACCATCTTTAGCATAGAGGTTGCATCCCAATGAAAAGTGAGCTCAGTGCTCTAAAAACCCAAATCCCTCCTTCTTACACCAGGTCTTTAGCCATGCATTCAGCTCTCTAATCTCCCCCTGTCTTTCCTGTGTTGCGCATTGCACAGGCAATATTTCAGCGAATATCCCCATGGAGGTCCTTCCACTCAAATTGCAGCCTAGTTCATTAAATTGGTTCTTATGGAGTCTCCACCTTCCATATATTCTGTCATTGGTTCCAATGTGGACAAAGACAGCTGGGTCATGCCCAGCCCCTCCCTGTAATTTATCAACCCGGTCCACCACATGCCAAACCCTGGCACCAAGGAGACAGCAAACCATTCGGTTGAGGTGATCCTGGTGACAAATTATTTTATCAGTCCTTCTGATTATAGAATACCCAATTACCACCAACTGTCTAGGCCTACCTACAGTTCCCTCACCACCCCTACTAGACAGGCTGCTCTCCCGGCTGTTAGAGATAGCAGTGACATCTAGGGCTGCCACCTCCGAGCTTGCCACCCCCACATCTTCACCCAACGTGGCAAATCTGCTAGGGTGCTTAAACCCAGGGCTGGCTTTACTTTTTTGAGCCCCTACCACTCCCTCTGACTGTATTAACCAATCTTCCTACCTGATAATCCTAACTTAACCCTCCATCCTCCCAAATATCCCACTAGCCACTGCTCAGCGAGCAGAGGACCCCTTTTAAGGTTGTCAGTTCTGCCCAGTGTTGCAATTTGCTCCTCCAGATCTCTAATGTGAGTAACCAGAAGGGCAACCCACTATCCATCCTGGAGCGGTGATGAATTTTGTATCCTACGTTGAAGTTTTTATGTACTTATAGCTACTAGTTGTCTCCTAGTTGAACACATATATATTGTTATTATTATTTACTATTGAGTGTTTAGTAAGGCCAAGAATGGATTGCGATATAAAGGCAATCTTGAGGCGTTAGCAGAATGCGCCTTCTGCCCTCCTCTTTCCTGATTGGCTCCTCCCTACCAGTTTCTCTTTTCCCCTTCCTTTAAAAGTCTTCTGTTTAGGTTAGTGTCACGTGACTTGATAAGGCTCTACAAAGCAAAACGCGTTGTCATGGTGACTGCCTAACAGGCATATGTGAAGATCCTTTCCCTTCACCCAACACAGTCCTGGGCCGCAGCTCGGCCCGTGAAGTCATCCCCTGATGTCAGATGGCATTGGTTTCCAGTAGGGATTGACCGACATAATTTTTTCACTGCCGATACCGATATTTTGGTCTACGTATGGGCCGATATTTTCGTACATTTAAAAACATTTTTTTTTTTTTTTTACTTGGCAGGTACTCTTTTGGAGGGATCTGGGGGTCTGAAAGACCCCAAACCCCTCCTCTGCTCTTTTAAAGCATTAAAAACGCCAAGTTTGGCTGTTTTGAATGCTTTCATTTTCTTGAATCTGGCGCCAGTACTGGAAGTAATGGTATCAAAACTGAACTGAAACACAGCAATCTCAGGTGCTACCAATCGCCAAGTGAAAACACCCAAAAGATGGCCCCTTACCGAACTGCAGATAATAATTGCTTGTAGATACAACTGAAGACGTTATCTCCTCCACTTTGTCCCTCTTAGACCAAGGTGTCTATAAGACCATGGGAGCCAAAGGGTCCCTCAGACATGTGGTATAAAAGATAGAATGCCGATAGTGTGATACCTTTTTTTCCAAGTCATGAGACTTCTGCCAAATACTTTCTGGCTGTTGTGTTGAGGTAGATGTGATGACTGCTAAACCATCTGCCTGATATCCACATCAAATGAAAAAAAAAAAAAAAAAAATGTTTTCATTTGATGTGGATATCAGGCAGATGGTTTAGCAGTCATCACATCTACCTCAACACAACAGCCAGAAAGTATTTGGCAGAAGTCTCATGACTTGGAAAAAAAGGTATCACACTATCGGCATTCTATCTTTTATACCACATGTCTGAGGGACCCTTTGGCTCCAATGGTCTCATAGACACTTTGGTCTAAGAGGGACAAAGTGGAGGAGATAACGTCTTCAGTTGTATCTACAAGCAATTATTATCTGCAGTTCGGTAAGGGGCCATCTTTTGGGTGTTTTCACTTGGCGATTGGTAGCACCTGAGATTGCTATGTTTCAGTTCAGTTTTGATATATCTGCACCTTATTTTCCGTCGGTAAGGAGGAATTTCACCTGGTGGTGGGTTTCACATTTGAATTGAAGAAGCATCGTTTTTCATTTTATTCACAAGCTGATTCTCCATGCCGGGACACTTATGAATATTCTTTTATGGACTCTTGATTTCATTTATAATATTCTCTTTATGTGTTTGTATAATTCACATATATAATTTCTGTGAACCACCTTTGAGTAGTTACACCAGAATCATTTTTGTTTTAGCGCACCCCCACTTTACACATCTATTTAATTTATTCACAAGGCACTGAATACCGGTAGCTGCTTTAACATCTATCAGCGCACCCTCCCAACATACCCATATCTCTAGGGTTTACAGAGGATGGTCCAAAATAGAGAAAATATCCACTGAGCGGCATTTGTGTGGAGGAAAATGCCTTGTGGATGTCAGAGGAGAATGGGCAGAATGAATCGAGAAGATAGAAAGGCAACAGTAACTCAAATAACTTGTTACAACCAAGGTATGCAGAATACCATCTCTGAACGCACAACATATCGAACTTTGAAGCAGAGCAACAGACGATCACACTGGTTTCCACTCCTGTCAGATAAGAACAGGAAATGGAGGCTACAATTCGCACAGGATCACCAAATTTGGACAACAGAAGACTGGAAAAAGGTTACCTGATCTGAGGAGTCTCTATTTCAGCTGCGACATTCAGATGTTAGGGTCAAAATCTGGTGTAAACAACATAAAAACCATGGATCCATCCTGCCTTGTTATCAGTTCAGGCTGGTGGTGTAATGGTGTGGGGGATATTTTCTTGGTACACTTTGGGCCCCTTAGTACCAATTGAGCATCGTATAAACACCACGGCCTACAGAGTATTGCTGCTGACCATGTCTATCCCTTTATGACTACAGTGTACCCATCTTCTGATGGCTCCTTCCAGCAGGATAATCCACCATGTCACAAAGCTCAAATCATCTCACCACTGGTTTCTTGAACATGACAATGAGGTCACTGTACTCCAATTGCCTCCACACTCACCAGATCTCAATCCAATAGAGCACGTTTGGGATGTGGTGGATCGTGGATGTGCAGTCAACAAATCTGCAGCAACTGCGTGATGCTAACATGTCAATATGGACCAAAATCTCTAAAGAATGTTTCAAACACCTTGTTGAATCTATACCTCGAAGAATTAACAGCAAGTTGTATAGCTACGAGGCTGATGACAGGCAGGGCTAAACACTTTGCCACTTTATCCAAAACCAGAAAAAAAAATAAAGGTTTCGGCTCCATTTACATGCCGTGAACTGACCCTTGTTTTTGTAAGCTCCAAGTTAATATAGGTCGAGCTCCCGCTGGGCTGAGGACTCTCTCCCCACCTTCAAATGAACTGGGTCTCTGACCTAGCAAATTCTGCTATATACAATATGGTCTTTAGGAGAAGTACCAAATAGCACATGTCAAACTTTTTACCATTGACTTCAATGGAGACATTATCTTCCTGAAGACCTTTAATGTGATTTGCCATGAGTGCAGTGCATTTACTCTTAGAACAGAGAAGGGTCACCTAGCTTGGCATTCGCTGCAACAGCAGTACACAGATACCATGTAATCTGGGGTCATTGTTATATACTTTGGGGGGGGGGGGGCGTCATATGGGAGGAAGTGGTATTGGCAGTGGTGTATCTTGGTTTTGTGCTGCCCTAGGCAAGACTAAAATTGGGCACCCCCACCCCCTTCCCCTCCTATGTAAATTTGCCCCACTCCTTTTTTAATGGATGTGACTCCCTCCAAAATTGAAGGACCACAACTCCCAGCATGAACCCCTGAGATCTCACTCTCACGAGAGGTGGGGTGGGTGAGGGAGAGAGAGAGGGGTGCGGGTGTGAGGAGATGAGAGAGAGGGGGGGGTGAGAGAGAGAGAGGGGGGGTGAGAGAGAGAGGGGGGGTGAGAGAGAGAGAGAGAGGGGGGATGAGAGAGAGAGGGGGGATGAGAGAGAGGGGGGGATGAGAGAGAGAGGGGGGGGTGAGAGAGAGGGGGGATGTGAGAGAGAGGGGGGGTGAGAGAGAGAGAGGGGGGGTGAGAGAGAGAGGGGGGGTGAGAGAGAGAGAGAGAGAGGGGGGATGAGAGAGAGAGGGGGGATGAGAGAGAGGGGGGGATGAGAGAGAGAGGGGGGGGTGAGAGAGAGGGGGGATGTGAGAGAGAGGGGGGGTGAGAGAGAGAGAGGGGTGAGAGAGAGAGGGGGGGTGAGAGAGAGAGAGAGAGGGGGGATGAGAGAGAGAGGGGGGATGAGAGAGAGGGGGGGGATGAGAGAGAGGGGGGGATGAGAGAGAGGGGGATGAGAGAGAGGGGGGGATGAGAGAGAGAGAGGGGGGATGAGAGAGAGAGAGGGGGGATGAGAGAGAGGGGGGGATGAGAGAGAGGGGGGGATGAGAGAGGGGGATGAGAGAGAGAGAGAGAGAGAGAGGGGGATGAGAGAGAAGGGGATAAGAGAGAGAGAGGGAGGGACTGTTGGGGGGGTGAGAGAGAGAGAGAGAGGGGGGATGAGAGAGGCGGCTCTAGCAACCAGCAGCCAATAGACTCTCAGGTGGAGGGGGGTGGCTTTTTTGCTGCCCCCCTGCAAAGTGCCGCCCTAGGCCTGGGCCTTGTTGGCCTAGGCCAAAATACAGCACTGGGTATTGGTCACATGCTCCCATATACTGTATCTGGAATTTTTTCTTTATTCCCAATGGCAGAAAGGTGTATAAGCCAATGTAGAGGATCACCATTGAACCTGTCTCTTTGCCCTTCAGGGGCAAAGCACAATTATACTTTAAATGCACCGCAAAGAATGAAGCCATTAATGTCAGCTACACCACTTTTCCCTCTCTGCTAGAAATTAGCTCTTACATACATTTTTCTGCGATTCCGATAAGATAAGGAATCACAGTGTGACCCGTTAATGTGGACGCACATCCAAGGCAATCAATTTAATCTGTGTTAGGCTTGTTCCGGAACTTTCCGCAGCATCGATCAGGCCCCAGAGCTTGTTTAAACAAGATAAGGTAGAGGAGCAAGGTGAATAAGTGGATTCAGTGCTGATCACTGTGTACACAGCACCAAATTCCCATCACACACCACTTAACGCATTAAATAGGTTTTATGTCAGGACCACTCAGCCGAAAAAGGGAGAGAACGGCAGAGATCAAACACAGAGGGCGACCTTGACAAAAATACAGTAAATATTACACAAAAAGCACCACTGAAGAGCAAGAACACCTCTCAGGGAATAAGAGCTTGGATTAGTAATAAGGTTTGAAGTGAAACTATGGGAGATTGTAAAAGTCACTCTAAAGCCTAACTCTACTTTTTATTAAAAAAAAAAAAAGGCAGCCCAGACTTTTTCGCTGCATTATTGCCTTCTCTTTGGAGACATTTCTGCATTATTGCCTTCTCTTTGGAGACATTTTGCTCCAATCGTCCAATGTTGTTCCTCAGCATCATCCAACCCACTTCCTGTGGGCTCAGGCTGTCATGGACACACCCCCAGGGGGGCGTATAATGTACAGTAGTACTGGGACACACCCCCAGGGGGGCGTATAATGTACAGTAGTACTGGGACACACCCCCAGGGGGGGCGTATAATGTACAGTAGTACTGGACTTACGGTACTCCTGCACAGAATGCCGCTTGCATATTGTTTACATTGACTGCTTTTGTTCATTGACAAGGACCAACAACCGTCCATGTAGGAGAAGAGAAAGGACCCCTGACCTCCTAGCACAAACATACATGCGTGTATATGATCAGAGCAGTGGACGGTGTCAGTAGAGCAGAGATTGGTGTCAGTAGGGCAGTGAACGGTGTCCGCGGTTTGTTATTTTTATTCTTTTTTTTTAATATTTTTTACAATCTCATTTTTAATAATTTTTTTACAATATTTTTTTTTTTTTTTTCATTTTTTTTTTTATGAGCCCCATTGGGGGACTTTGGTGAAATGTCAAGGGTCTAAACAGACCCCTGATGTCTCACTTTTGAGACAGAGGACAGAGATTCCCCAGTCCCTTTCTCAAGCTCAACTGCACTGGACAGTGAATGAATAGGAAGTGCTCTGTGCTGAGAGGCTTCCTGTTCATTCACAAACTGAAGCATAGTAAATATAATTTACTATGCTTCAGTTGAGAATAAACACAGTGAGTGATCGGTAGAGATCAGAAAAGGAAGAGCTGGTAAATGAAAATATTTCCTCCGCTTTCCGTCCTGAAAAGATCCCCTGCAGCAGCTGGCGGGAGAGGAGGGGGGGGGAAGCTGCCAGCCCTGCAGGGGGAAGACAGGGGGTGCCAGGAAGCAGAGGGAATCGGCACCGCAAGGGGGGATTAGGGTGTGCCCAGGCACCTCTGGCACATCCTGTGCACACGCTTATGCCTAACAACATGTGACCAGCCAGTTGACTACAGAATTTAAAGTAAAGCTATACCCGGGAACAAAAATGTTAAATAATTGCAAAACAACAGTTCTTATATGTGGTGGTTGCATTAGTTTTCATTTTTATAGGCTAAAGTTCTTTCAGAAAGTACAGAGAATACTTGCTAATCCAGCCAGGATTCCAGAATCCTTGTAATTTCCTGTGAGCTGAATTTAAAGCTTTAAAATGCGGTCAGCTTTCCCAGCTATATTTTGTGAACTTCTTAACACCTCCCCTATGTCATGTTATTAGGGGACCAGCCTAGGAGGGAATGCTACTCATAGAAACGGTACAGTTTTTTTACGGAGATGTTCACCAGATTAGAATATAAGAAAAAAGCTTAATAAAGAATACTAATGCAGCCACCATATCTAAGGACTGGTAAACTGCATTATATTTTATGTTTAAATTTGCCTTAACCACTTTAAAGAGGAAGTAAACCCTCCTCAGGAAGTTGTACCTATAGGTAAGCCTATATTAAGGCTTACCTATAGGTACTGTAAATATCTCCTAAACATGCACCGTTTAGGAGATATTTACCTTTAATGCAGCCAGTGACGTCACTGGCGCATGCGCTCTGAAGGAACGGCAGATCGTGCCGTTCCTTCAGAGCCCCGTGCCGTGACCGTCGGCTCCAGCGCGCGTGCGCGGGAGTGACGTCACCGCGGCTCCGGCCAATCAGATGGCCGGATGCCGCGATCCCGGAAGACGGGCGACTATACATGTCGCCCGTCATACAGGTAAGCGGACGGCACGGCGGGGGCTCGTTCTAAGGTAAGTATTTCATAATGAGCTACTATGCGATGCATACTAGCTCATTATGTGTTTCTCTTTCAGGATGTAAAGAAGAGAAAAATTTTTTTTCTCGGTTTACAACCTCTTTAAGACTGGAAATATTTTCCTCCTTCTTGACTAGGCCCTATTTTGCGATTCGGCACTGCGTTACTTTAATGGACAATGCAACACTGTACCCAAATAAAATTGATATACTTTTTTTCCCACACTTAGAGCTTTCTTTTGGTGGTATTTGATCACCTGTGCGATTTTTATTTTTTGTGCTATAAACAAAAGAAGAGCGACAATTTTGAAATAAAAACAATATTTTTCACATTCTGCTATATATCATTCTCAAAAAAGAAAAATTTAAAAATCAAAATGTTTTAACATTTTAGGCCAATTTGTTTTCTGCTACATATTTTTGGTAAAAAAAAAAAAAGCAATAAGCGTATTTTGATTGGTTTGGGCAAAAGTTATCGCGTCTACTAACTACAGGAAATATTTGTAATTTTTATTGTTTTTTTGTTTTTTTTTTTACTAATAATGGCGGCAATCTGCGATTTTTTGCAGGACTGCAACATTGCTGCAGACAGATCGGACCTCTGACTGACATTTTTGACACTTTTGGGGGGACCATTGACACTAATACAGTAATCAGTGCTATAAATATGCACTGTTACTGTAATAATGACACTGGCAGGGAAGGGGTTAACATTATGGGTGATCAAGGGGTTAAATGTGAACCTAGGGGAGTGATTCTAACTGTGGGGGGCGAGGCTTCTGAAATGAGCATAGAGACATGTGATCCTATATAGAAGGATCACATGAGCTCTGTGATCATTGCAGGGAGAAGAACCGTCAGCTGTGTTTACAACAGCCAACCGTTCTTCTCTCTCAGCGGGGAGCGATCGCGGGTGTCAGGCAGCAATCGGAGCCGCCTGACCCGCTGCATCCTTCCCTGCTGACGAGCGGGGGGCAGAAGTGCGCCGCCGGTGGCGCACTTGCCCCCTAGCCTCCCGAGAAAGAGCGCCCTTCATGTACAGCGATTTGCCTGGGGAGGGTTACATTTCCTGCAACATTTTTATAGTAAGTAGGGAAGTATTAAATGCGAGGTGGAATGTGGGTGTAGCGGCAAATATGGTTTACTATGCTTCAGTCATGAATGAACACAGTGTGAGAGCGTGTTCACTGTGTTTATTTAGAAAAGGAAGGTGGCGTTAAATTTCATATTTACTAGCCCCTTCCCCCACTCTCCATCCTGAAACATCCTCCGCAGCAGCCAGGGAGAGAGGAGAGGAGGGAAGCCAGAAGCACTGCGGGGTGAGGCGGCAAAGGAGGGGGGAGGCCCGGGCAGTATGCACCACACATGGCGATAAGGTTGTGCCCACGAATATGTTATGCATGAACTGAATGAACCATTTTTTATATACACCTACATTGGTTACCAAAGCTGAATTCCAAATATGGATTTTGTAGCAAAGTTACAGTGCACCCGGAAAGTATTCACAGGGCTTCAATTTTTCCAAATTTTGTTATGTTACAGCCTTATTCTAAAATTAATTAAATTCATTATTTTCCTCAAAATTCTACAAAAAATACCTCATAATGACAAGGTGAAAAAAATGTGTTTGAAATTTTTGCAAATGTAATAAAAATAGAAAAAACTAAAAAAAAAAAATCACATGTACGCAAGTATTCACAGCCTTTCCATGAGGGTGCTTCCCATTTCCACTGATCATCCTTCAGATATTTCTACAACTTGATTGGAGACTACCTGTGGTAAATTCAGTTGATTGGACATGATTTGGAGAGGCACTCACCAGCCTATATAAGGTCCCACAGTTAACAGTGCATGTCTGAGCACAAACCAAGCCATGATGTCCATGGAATGGTCTGTAGCCCTCCGAGACAGAATTGTATCGAGCCACAGATCTGGGGAATAGTACAGAAAAAATCGGATTTTTGTAAGATCTTACCGTAAAATCCTTTTCTCTTAGCTCATTGACAGACGTAGTCTTCTTGATTCACAAGAAATGGGTTATGTTGTCTCCGCAGGAGTAGGACTAGGCAGAAAAGAAAAAACGTTCTGGCTCCACCCTAGGGGCAGTCCCAGAGGGTATATCCTCCCTCTCTCTGCTACAAGGCATCAGTTCTGTCACAAAGCAGCAACAGAGAATTTAACCCAACCCAACCCAATGATAGAGGGGCGGGTACTACGTCTGTCAATGAGCTAAGAGAAAAGGATTTTACGGTAAGATCTTACAAAAATCCGATTTTCTCTGTCGCTCATTGACAGACGTAGTCTTCTTGATTCACAAGAAATGGGACATCCAGAAGCAGTGCCACAAGTGAGGGGTGGGATTGACAGAAATCAAAATCCAATCTAGAAGGCCCAACCGGAGCCAACCAGAAGTATCAAAGGACTCATCGAGTAAACAGATGAGACCTACCCCACAAATCCTCGAGGTAGACCAACAGTCTCCTCAAACAGTGGCCTGCAGGAACCTTGCGGCCAGAAGAGGCATCACATTATACAATCTTGTAAAGGTATGAACCGACGACTAAACAGTCGCCTTGAAAACCTGAACCACTGACGCCTGATGGCGGAAGGTCCAGGAAACTCTAAGCGCTCGAGTAGAATGCGCCTTAACAGGGAACGGGGGATCCCGACCCTTAGATAAAATAAGCCTATACCACCGTCTGTCTGATCCATCTAAAGATGGTCGCAGCAGAACAGGCAACCCCTTCTTAGGGCCATCCTTATCCCTATGAACCACCAGATCTGGGGAACAACAGGATAATGCAGCCAGTTCTGACACCCTGCGTGCAGAAGTGATAGCCACCAAGAAGGCCACCTTCTGGGATAAAGTAAGCAAGGGAATCTCCCTGATATTTTCAAAGGGAGGTGTCTGAAGAACCAACAGCACCAAATTAAGATCCCAGGATGGTAACGGCGCGTGCACTGGCGGAGCCAGGTGTCGCACCCCCTGGATGAAATTCCGCACCAAGGAATGAGTAGCCAAAGGCTTCTGAAAGAAGATAGCAAATGCTGAAACCAGACCCTTGATAAAACTCAAGGCCAGCTTCTGCTCAACTCCCTGTTGCAGAAAAGCCAATATTCGGGCTACCGAATAAAGATGTAGATGGAACCCAAGGGATTCACACCACACAATATAAGACTTCCATGTACGATGATAATCTTTCTGGAAGTCGCTTTCCTTGTTTTAACTAGAGTAGGAATAACTGAAGCTGACAATCCCTTGTCCTTCAGCACCTGGGTCTCAATAACCAGGCCGTTTAAAACCAGCGATCGTAAAGCAGGATGGAAGATCGGTCCCTGAGACAGTAGATCCTCCCTGAGAGGAAGTCTCCACGGGACGTCCGCCACCAGTCTGACCAAGTCGGCGTATCAAGCTCGACGAGGCCAGTCCGGAGCTACCAGGATTACTGGAATTCCTTCCTCCTCTATACTGCGAAGAAGTCTTGGCAGTAACCCAAGAGGAGGGAAGGCATACATTAGCTGGTATTGCCCCCACGGGGTGACCAGTGCGTCTGCGGTCTCTGCTAGAGGATCGCGGGAGCGAGCCACGAATCTCTGTACTTTTCTGTTGAATCGTGATGCCAACAGATCCACATCCGGGGTGCACCAACGTAGGCACAACTGGTGGAAAACTTCTGGATGGAGGGACCATTCCCCCTGATCCGGAGTCTGACGGCTGAGATAATCTGCCTGCCAATTTTCCACCCCCGGAATGAACACCGCAGAGATAGCTGGAACAAATCGTTCCGCCCAGCGAAGAATGCAAGCCACTTCTTTGGCCGCTCGGACACTCTTGGTGCCCCCCTGGTGATTGACATAAGCCACGGCCGTGGCGTCGTCCAACTGGATCCGAACCGGGCTGCCCTGGAGCTGCTCGGTCCAGTGAATCAGACAAAGTCTGATCGCTCTCAGTTCCAACACATTTATCGGTAACCTGGATTCTTCCGGGGACCAAAGTCCCTGAACGGATAACAGACCGAGAATTCCTCCCCATCCGGATAGGCTGGCATCCGTGGTCACTATCGTCCAATATATTGGCAGAAATGACTTTCCCTGGCTGAGTATCGGAGACTGAAGCCACCAGACCAGAGACTCTCTGGTCTGTTTGCTCAATCGGATCCGATAGTCCAGAGATTCCGGATTCCGATTCCATCTGAGAAGAATCTCTTGCTGAAGAATTTGGGTATGGGACTGGGCAAATGGGACTGCTTCGAAGGAAGCCACCATCAACCCCAGAACCCTCATGCAAGTCCAAAGGGAAGACCTGCTGTTGGATAGTAACAACTGGACTGCTGATTGAATCTTCCGGAGTTTCCTTACCGGAAGGAAAACTCTTGTCCTGAGTGTGTCTAGAATTAGACCCAGATATTCGAGCCTCTGGGTGGGAACCAGAAATGACTTTTGCTGGTTCACCAGCCACCCGAATTCCTGTAAAGAAATTATAGTAATTTCTAGATTTTGTAGCAGGGTCTGAGGAGACTCTGCATGAAGCAGGAGATCGTCTAGGTAACCTAGAATCAATATGCCTCTTTGGCGCAGTAGTGCCAACATTGGGGCCAACACCTTCGTGAAGACCCGAGGAGCCGTGGCGAGACCGAAAGGTTACGCCACAAACTGATAGTGGTTCTCTTCTACGGAAAAACGTAGAAATCGCTGATGTCCTGCGAAAATGGGAATGTGCAGATAGGCGTCCTTGATGTCTATGGACGCTAGGACATCCCCTGAATGCAGGAAGGCTGCTACTGTGCGAATGGATTCCATCTTGAATTTTCTTATGTTGAGAAAAGGAATTGAGTGTCCTTAAGTCCAGAATTGGACGCACTTTGCCCTCTTTCCTGGGTATTGTAAATAGGTTTGAATAAAACCCCTGAAAACGTTCTGTCCAAGGAACGTGGATTACCACTCCTTGTTGTAGTAAATCCGTGACTGCTCTCCGCAGATCTTCTAAACGATCCGGGGATAGTCGGATATTGGAAGGGAAGAATCGCGCCGGTGGGAGAGATCGAAACTCGATCTTGTACCCTGACCTTATGACTTCGCAAACCCACTTGTCCGGGATTCTGGAAAGCCATGGATCCGGGAACCGGCGAAGACGTCCCCCCACCCCAATTATGGGTGGGGGCGCACCTTCAGGCTTTGGACGACTCATCTTCAGGTCTGGAGGGGGCGGGCTTTTGCTTGCCCGACCAACGTCCCCTGAAGCCTCCTGAAGGAGCTTTGGAGGACTTAATTTTTTCACCCGCGGGACGAAAAAACTTTTTGTGAGCAGAGAAAGAAGGCCCTCGTCTTTGACGAGTTCCTTTACCCTTAGCATTTTGCGGTAAAAAGGTGCTCTTTCCACCCGTGAGATCCTTAATGATCTCATCTAAGTTGGCTCCAAATAAACGCTCTCCAAAAAAGGGGATATTAGCCAATGCTTTTTTGGAACCTTGGTCGGCTAACCAACCTTTTAGCCACAGTGTACGCCTCAGAACCACTGCTGAGACTGATGCTCGCGCCAATAATGGAGTGGCGTCTAACGCCGCATCACACACAAACTGTAACCCCTGTATCATTTGTTCCAACAAATCTGATACCGCCTGAGGGACTTCTTCTAAGTCCCGGCGCAACCACTTGGTCCATTCAGTTACAGTCTGCGAAACCAGTCCAATAGCCATTATTGGTCTGAAAGCTGATCCAATCAAGGAAAACATGGTGAGAGACATAGCTTCTATCTTGCGATCCACTGGATCTTTAAAAGACGGGGCGTCTTCTAAAGGAATAACCATGGCTTTATTCAATCTAGCAATTGGTGAATCCACCACAGGTGGTTCTGTCCATTTCTTAATAAGGGTTTCCTCAAACGGATAACGCCTGTTAATGCGTTTAGAAATAGCAGAAGTGCGTTTTGGCACACTCCATTCTTCTTTGATTGGATTGCCAAAACATTTGGGCAATGGAAAAACCTTCGCTACTTTGATGCGTTTTTTAGTCCCAAAGGGGATTTCAGTTTCAGCTATTTCCGACGGAATACCCTGTAATCTTAAGGTTTCTTGAACAGATACAATGAGTGCGTTTACCAACGCTTCCTCTCGGGCTATGGCTGATGCCGAAACATCCTCCTCACTGTCTGAAGAGACAGTATCCGAGACACCAATCCCAGATGAAGTACCTGCAACTGCAGAAATAGGCTCAGATTCTGAATCCGAAGTTTCAGATAATAAGGGGTTAGGCGGGGGTCGCTTTCTTGCGCCCTGTCCCTGACAAGCCACTTCCACCCGGGACACAAAAGTTTCCATAATAGCTGACAATGATTCAATCGTCAGTGGGGTGCTGGAGGATCCTGGGGATCGAGGGGATCCGGTGGAGATACATAAGTGGCAGGGTCCATGTTAATTCAGGACACCTCTGCCAGAAAAAACAAAAACTTTTTTTTTTTTTTAAATAAAAAATACCTCTTTTTTTTTTTTTTATGTGTATCCCCCTAGCGCAATAGCGCCCCTCAGAGTACCTGCTTCTCGATCCCCACAGAGAGAGAGAGGGACCCTCAAGGCTCACCACCCGATGCAGAGAAGTTTCCAACCAACTGCAGTCAGCGTCTGTCTTTTACAGACTGGAAAGAGCTGTGTTAGTTTTCCCGGGTAGAAGGACGTGGCTCCGCCCCCTGTGTACGCCTTCCGGCGTTCCCAGCTCTCCACGAGGTAGCTGGGCTCATCAAACATGGCCGCCCCCATACAGGAGACAATAGACTCCAAAAACATGGCGGCCGGCGTGACCTGAGGACATTCATGCACCCGGTCTACGGCAAAATGGCGGCGGACTGCCGAAATCGTTTTTCCCAGCACATCCACCTGCATCTCTGCTAAATGGCGGTTTATGGATCTGCAGGAGGTACACTACAATTAAGGTAGGATTATACCTCCTATGTCTGCTGTAATACTACAGTCTGCTGGGTAGAGAGTTAGCTCTCAAACCAAGTCCACTTCCCACCAAACACATGCTGTATTTACAAGGGGGACTTTTAGTGTCAGACAGATACTGACCATGTATAGAGGGGCCCATAATTCATACTGCCTCATAACGAGGAAAAAAGGGAACGTTTACTCACCATACCGAACCGACAGGCACCCTCTCTTCACAATACCCTCTCCATCGGGGTGGGGGGTTGTGGACCACTCTGGACGCCTCGACTCTCTGGTTCCTGGCGTTCAAGCGAGACTTTTAACTCGCAAGGTCAGTCCCTCCAATGGGACTCCGTCGCGGCCGACCCAGCGCGGAGCTCTGGTCTGCACGCGCTCGTAGGCAGAAACCGGGGTGACCACTGGATCTCAACATCCAGCCCGTCGCCCGGCCCCGCATACTTACTTGAATGTGTCGCGGCCGACCAAGCGCAATGCAATGGTCTGCGCGCGCTCGTAGGCCGGCGTATTTGCTTGAAGATCTCACAGGAAAAAAACACTGGAGAAAACTACCTAAAAAATATTTTTTCTAAAAAAAAAATCTTGCCAGGACCAGAGATCCCAGCAAGGAACTTAGGTCCTTACTCCTGACTAGACAGAAAAAAACTGATGCCTTGTAGCAGAGAGAGGGAGGATATACCCTCTGGGACTGCCCCTAGGGTGGAGCCAGAACGTTTTTTCTTTTCTGCCTAGTCCTACTCCTGCGGAGACAACATAACCCATTTCTTGTGAATCAAGAAGACTATGTCTGTCAATGAGCGACAGAGAAATTTCTGCAGCATTTACGGTCCCCATTGAGCACAGTGGCCTCCATCATCTGTAAATGCAAGCAGTTTGGAACCACCAGGACGCTTCCTAGAGTGGGCCGTCCGACCAAACTGAGAAATCGGGCGAGAAGGGCCTTAGTCAAGGAGGTGACCAAGAACCTGATGGTCACTCTGACAGAGCTCCAGTGTTTCCCTGTGGAAAAAGGAGAACCTTCTAGAAGAACCACCATATCTGCAGCACTCTACCAATCAGGCCTGCGTGGTAGAGAGGCCAGACAGAAGCCACTCCTCAGTAAAAGGCACATGACAACCCACCTGGAGTTTGCCAAAAGGCACCTAAAGCAGTGGTGGGATTCAAAAATTTTAGTAACCAGTTCCGACTTTCCCAGCAGAATGACCAGCGTGCCCCCTTTCAATGCACAGTGACCAGCGTGCCCCCTTTCAATGCACAGTGACCAGAGTGCCCCCTTTCAATGCACAGCGACCAGCGTGCCCCCTTTCAATGCAGAATGACCAGCATGTCCCCTTTCAATGCAGAATGACCAGCATGCCCCCCTTTCAATGCACAGTGACCAGCGTGCCCCCTTTCAATGCACAGTGACCAGCGTGCCCCCTTTCAATGCACAGTGACCAGCGTGCCCCCCTTTCAATGCACAGTGACCAGCGTGCCCCCCTTTCAATGCACAGTGACCAGCGTGCCCCCCTTTCAATGCACAGTGACCAGCGTGCCCTCCTTTCAATGCACAGTGACCAGCATGCCCCCCTTTCAATGCACAGTGACCAGCGCTGCATGCCCCCCTTTCAATGCACAGTGACCAGCGTGCCCCCCTTTCAATGCAGATAGACCAGCGTGCCCCCTTTCAATGCATAATGACCACAGCATTGCCCCCAATCATTGCAGAGTGCCACAGCATTGCCCCCAATCATTGCAGAGTGCCACAGCATTGCCCCCAATCATTGCAGAGTGCCCACAGCATTGCCCCCAATGATTGCACAGTGCCCACAGCATTGCCCCCAATGATTGCAGAGTGCCCACAGCATTGCCCCCAATGATTGCAGAGTGCCCACAGCATTGCCCCCAATGATTGCGGAGTGCCAGCGATCCCCCCGCGAGACCCATGCACTTACCTCACGGACGGTCACACAGCTTCTCTTCAGTCCATGGCTCCCCGTATCTCCGAGTCCTCAGTCCTCCCACCTCCTCGTCCAATGGCACGGGGTTTGCCTTTTGGCCAATCAGGAAGCGGGAGGACCCGCTCCCTGATTGGCCAGGAGGAGGATCCGTGTGACAATAGCGAATGCTCCGCCACATCTGTGGCTGTGCGGTCCGAGCGGGGACATTCAATTGTACTGCGCGTCCTTAGACGCGCAGAGGGAACAGCCGGTTCTGCGAACTTACAGAAAGTTAGTAACCGGTTATATGGAACCGGTGCGAACCGGCTGAATCCCACCACTGACCTAAAGGACTCTCAGACCATAAGAAACAAAATTCTCTGGTCTGATGAAACAAAGATTGAACACTTTGGCCTCAATGGCAAGTGTCATGTCTGGAGGAAACCAGGCACCACTCATCGCCTGGCATATACCATCCCTACAGTGAAGCATGGTGGTGGCAACATCATGCGGTTTTTCAGCATCAGGAACTGGGAAACTAGTCAGGATTGAGGGAAAGATGAATGCAGCAATGTACAAAGACATCCTTGATGAAAACTTGCTCCAGAGTGCTCTGGACCTCCCAACTGGACAGAGACCCTAAGCACACAGCCAAGATAAAGTAATGGCTACGAGACAACTCTGTGAATGTCCTTGAGTGGCCCAGCCAGAGCCCAGAATTTACGGGATTGAACATTTCTAGTGAGATCTGAAAATGGCTGTGCTACGACGCTCCTCATCCAACCTGATGGAGCTTAAGAGGTCCTGCAAAGAAGAATGGGAGAAACTGCCCAAAAATTGTTGTGACAAGCTTGTACCATCATACTCAAAAAGACTTGAGGCTGTAATTGGTGCCAAAAGATGCTTCAACAAAAGTATTGAGCAAAGGCTGTGAATACCTATGTACATGGGATTTTATTTCCTTTTTTATCTTTAATAAATTTGCAAAGATTTCAAACAAACTTCTTTCACTTTGTCATTATAGAGTATTGTTTGTAGAATTTTGAAGAAAATAATGAATTTAATCCATTTTGGAATAAGGCTGTAACATAACAAAATGTGAAAAAAGTGAAGCGCTGTGAATACTTTCCAGATGCACTGTACATTGCTCCAGCTAGGACCCATGTAAGTATGCATATTCTATACCTGAGGGATCCCCATGGAAGTGGATTACCACAGCAGTAGTCCCCATTGTGCTTCACTATGCAGCAAAGCATCTGCTCGCTTGGCACAGGTGTCATTCACAGAATGCCTTACATTTTTATCAGTGAATACAAGGCAATCTCTCATTGAACTAGATGGAGTTTGTGATGTAAATATGTGGCCTCTCTACATCCTCCAATAAGAGAACGCCTTGTATTCATTGAGAAAAATGAAAGGTGTTCTGTAAATGGCGCCCCTGCTGATCGGGCAACCCCTTTTGGGGGCACCAAAGATAGGGTGACCAGATGTCCCCGGTTTCCGGGGACAGCCCCCGAACTGAGGACACTGTCCCCGGACCAAGTCTGTCCCCGTATTCAGAACCAGATTAACATACACAGGGCATCCCTTGCTGGCTGAGAAACAGCCTGGTGGCTCTGGAGCAGTGTTAATTTTGGCAGCAAATTTCAATTTAGTTTTAGTCTTAGGACTAAAATGGCATTTTAGTTTTAGTCCCATTTTAGTCTTCTGCAAGTGTTTTAGTTTTAGTCGTATTTAGTAGACTAAAACTCCAGTACATTTTAGTCGACTAAAACGTCCTACATTTTAGTCGACTAAAACTAATTTTAGTCATCTATAATCTGGGTTTAGTTCAATTGTAACTTGTAATGCATTATCTACGCATTTCTCTACAATTTCCAAACTCATTATATACTACTGCTGGTCCTGGAGTGAAAAATCTAATATGTTATTTATGGTATTAAGCTTTGAGCATGCAGTCCAGTGGTAATTTTGGCAGCAAATTTCGATATAGTTTTAGTTATAGTCTTTTGACTAAAATGCCATTTTAGTTTTAGTCCTATTTTAGTCATCTGAATGGTTTTAGTTTTAGTCGTATTTTAGGCGACTAAAATTGTGTTAATTTAGTCGACGAAAACATTTAGTCGGTTTTAGTCGACGAAATTAACACTGCTCTGGAGCAGACGCCCCCTGCTGGACGATCTCAATGCTGCTCCTATTTGTGAGGAAAAAAATTATATAAATTTGGTTTAGGTACAGCGTTGCATGACTGCGCAATTGTCATTCAAAATGCAACAGCGCTAAAAGCTGGAAACTGTAAACCTTTTTAAAGCGTCGTCTATGGAGATTTTTTAAGTACCGTCGTTTGTCGCCATTCCACGAGCGTGCGCAATTTTAAAGCATAAGGTATCTATTTACTCGGAGTAACATCTTTCACAGTATACAAAAAAAGTGGGATAACTTTACGGTTTTCCTTTTTAATTAAAAAAAAAAGTGTATTTTTTCCAAAACAATTGCGCTTGTAAGACTGCTGCGCCAATACAGTGTGACATAAAATATTGAAACGATCTTATTTATTCTCTAGCGTCTTTGCTAAAAAAAATATATATAATATTTGGGGGTTATAAGTAATTTTCTAGCAAAAAATACTGATATTAACTTGTAAACAACAAATGTCAGAAATAGTATTTTTTTTTTTTATTGCACTTGCAAAATCTACAAGCTTGCTTTGATATATTCTGTTATAAAAATATATATTAGAAAAATATAGATAATTTGTTGATTAGCCACTAGAAGGGAAGGTAGATTAGCCGCTACAATGGACTGTCTAACTATTTACTCCTAACATTTGTTAAGCAAGGATGAGCGATATTGAGAGTTGTAATTTCCCTGAAATATGGAGTTCAGAGACGCAATTGCATTGGCATTAATGGTACAGGCAACATTTTATTGATTTTTTTTTTTTTTTAAAAAGTGTGCAGTGGGCTTTAAATAGCTCCTAAGGGTAACAGAATTCCTTTTAACTACACACGCCTCATTTTAACCACCTAATTTTTCACAGAAATAAAAATAGACAGCAAAAAAACAAAACAAAAGTGAAGTAAAAAAGTTTAAAGCGCTCAAACACAAATACAAAAATAAGAACACACATTAAATAACCAAAAGTACCTTAATTATCCTCCAAAAATACACTTTGCCAAGATCACTGCGAATCCTTACTGTGGAGATATCATCCAAACAAACAGTGCATAATTTTTAAATTTAAAATGACAATAAAGGAGATTTACTTTTTTTTTATAAGTGTTAAAAAAACAAACATTGAAAAGATTATACATTTCCTTATTAAAACATTTATATCATTTTTTATTTCCTCATTCCTTTACATTTACACTGAACTGTCCCCAGTCCAGATATTATTATATCCGTCTTATGGATCTACATAACACGGACATCAATACCGCTTTGGCATTTGATGATTATTGATTTTGAGAGAATGAACTGGCTATTTATTGGTTATGAGATAAGATAGAGATATTATGGTATAAAGAACCACCGGCAATAAACATATAATTGAATTAATAAAACAGTCACAACAGGAAGTTGGCTTAACAGCCAAGAACAATGAAAAAGGAGAGCTTGAATTATCTTTCAAATATTTATTAAAATAAAATGGCCACTAGGGATAATAAAACTGATCTTTTCTCACTGGGCACATAGATTAATTCAGATGAAATCGATAGGTTTTGGGACAATTATTGGGGCACTAAGTGTTTGGGCATAGAGGATGTGGTAGATTGTATTTTGGCATCTGTATACTTTTGCATTATTATCACTGTGGTGGAGCCGGTTCACACTGGGGTGACTTGTCAGGTGACCTGGTCGCCTGACAAGTCGCCGTGGGTCACCTGCCATAGATTAGCACAGGACCCGTTCTAATAGGAGCGACACAAGTCGCTCCGACTTAGAAAATGGGTCCTGTACTACTTTGGGGCGACCTGCATTGACTTCAATGATATGAAGTCTGTGCATGCCGCTCCGAGGTCACTTAGTCTTCTCTCTTGCATCGGTTGCTTGCCGAGTTTTTACCCATCATTATAAAAAAGCAAATCTTTGTTGTCTTTATTAAAATAAATTACGGAAAGAGTTGGTATTCTTTGTATTGCTAATCCTGTACCAAAGATCAGGTTTTAAATATATTTACATCTTTGAGTACTGACCTTTTTGAGTTACCTTTTTTTAGAGCCAAATTGATGGTTAAGTTTGTGGTTAAAATTTAGAGGTTAGGTTTTGAGGTTAATTTAGGTTTTGGAGGAGCCTAATTTGAGATCTATTTGACCTTTAAGGGTTGGGTTAGGGGTAAAGCTTTGGATGTTAGAATAAATGTAAAATTAAGGGATGTGGTTTAAACTTTGGCTATAATTTAGGGTAGATTTAGACATGTGTCTAAATTTCCCTTGCCTCTAAAGCTGGATCTGCGTTCGGATCACGCTCCAGAGACTACTGGCAGGCGAGAAGGAAGTGATGCAATCCTTCTCGCTTCCTGTTTTAACCCCATTTTTTAAACATTACATGTAGTTGCGAAGCATTTGCAGTGCTTTCCCTTTTGACTTTAATGTGTAGGATTTGGCGGGCTTGCTGCCTGCTGTTGCAACATGTCGAATCAACTGTGCCATGGGCACGAAGTAAAGCATCGTGGGCACGGCATGTAAACATTCCTTTCTGCAACCTATTGCATCTTAAGGGGAGAAGACTCAACCATGCATTTTTTTCCACCTAAGGGTTAGGTTTGGAGATCAGTTTAACACTTAGGGGTTAAAGATGTAACCTGTACTGTAGCTGATAACTGCTGTGGAACTTCTTTATTTGTTGCTGCTATAATATCCTTCTGCAGTGTGGACAGGGTTAAACTGAATATTCATTATTGCAGAAGTGCAGCAACTATGTTTAAAGGAGAGCACTTTATAATGATGGTCTACGAAGTGTCTCCAGTGCAGACAGGCAGCCATCTTGGCTGGGTATGGATCGAGTCTGAAGAAGGATGGATTTTTTGCTAATGCAACAGAGCATTGAGACAGAAAACTGCAGAAAAAGGGAGCGCAGTTGTGCCACCAGCTTGGAGAATGGAGAAAGGAAGCCACTGTGGGGACCATGTGCAGCTGCAACCATTGCCTGTGCTGAGCAACAGTGAGAGCACTACAAGGTTGCAGTGAAGGGGGAACAGTGGTGTGTGCCCAGAGTTTGCAGGAGCAATTTAATGTTGTGCTCCCCAGGAGAAGAGTGCTGATCAGACTGTTGCTGCCATTATAGTCTGTGCAATGCTACATGTGAAGGGACCTGGATCCCAAGAGCCCACATTAGGGATCAATGTTTTATATGCTGGACTCAGGGAGGGATAGTGACCATTAGCCGATCCCTGACCATCAGAAGAAGACCACTGGCTATCACTGCTGGAGCTAACGTATGAGAGGACCTTTTTGCAAAGTGGAAAACGGCTGGATTTCAGAGTGTCTACTATAGTGGATAGGCCTCTTGGCCACTGAATTCTCTTGGCTCTGAGAAACAGTTCTGCTCCAGTTGGGTTGCCTTAACAATCCCGTGCCCCTTTGGCATGCAAAGACTATACTAGAGAGCACTTTTACCACTTGTAACACAGGAAAAGAGGCACTGTCTTAGCAGGTTTGAAAGAGATCACAGCAACTTCTATCCCTGTCTGACTTGAACTTGACTTTTACTGAGTCAGAGCATGTGTCCAGAGACCCAGAAGAGGGTGTCTTGGGTCTGGTAAGAGACCAACATAATACAAGTTAATCTACTGTCTGCTGGGAACTGTTGTGCTTTCTTCAAGGGCTCCAACTTTGCTGGCTAATTTTTTTTTGCATCATTCACTGGCCAGTGTGAGACAAAATGATGGGACTGTTAGAGCAAGCTAGGACTGTCTTTATATACTGTTGCTAGGTAAATGCAGTTCAGTTCTGTTGATAACAGTTATTCAAAATTCTGTATGTGTTTAACCATACGTCTCAGAATAACGTTAGTGTCTTATTGATTCTTTCTTCTTTTAGGTTATGATTGGCCTAATAAATTCTTTGAAATACCCCAAGGTGTATCGGTAAATGCTGGACAAGCGAGGTATGTCATTTTGAGGTGTGCAGAGAAATCACAGAACAATTTAGTGGCTCCTCTGGGGGTAGCACTACAAGGTAAAGTTTAGAGGGCAAGTTGGGAAGTTTGGTTATGTATTCTAAATATAACATTCCTAAGGCTCCGTTCACATGTAGGCGTTTTGGGGAGTTTTTCTGCTCTAGGATCAGTTCTCAAAACGCCCAACAAGACAAATCCTATTCATTTCAATGGCCCCTGTTCACATCTGAGCGTTTTGACGCCGTGAGCAAAACGCCCAACGCTCAAAAAAGTACATGAGCTTCTTTTTGGGCAGATTACAGGCGTTTTCCATTGGTCTCTATTCAATCTAAAAACGCCTGCACAAAAAACGCCTGTAAAAAACCCCTGTAAAACGCCTGCAAAAACGCCCATAAAAACACCTGAAAAAACACCCATAAAAACGCCTGTAATAGCAACGCCAAGATGTGAACGTAGCCTAATACTTGTTCCTGTATGGGGAAATAAAAAAACAAAACAAAACAAAAAAAAACACACCTACTAGTCCATGGAGCCAAGCATTGCCTTCCTGTGGAAAGTTCTCCTTGCTCTGCTTAGCCTTCATGCCTCCATGGTACTTACGAGTAAAAAAAAAAAAAAAAAATCTGCAATTGTGTATGAGGTAAGGCAGGTGAGAAGAGGTTTTGTTAACAGGTGAAAGTCTGCTTTAGGGTTTATGATTAAGCTTTCGGTAATCAGCATGGGCCATCTGAAGCTCTTTGTTGATGCGGTCAGTCATTAAATACCAATTTGGCAAATCCTAAAAAAAATTGGCACCCTCCCCATTTGAAGGATTTAATGCTTGTTTCATCAAAGGGATGTTATAGCAGAGTCAAACTTACTTTTTCTGGGTCTCCACACACCAGTTATAACGACTGGTGCCATATTCCCAAACCCATTTTGGATAGAGTAGGGAAGCCTGAAAAAACCCTACCCTTTTTTTCTTTTTTTTTACCTCCAGCCCAGTTGTGTCCCATTAAAGAAGCTCAATAATTGGTACTTTTCGAAAACATTTTGTTGGAAACACGCATTACGTTTCTCAGTAAGTCCCGCTGAGTGTACATTCCCAGGCCTTGTATGCCTACACCACTATTAGAAAGGGCAGCCAAAACCCATTTATCTCCACACAGTGAACACCCTTTCAGGAGACCCTATGGTTGTTAACTTCTTCAGCACGAGTTGCAATCGTATATGTAAACCCAGTCTCTAAATTCACATACAAGCTTTCAAATGTTCATGTCTATTCATTTTCCATTTTTAAATCTGCAGCTTTTATAAAAATAATACCAGGAGATCCTGCCATGAAAGTCCTTGTTCTGGCCCTCCTTCTGTGGCGATTATAAGTGGACGTTTCAATGAATGCTACTCAGACATGGTCCACCATTTTAATTTAGAAATTCTCTCAGAGAAATGCAGCCATCGCTGGAATGCATGTAAACAGGGAGTGGCTGCAAAGAGGCTGCAGGAGATGACCAGCACTGCAAGGCAACAATGGATGAAAAAGGTGAAAGCAAGTACTTTGGCAATTAATTGAGTACAGAGTGCACTAAAACCTAAATGTCATTCAGAGTCTACACCTTCTAAGACGTTTGACTGGTCCAATGTCTGAACACAAAGGTCATTATGTAAATAAAGTGGTTACATAACATAAAAACATTTTGTATCATAGTGCATTCCTTGCTTCCTGTTGCCGTCATTGAAAGCCAGTGACAAGGGAGTGGGGGGGGGGGGGGGGGGGGCAGGGCCGAGCCCTGTTATGTCTATAGATGCAGGAAGTTGGGCTCGGGAGCAAAGCTGCATGTGTGCCCCCCCAAAGGAAGCTGCTTCCCTTGGAGGTACTCGCCAGAGAGGAGAAGTCAGAAGCACTGGTGGTGGACCTGAGAAGCTGAGGTTCAGGCCGCTCTGTGCAAAACCACTGCACAGAGCAGGTAACTATAAACCAGTTTGGTATATATATAAAAAAAAAAAACATTTATAATCACTTTAACAACAATGCAAAGTGCAAAGAGCAGGGACTTATAGCAATCAAGTATCTAACTGCTCTAATGGCACTTTTCCACTGCAAGTACCGGCTCGGCTCTACTCGGCCCTGCTTGGTGTTGGAACGGTTCGGTACGGTACGGTATGGTTTGCTTTTCCACTAAAGTAGTACTAAAGTTAAGTGGGTGGGATAACAACGGGTTTGATGGGATTCTCTGACCAATCAGTGGCTAGTAGTGACTGCATGCAAAGGATTGTGGGATATGGTACCGGGTATGGTACCTCTTGGAACCACAATCGAGGTGGTACTGTTTTTGAGAGCTGTACCGTTCGGTTCCATGCAGTGGAAAAGCGCTGCCGTACCGCACCGTACCGTTCCTACACCATACAATGCGGTACCAGCAGTGGAAAAGCACAAAAGCGAGCCGAACCGTTCGGTTCCATGCAGTGGAAAAGCGCCATCTGTGAATGAAAGTGGATTGGCTGCTTTGGCATAGATGCACCATCAAAATATTTACGTATATGAGGCTTTTCCTCCCATGCATGTACTGTATACACTTTCTGCACTCCCCATACATACAGTAGGCCTTCGGCACAACTCCACAGATACATTTTGACTTCCTTCATAGATACAACCTCTTCACCCCATTTGACTGATACTTTTTCTTCCTCCCCTCACACGGCTACAACTTTTGCACCTCCCCGTAGATATGCCTTCGGCCCCTCTTCCTCCCATAGATGCACCTTTAGCAAACCCATGTAGATGCATTTTTTTCAGCTCAAACTAATTTTTCAGCTCAAACATTCTGCCTCTTTCCACAAAGATGGGCCTTCTTACCCACCCAATATGCTTCTTCTGCACCCCCTTTCAATAATATACAGGTCTTTTGCCACCCCATATGTGCATTTAAGCACCTCCCCATAGGTCGGCCTTTAGTACCATAGATGCAATCACAAAACACTAAGTGTCCATTCACACTGGTACGACTTGTCAGGCGACTTGGTCAGCCTGACAAGTCGTGCACCGTCGCTCCCATAGTGTAGTACAGGACCGGTTCTAATAGGAGCGACACAAGTCTCTCCGACTTAGAAAAAGGGTCCTGTACTACTTCGGGGCGACCTGGAGGCGACTTGCATTGACTTCCATTATGTGAAGTCCGTGCAAGTCGCGCCGAAGTCGCGCTGCAAGCGACTTCACAGGTCGCCCCCTAAGTCGGAGCGACCTAATGTGAACGGGCTCTTAAACACTTGGGCTTTTAAGGCACCAGATATCAAATGACAACCACATGTTAACATACATAATTTTATTTTCAGATAATATAAAAAGATTATACTTAAAAGACATTTAAAAAAAAAAAAAGAAGGGGAAAGGATTTTGAATCATTGGTATAGGTGTACCCAAAACAAATATCCAGCCCTCTACAAGTTTATTTTAATTGTAAGCCAAAATAATCAACTGCTCTTTCCAAAAATGGACCATGCACAGTACTATAAATAAATTCTATACAAAGAGGGAGGAGAAGAGGGTCACCGATTATCTCTATGTGTTTCGCAGTCCAAGCCACTTCATTAGGATGGGCTATCCCCAAAGCGAGACCACTGGATCATACTAGGACAGACAGGGGCCATCACCTCACCAACCTCAAAAATTTGCAGCGTACCCAAGTAAAAGAGACAGTTAAACCCTTGGCATATCAGGAAGATGTTCAAATGCTACCACCATCAGGGACATGCAACATTCTCAGAAGAAAAGAAACCATAGATGTGGCTTTTTCAGCCCTCATAGATGACCCTCGCCCCACAGATGTATGTTCTAAAGCCCTCACATCAAAATGGGCGCTTATCACAACCCCCCCAAAAATATGCGCCTTTTGTACTTCTTGAACCTCCTGCAGATGCCCCTTCTACATCCTATATAGGATAACCTTCTCTATAGTATGCAGAAAAGTTGGGCCTCGTGGCTCATTTGTTAAATCAAGGCCATTTGTCATAGACAATAGCACTATATCATATAAAAAGGTATATTATTATTCCCATAGGAGGGATTGTTACATCTTTACACAGTGCAGTAAAACTCTGCTGTTAAAGTAAATCTCTGCATAAAACCCCAACTCCTCTAATGCATACTTTGTAAATAAGGCTTTGATGAAAAGTTTTCAGGATTGGAGAAGCCCAAAAGAGCAAATTTGTCTTCAAGATGACTTTCAGACAAACTTCACACCTCATCATTTTACAATTAGCAGATCAACACCAAGAAAATTAACTAATAAATATTTTAGAGGAAGATTCAAAGGAGGGAAAGATGAGATTCACAACACAAGCATTTAAAACCAATTTAGAACATTTGTCAAGAAAACAAATTAATCAGCCATCTTCCCACACTTTGCACTGGTTACTCAATTGAGCGGGTGCCATACAGGTACACTAGTGGAAGAAACAACAACAAAAGGTATTGGATGTATCTGCCTGCCCTCACATAGCTCTTGAGGTCAAATTTCCTCAGTTATAATGATCATTATCTACAACCAGAACTGAAAACTATGAATATTCAACTGAAGTCATGGCACATAACACAAAATTTCCAGCTTAGAAAATTGAACCTAAAGGTTTAGGCACATTGATATTTCGTGTTATACACTGGGTTACCACAATGCACAAAAGAAGCATGCAACAAATTGTGGTGCGTCATGATATTACTCAGTTGATAGTTTCCTTTTTTTGTTCTGTGCTACATTTTTTTTTTTTTTTTACTTTTTTCTTTCAAATATAGAACACAGCTAGGTTGTAAAACAGATCAAAAGAGAGTTAGAAATCAATTTCAGCAGACTGCTAAAAACCACACAGGCCAGGTGCTTCTAGAAGAATAGAATGCTCTCCAAATTAGGAGTTGATATTATGGATGCACTCTGCATTCATGGTTTATTTGTAAAAAAAAAACAAAAAAAAAAAACAGCAGCAGCATATAAATCTTTAAAAAAAATCCCCATTAGTCTTATCGGTACCTGTTTTTCTAGGAATCTTCCAGGACAGCAACCTAAGAGAGGATTGGTTGCGCCCTCTACAGGAAACTAAGCAAAACCCCTCCCACCCCCTCATCCCTCAGTGCACCTCCACCAGTTCACAAGGGAAAAAATAAACAATTTAAATAGGACTAAAAACCAAAAGGGTGACATGTAGTTTTGCTGTCCTTGAAGATTCCTAGTAAAACCATTACTGGTAAGACTTACAGGGAACTTCCCAAATTGTCTTTCAGGATAGCAACCTGAGAGGAGAAGCAAGAAATAAAAAAAACAACAGGCTACTTCAGGGTGGGACTCCTGTCTGTAGAACCTTTCTGTAAAATTCCAGGTCCTGGTTAATCAGAACCTCAACTCCAAGCTAAATGAAGGTATACTGACCAGACTGAATAGTCCCTCTACAGATTTAGTTTATTGAAAAACACAAGAATTTAGGTAGAATGGTATCAGCATACAATAATAAAGCACAAAATGATAAAAACCAAATACAATGAGTCCAGTAGGACAGGGTGAGAGGATCTAATAAATCCTATAAGTTCGTCCACTTCGGCAGGCTGATCCGAGGAGCATGAAGCAGGCTCTAATAGGCAAAAAGACAAGAGAAGGGAAAGCACCACTAAGTGTAGACTTTAACAAAATGTTTTTTGCAAACTCCCAATTGGCCACACCCATAATAGAAGACAAAAGGCTCATCAAGATAAAACCAGAACAAGCTTGTTCAGGTGACGTCATAACGCCAGCGCTGTTGTCCAGGTGTCTTCCAACCCTATCTTTGGAAAATGGATGGTTTCCAGGCCAAATTCCTGCCCTCTGACAGCTGGATACTCAGATCTCCTGCAGTGTTTCTCTCCCTAGAGACGAGTGATGAAGTCACCGTTTTATCTTGTGCCTTTTGTATTCTGTGAGTGGCCATTTGTGAGTTTTAATAAAAAAAAATTGTTTAAGTCTAAACTTAGAGCTGCTTTCCTTTCTCTTAGAATAGAAAATGTCCATGGTGCAGTATCTGGTAGGAAGTGCCTTAAACATGCTCCCTCTAATAAAAAAAAAAAAAGAAAAGGTTTAGGATGTAACCAAACCTTTAAAGAGCCTGAAAATCTTGTTACACATTATATGTAAAAGCTTGTGCAAACTGCTCCATGTATCCTACTATAGGGATGCCCAGTGAGTGTAGCAAGGCTAGAACCTCAGAAATGTTTTGAGGTCTAATGGACACACCAAAATGCAAGTGGCAGCAAACAGCATCACCATCTGTCCACAGCAAGACAGGTCAAATAGATGCACTGGAAAGAAGGGAACATGTGTAGGCATTCCTGATGACCAAGGGCCAGAAGGTCTCCCAGATGGAAGGAGACAATACCGCAGACATTTTTGTATACAAATGCAGGAAAAGTGCACTAAAAGCCATAATGGCACAAACCCCCTTCTTCAAAGCAAACGGTGTAAAGGCCTCGAGTAAAAGACATTTAAAGCCTTTCCTGTTATGGAATTAAAGCAACATAGGGCATGGTAGACATCTGAAATCTTGCTAGTTCCCTCTGGATTTTACAACTTTTACAAAGTACAAAATATCTGAATGTTTTGGGTGCAGGTGGTAACAACTGCTAACAAATCCTTGCCCTAAGAGAAGAGGGGACTGCATATGGGAAGGAGGACTCACTCACGGGTTAGGAACTCCCTTGAAATGTGAGAAAAGGAAGTCCTGGATTGAACCACCAAAGCCTGCAATAAAAATCCATATGCTTCACCTTGTTCATTAAAAGGTACCGGGGTCTATTTTCACCTCAATTAATGGACAAGGGGGGTTGGGAGATTTTTTTCACCAGTCGTTTTGTGCTTTCTGTAGAGAGAGGAACCAGCCCTCTCTTATGTTGCTGCCCTATAAGATGACTTGGGGATACATAGAATGCAAAACAGTTTATGAACATAGTTACATGGTTACATAGTCAGGTTGAATAAAGACACAAGTCCATCTAGATCATGGGTGTCCAACCTTTTGGCTTCTCTGGGCCACATTGAATGTAGAGAAATTTTCTCGGGCCGCATATAAAATATATACTACAATTAAGGTATATAAGTAATAAAACGCTGCCGCGCTCCTCCTGTGACAGAGCCGGAACTATACAGGAAGCAGCGGCTCTGTCACTGACTGCAGACATCCTAAGTCTCCCGCGGCAGATGGGAATTCGCACAGCACTTGCAGCCTAGTGCGTGCCTATCCAATGCAGCCTACACAGTGCCCATCCAATGCAGCTTCACCAGTGCGTGCCCATCCAATGCAGCCTGATCAGTGCCCTTACAATGCAGCCTACACAGTGCCCATCCAATGAAACTTCACCAGTGCGTGCCCATCCAATGCAGCCCGATCAGTGCCCATCCAGTGCAGCCTCACCAGTGCATGCTCATCCAATGCAGCCTGATCGGTACCCATCCAATGCAGCCCCACCAGTGCCGCCTCACCAGTGCATGCCCATCCAATGCAGACTGATCAGTACCCATCCAATGCAGCCTCACCAGTGCCCATCCAATGCAGCTTCACAAGTGCATGCGTATCCAATGCAGCTTCACCAGTACGTGCCCATCCAATGCAGCCTCACCAGTGCATGCCCATCCAATGCAGCTTCACCAGTGCGTGCCCATCCAATGCAGCTTCACCAGTGCGTGCCCTTCCAATGCAGCCTCACCAGTGCGTGCCCATCCAATGCAGCTTCACCAGTGCGTGCCCATCCAATGCAGCTTGACAAGTGCATGCCCATCCAATGCAGCTTCACCAGTCTGTGCCCATCCAATGCAGCTTCACAAGTGCATGCCCAGCCAATGCAGCCTGATCAGTGCCCCTCCAATGTAGCCTCACCAGTGCATGCCCATCCAATGCAGTCTGCAATGAAGAGAGAGGAGAGCTGCTGGATTACACAGAGCAGGGATCTCCTGCTTACCCGTCGACCGCTGTCATACGAAGTCCTGCCTCCTGGACTGGCTCCTATGATAGACATCACCAATGTGCTGTCTACCATTGACAGAGGCTCCGAGGCAGTCTCTGCCTACAGTTAGTTGGAAGCCGCTGTGGCCGTGCCCCCGACTCGACTTCCTCCCTCCCCAGCAAAAAAATAATAATTGTCAGGGGGCAGTGGGCCGCATAGCCTGTGGTCCTGGGCCACATGCGGCCCTCGGGCCGCAGGTTGGACATGCCTGATCTAGATCATGGGTGTCCAACCTTTTGGCTTCTCTGGGCCACATTGAGTGTAGAGAAATTTTCTCGGGCCGCATATAAAATATATACTATAGTTAAGGTATATAAGTAATAAAATGCCGCCGCTCCCTGCACTAATTTAACACAACTAGAGGATGATCAAATGAAATGGAATCAGTATACAGAGGCTTACTTCTTCTGAGAGATAATAAAGGAACACCGTTAGTTGGAAGTTGCTGTGGCCTTGCCTCCAAACCGACTTCCTTCCTCCCCAGCAAAAAAAAAATTGTCAGGGGGCAGTGGGTCGCATTGCCTGCGGCCCGGACATGCCTGATCTAGATCAACCAAAGTTTTACCTTTAAATACTAACAAAACGCTAAAAAAAAAAGAAAAACTGTCGATTGAAGCTGGGTGGGAAACAACTTAGCCCAGCCCATTTAGATGGGATGGGATAGATGATGGACCAATCAAAGAGTATAGATCAAGCCAAGGTAGGGATTAGCAAACTTTATTGCACTACTCCTTAAACAGTAAAGGTCAATTGTCTTCATCCACAATAGACCCATGGTTTTCTTCCGTTGTTGCACCAGCTACAGACAGACACACACACTCATGCTCTCCTTTTCAAACGTATTTATAAAAAAAGAAAAAAATAATCACATACCTCATGTACTCTCACTGCCCAGGTAACCAGTGCTTAGAGGCAATAGCACCAGGGCACCCAGCTGCTTGTACTTTTTGACCCTAAATGGCCCAACCCTTTGTAACTGAATTTTGGATTTCCTGGCCAATAGGCAGCAGAGGGTAAAGGTTGCTACTAGTCGACACTGTCCCTTAGTACAGGGGTGCTTCGGGGATGTGTGCCAAGCGCCCCTTTTTGTTTACTTTATATACAAATGCGTCTCCCACTTTGAGGTGACCTCTAAAATTTGCAGGGGACACCAAGTTATATAGAATATGGGAAGGCGACCGCTGCATATCAGCAGGCTATAGGAAACCTAGTGGGTTGGTGCAGAGACAATAATTTACAGCTAAATGTCGATAAGAAAAAGAAAATTTAGATTTTAGGAAACATAGAGAGACTAGTTATGAACCAATTGTTGGAAACAATATCCTCTCTGGAGGGCAAGGCTCATCAGATATTCTGCTTCTTGAGGAAGAAGTGGAGTTCAGGCTTTTTGGATCGTGTCCTCCTCAGCTTCTATAAGGCTGCCATTGAGAGTGTGTGGACTTCTCACATCTCTCTGTGACAAGGGATGTGTATGGTCCATGACATAAATGCCACGTGCAGAAGAATTATTAAAGGGGAGTACTTACCGTGTGTTGAAGGACTGGGGAAGGGAAGGTGCATTCGTAGAGATATTATCCCCAAGGATAGCGCTCATCCTGTGAATGCTTTGTTTACAGTGTTGCTTTCTGCCAAGTGATTTAGGAGTATTTCGTCTTGAACCATCAGGCTGCAAAACAGCTTTTTCCATGGTCCACACCATTTCTGAATGTTAGATACATGGTCATCAGTCCCTATCCTCAAGGAGTTTACAATATAAGGTCCCTAACTCACATTCATGCATAAACATAAATAGGGCCAATTTAGACTGGAGCCAATTAACCTACCAGCATGTCTTTGGAGTGTGTGGGGAAACTGGAGTACTGGGAGGGAACCCACACAAGCACAGGGAGAACACGCAAACTCTAGGCAGGTAGTGCCATGGTTCGGATATGAACCAATGTGGAGCGTGGAAAAAGCTGCTTTGCAGCCTGATGGACAATGGGTGCTGGACAATGGGTGCTGATGTGAGCCCTCAAATGAGGACCTGGGAAATTATTGCATGTCTCCTTTAACACATTACTGCTAGGAAAAATATAAGCATCAGAATCAAGGTAGCCTTGCCAGCAATGAAAACAAAGCCATTTATGTTTGAAAGAACATGGACACAACTCTACTGATGTCATTCCGCCCAACTTTCTAAGAGGGTCACCTTTAGGTGCCAAGTATAAGGACAAAGCACACCCACCATGTTTTTAGGTATGCAGACCATAAAGAATTAAGCAGCAAAAACTGAATGGTTGAGTGAAAAATATAGATGTTTTTCCATCCGCTGTTTTTCCATTAAATTGCCTTTTCAAAACAACAAATTCAGTTATACAGAGGTTGCATGAAAGGTTTAGAGCAATAAAACACTTCCTAAAATGCATGTTTCATGCATATGCTTACATTAAAAAATATATTGCAGTTTTCTAACAGCTCATGAGTGGCTGGCTTCTTACATTCAACCGTAGTTTGAAACCAATCCTATTTAATGGTAAACTGAGTATTTCAGGGTAAAATTTGTGAGGATCGTATTTTGTTCTGGCGTCATTGGACCCCTGAGAGTCGCCTCACGCTCAATAACACTTCCTACTGTCTACCGTATACAATGAATTCAATTCTATATATGGCCCACCGGGGCCCTTTACACAGCTTGACATGCCTGCTACAGATGCAGGGGAGGACGGTATCAGTATGGCAACATGAAGTGTGAGCAAGACACAACATTAGCGACCTACTACAACAAAGCAATCATAGATATTATATTTAAAGTAAACTCCAAGCAAAAAGAGGAAGTCCAGTATAAACCCCCTAGTCATGACTTGACATGAACAGAAGGCTGATAACCTTTTCCCTGCCCCATGTAACAGCAGTGACTGCCTTAAATGTCAAACACCCTCCACTAGTGCTGTCCTCTGGGAAACACGTTGATGGTGTTTTATACTATTCTGTGAGCAATAAATATTGAATCAAGTAAGAATCTATTTTTCAGCTTCTCCTTCACATTCAGGCACCTTTTCAGACACCAGTTTCCCATCTTTTGAGGCTCATAAACCTCTTACTGTCATTTAGGACTTAGGGGAGCAAGGGAAAGTGAGTATAAGCAGCTAGGTATGTAGGGAACTGCAAGGATAAAACAAAGGTTCACTTTAAACTTAACCAACTCAGTCACTCAAAGCTCTTAATGCTCTGAAAGCTCTTGTACACAAGCAAAGGCCATTCAAGAATTGGTCGAATATTCACAAGGAGTTGACAACAGCTGGTGTCAGTGCTTCAAGAGCCACCACACACAGACGTATGCAGGACATGGACTACAACTGTTGCATTCCTTGTGTCAAGCGACTCCTAAACCAGAGACCATGTCAAAAGCGTCTTTCCTGGGCTAAGGAGAAAAAGGACTGGACTTTTGCTCAGTGATCCAAAGTCCTCTTTTCGGAGGAAAGTAAATTTTGCATTTCATTTGAAAATCAAGGTCCCAAAGTCTGGAGGAAAAGTGCAGAGGCAGAGAATCCAAGTTACATGAGGTTCAGTGTGAAGTTTCCACAGTCAGTAATGGTTTGGGGGAGCCATGTCATCTGCTGGTGTTGGTCCACTGTGTTTTATCAAGTCCAAAGTCAGAACAGCCCTCTACCAGGAAGTTCTAGAGCACTTCATGCTTCCCTCTGCTGACCAACTTCATGGAGATGCTGATTTTATTTTCCAGCAGGACTTGGCACCTGTCCACACTGCCAAAAGTACCAATACCTGGTTTAATGATCATAGTATCACTGTGCTTGATTGGCCAGCAAACTCGTCTGACCTAAACCCCATTGAGACCATAGAAAAAAGGGTGGGAGTTTAAAGGCAATGACCAGGACTTGAGTATATGAGGAGTATAGAATTTATTTAGACAAATATGGTACAAAATATATATTGTACAAAACATATAATGTGAAAAAACAACAAAAAAACAGCAAAATATATAACATTAAAACATGGCCATAGATACGTCTCTGATGCTGGAGATGTCTGAGATGTCTGGATAGGACCAGACGCGTTTCGGTCAATTGCCTTTTTCAATGGTCCAACAAGGAGAGGCCAGATCTCAGACTAGGAATGTAAAACACAACAGTCAATACTGGGTAATGACAGTATAAACAATCGTACAAAAGGGAGTGTAATATATAAGTCACAAAGTGTCTGTTGTACCAAAAGACATAAGATATATAAATCAACAGTATAATGTGTAGATACATACCAGATGAGAGAGTCCTCTGTGAGACGGGGGGAAGAAAGGCCATATAGGAGATTAATATTCAAATGGGTTAAAGAACCTATGTTTCCAAAAGCCGCTACTGATATAAACCCCATAGAGAAACTGTGGGGTATTGTCAAGAGGAAAAGGAGAGACACCAGATCAACAATGCAGATGAGCTGAAGACTGCTATCAAAGCAACCTCAGCTTCCATAACACATCAGTAGTGCCACAGGCTAATCGCCTCCAATGCCACACCGCATTGATGCAGTAATTCATGCAAAAGGAGCCCCAACCAAGTATTGAGTGCATACTCTACTGTACATGGACATACTTTTCATTAACCCAACATCTCTGTATTAAAAATCCTTTTATTGGTCTTATGTAATATTCTAATTTTCTGAAATACTGAATTTTGGGTTTTCTTTTAATGTAAGCCATAATCATCCAAATTAAAAGAAAGAAATGCTTTAAATATATCACTCTGTGTGTAATGAATCTATATAATATATGAGTTTCAGTTTTTGAATTGAAATACTGAAATAAATTAACTTCTTGATGATATTCAAATTTTTTGAGATGCCCCTGTATATCCACCCACAAGACCCTCTGCTCCCAATTCCTACCCCATAGGTCCTCCCGTAATTCCCATTGACACCCCTACACCAATATTATACTTCTCTCTACACCCTGCTCAGGCTGACCTCTACAGAAATGCATTCCAAAAAACTTATTGCTACATCTGTTGTCCTGTATGATGATGTCAATGCTTGTAATATACTAGCATTTAACCACCCCAAATGTTCACTGAAGAATAGAATTATCTACATGTCTAGATGTCCCACCATTGTGCCTTCTCGACATTAGACAGAGGATCGGGGTTGGAGGTTTTGGACGCCACCATCTTGAGGCACATCAGACTTCCTTTTCACAACAGATTTATAATATTTAAAGTCAACAGAAAGTATTACGAGACCAGAAGTAACACAATGAGCTGAAAATTAAACTGTGAATTGCTTGCAGGAAGTTAAATACTGACATCAGAATACAATCTGCTGTCACCTGAAGCAGAGAAATCTTTAACAAGGCTAATGACTTGTGTGGCTCCAGCATAGGAGTGAGCAGCAAGTGCCTTGATACCAGACCTTAAAATGGTATAGTTTTTCCATACACACAGTGACTCAGTATAGTAAATAAATGGTACCTGGGAGTCCTTGTCTCTCAATGTTTGCAGAGTTTCCATCTCATTATATCCGGGGTTCCCTAATGTACACAAAGGAGCACAAAGCCAGGGGGAAGACCTATGGCTATATCTAAAGTGAGTGCTGTTGTTCCTTACAATTTCTGTGGAAAAAAAAAAATTACTGTGTATAGAATATAATTTTTCCATTTCTGATATTTACAGTATATCCGGAAAGTATAAACAGCGCTTCACTTTTTCCACACATTTTTTTTGGTTGTTAGGGTTATAGCCTTATTCCAAAATGGATTTGATTAATTATTTTCCCCAAAATTCTACAAACCACTTATAATGACAACATGAAAGAGGTTTGTTTAAATCTTTGCAAATTTATTAAAAATAAAAAAGGAAAAAAAATACCATGTACCCAAGTATTCACAGCCTTTGCCATGACATTCAAAATTGAGTTCAGGTGCATCCTGTTTCCACTGATCAACCTTGAGAGGTTTCTACAACTTGATTGGATTCCACCTGTAGTAAATTCAGTTGATTGGACAGGATTTGGAAAGGCACACACCTGTCTATATAAGATCCCACAGTTAACAGTTCATGTCGGAGCACACACCAAGCCATGATGTCCAAGGAATTGTCTGTAGACCTCGAGACAGGATTGTATCAAGGCACAGATCTGGGGAAGGGTACAGAAAAAGGTCTGCAGCATTGAAGGTCCCAATGAGCACAGTGGCCCACATAATCTGTAAAAGGAAGAAGTTTGGAGCCATCAAGGCTCTTCCTAGACCGGGCTACCCGGCCAAACAGAGATCGGGGGAGAAGGGCCTTAGTCAGAGAGGTGACCAAGAACCCAATGGTCACTCTGACAGAGCTCCAGTGTTTCTCTGTGGAGAGAGGAGTGGCCAGACGAAAGCCACTCCTCAGTAAAAGGCCCATGACAGCCCCCCTACAGTTTGCCAAAAGGCACCTGAACGACTCTTAGACCATGAGAAACAAAATTCTCTTGTCTGATGAAACAGGATTGAACTCTTTGGCCTGAATGGCAAGCGTGATGTTTGGAGGAAACCAGGCACGGCTTATCACCTGGCCAATACCATCCCTACAGTAAAGCATGGTGGTAGCATTATGCTGTGGAGATGTTTTTCAGCATCAGGAACTGGGGGACTAGTCAGGATTGAGGGAAAGATGAATGCAGCAATGGACAAAAATATGCTTGATGAAAACGTGCTCCAGAGAGCTCTGGACCTCAGACTGGTTCATCTTCCAACCCTAAGCACACAACCAAGATAAAGTAATGGCTACGGGACAACTGTGATTGTGCTTGAGTGGCCCAGACAGACCCCAGACTTTAAACGGGATTGAACATTTCCGGTGAGATCTGTACCAACGCTCCCCATCCAACCTGATGGAGCTTAAGAGGTCCTGCAAAGAAGAATGGGAGAAACTGCCCAAAAATAGGTGTGCCAAGCTTGTAGCATCATACTCAAAAAGACTTGAGACTAATTGATGCCAAAGGTGCTTCAACAAAGTATTGAGCAAAGGCTGTGAATACTTATGTACATGGGATTAGTTTTCCTTTTTTATTTTTAATAAATTTGCAAAGATTTTAAACAAACTTCCTTTACATTGTCAGTATGGGGTATTGTTTAGAATAGAATGTTAGAATTTTGAGGAAAATATTACATTTAAAATTTGTTTTGGAATAAGGCAACATAAAATGTGGAAAAAGTGAAGCGCTGTGAATACTTGCGGGATGCACTGTACAGTGCATTCACTTATTACACGATGCTTTATAGAGTACATAGAAGCATTAACAGAATACCATCTCTGAACGCACAACACATCAAACATTGAAGCAGATGGGCTACAGCAGCAGAAGACCACTTGGGTGCCGCTTCTGTCAGCTAAGAACAGGAAACTGGGGCTACAATTCGTACAGGCTCACCAAAATTTGACAAAAGAAAATTGGAAAAAGCTTGCCTGGTCTGATGAATCTCAATTTCAGCTGTGACATTCAGATGGTGGGGTCAGAATTTGGCATAAACAACATGAAAGCATGGATCCATCAACGGTTCAGGCTGGTGGTATAATGGTGTGGGAGATATTTTGTTGGCACACTTTGGGCCCCTTAATATCAATTAAGCATCGTTTAAATGCCACGGCCAACCTGAGTATTGTTGCTGACCATGTCCATCCCTTTATGACTACAGTGTACTCATCTTCTGATGGCTCCTTCCAGCAGGATAATGCACCATGTCACAAAGCTCAAATCATCTCACCACTGGTTTCTTCAACATGACAATGAGGTCACTGTACTCCAATGGCCTGAGATGGAAATTAAAATTATCAAATTACAGACGGTTGAATTCAAAAACACCCCGAAAAACAAAGTGAAAAAATAATGCAGCAGGCTAGTCCATTTTGCTGAAATTTCATTGCAGCAGCCTAAAATGGTACTCAGTAGTTTGTATGGCCCCCACATGCCTGACAAAGTCGGGGCATGCTCCTAATTAGACAATAGATGGTGTCCTGGGGTATTTCCTCCCAGGACTGGACCAGGGCATCACTGAGCTCCTGAATAGACTGAGGTGCAACCTGGTGGCAGTGTCAGATGGACTGAAACATAATGATCCAGAGGTGTTCTATTGGATTTAAGTCAGACGAGCATGGGGGCCATTCAACGGTATCAATTCCTTCATCCTCCGGGAACTGGCTGCATACTCTCGCCACATGAAGCCGGGCATTGTCGTGCACCAGGTGGAACCCCGGACCCACTGCACCAGCATAGGGTCTGACAATGGGTCCAAGGATTTCATCCCGATACCTAATGGCAGTCAGGGTGCCATTGTCTAGCCTGTAGGGGTCTGTGTGCCCCTCCATGGATATGCCCCCCAGACCATCACTGACCCACCACCAAACCGGTTATGCTGAACGATGTTACAGGCAGCAAAACATTCTCCACGGCTTCTCCAGACCCTTTCACATCTGTCACATGTGCTCAGGGTGAACCTGCTCTCATCTGTGAAAAGCGCAGGGCGCCAGTGGCGGACCTGCCAATTCAGGTGTTCAAAGGCAAATGCCAATCGAGCGCCATTGTGCTGGGTAGTGAGCACAGGGTAGAAGATGTCAGGCCCTCCGGTCACCCTCATGAAGTTGGTTTCTGATTGTTTGGTCAGAGACATTCACACCAGTGGCCTGCTGGAGGTCATTTTGTAGGGCTCTGACAGTGCTCATCCTGCTCCTCCTTGCACAAAGAAGCAGATACCGGTCCTGCTGATGGGTTAAGGACCTTCTCTGGCCCGGTTCAGCTCTCCTAGAGTAACTGCCTGTCTCCTGGAATCTCCTCCATGCTCTTGAAACTGTGCTGGGATGACACAGCAAACCTTCTGGCAGGCAATGGCATGTATTGATGTGCCATCCTGGAGGAGTTGGGACTGCCTGTGCAAACTCTATAGGGTCCAGGTATCCCCTTATGCTACCAGTAGTGACACTGACCCGATCCAAATGCAAAACTAGTAAAAAACAGTCAGAAAAGATGAGTAGGGGAAAAAAAAAAAAAAAAGTCAGTGGTCTCAACTTGTAAAACCATTCCAGTTTTGTTGTCCGTTTCATTGCTGCCCATCTAGTGCACCTGTTAATTTCATTAACACCAAAGCAACTGAAACTAAATTAACAACTCTCTTTGCTACTTACCTAGCCTTCGCTAGGAATAATAGTTTGTGGAAAAGGGTTAAACCTAAAAGACTGGATAGCTGTAATGCTGGACCACCCCATAACCTCCCTAACGCCTTCCTAAATTTTATTGAGGTTCATAAAAATGACAGCTTCTCTTACGCACACAGCAAGAAGGTGAGCAACCCCCATTTCCTGTAAGCTCAGCTTGCTGTCATTAACCCTTCTACTATTGGTGGATGACCGTACGGCATGGAAGGTGTCAGGGCAGAACGGGGCACTGGGACACTCATTTCCTCCGTGTGACAAAGTGTCCGATTGCCTGTAAGAGGCACTGATTTTATTTTCTTCGCCCATCTGTATAAATCTCTGTTCTGGAAGAAGAGACGTTAAGGATCCAAGACCCATTTATAAATCCCATTTTTGACATCGAAGCTCTCAGCCCTCAGGGTTAGTGACAAATCTCATCAAATAAGTCAATTACTCAGGCTTTTCCTGGGCAGATACATCATTAAAAGCAAATAAATTCAGACATATCTCAATTCCAGATATTCCGACTTCATATTATCTGTATTAGAAGAAAGGGCTTTTTAACTCTTTGAGTGTCAAAGTCTACAGTTTAGGCAAGCACCAGACCGTGATTATCCATTTCTACTGTTGAGGATCCCCGCAGACATGATGACCCCATATTATGATGTATCTAATGAACACTGACATAGGACATCCCTACATTTTTCATGTACTATCTAAACCTAAGGCAGATTTGACCAACCCCCCCCCCCATACACACACATACACACACCCCATTTAAAAACAGGTAAAAGTATATGTAAACCTCAACAATTACATTTGCTCCCCCTTTGCTCTGTTAAAAATATAATTGAGAGAATTTAGATAAATTTGCTGTTGATTCTGCCAGAAATCTAGTGAGATGGTAAATACCTGTGCACTCTGCCTCTGCTGCACCGAAAACTCAAACCATAGGTAGGCAGGTGCAGTCTACTTTCTTCACTGCAGGTGTTGCTCATCTGCAGTGGCCATGTAGTCAGAGAGGTCAAGAGGGACACAGTTCTTCTATGGTTTCCTTGGTCACTGGGGAAACAATCCGGTAGGATGCTGCCACCCCATGTGACTTTGGCAGCCATCTTGGGTCAGGCAGAGCTTATTAAGGCCCTGGCTCCCAGGCTTGGCATGCATTTGTGAGTTGGTAGAGTAGGGACAGGTACCCTGCTTGTTAGGGACAGCACTAGCATTGGGGAAAGGTTCCCAACGAGGAGGGAGAGTGTAGGGTCGCAACCCTTTTGGGGCCTCATCCCCCTTGGGCATGAGATGGCTGGGCCACATTTAGCACTCTTAACAGATGCGGTCAGTCCGGCTGAAACCTACTCTCTTCACATTGCTCGAAACTATGAGTGTTCCCGGTTGGCCATTCTTCCCATTGAGTTTGTTGTGACTGTTGCTGTGCAATTTCAATAAAGGTTTTCCATTGCACCTGACTTTGTGAACTATTGCTGCCACACCATGCTGAACCCCACCTACAAGTGTTATCAGCGCTGCCCAGTTCACCTCTGTAAACTAAGTAGTGCCTCACCCTATGTTAGGGAGATGAGGAACAGTGGAGGAGATCTGTAGTCCTAACACATTTCCTGTGCTAGATTGACAATGCTGGTTCTCCATAGATACAGCATAGTTAGTGAGTGTTTTCACTCTAGATCAGCAGGTGTGTTACTAACTGGAAGCATCACCAGGTAAAAATAATATAGTGAAGTATCTGATAAAAAAAATGCAGCTGTCAGATCAAAGACTTGGTAAGAAATATTACATAAGGTTTTGTTCTTGGGTTTAGATGCACTCTGAGTGTATTTTTAAATAGTGCTTATGTCTTTATTCTATTCTATATATTGTAGGTTGACATAATTGTGTTGCTCTACCTTTACCATCCAGATGCAGAGTGTGGGCTGACCATGACCAAGTGGTATTGCTTTAACTGCATGTAGCACCCTCCTAGGTAGGTGCTAGAAGAGAGAGTATCGTTTTTTGGGTCTTTCAGCTTACCAGAGAGATGGGCAGGTAAATTGATATTGCTCTTTGCCTACCAGAGAGCAGGATCTGCTAGTGAGGTTTACTCATGGTGCTTAGGTGCAGTTCAGCTTGTCTGAAGTGTTTCACACTGGTCTGATAGGGAGGCATATTGGACAGCGGGAGGAAACCGGAGTATAGCCCTGGTTGTTGGCAGAGGAAAGTGACTTGGTGCATGCTGGGATACTGTATAAATGCCAATGGCACATGTGTTTAGGGTCTTTCAGCTGGGGAGCGTGGTCCCAGAGGGAGGGGGCAGCTGCCCCGCCTCTGTAAAAGCTGCCATGCGGCATCAGAAGATTGACCTGAGGGCTGTAGAGTCAGAAAGGAGCTGAACCCAGATGCAGTGGCGGCCCCTACCCCTAAAAAGAGAAAAAAAAAATTATAAAAAGAACAAATAAAGTTTAAAAAAAAAAAAATTGTGTTCGCCGATACACCGGCCTATGTGGTGGCTATGGGGGGGGGGGGTGGGGTTTACGACCCAGAAGAGGCGCCGATTGGCTGCCTTCTGGGGGCGTAACCTGGGCGCGCTTGGACACCCCCACTTTCCTGGTATCCTGGCTGTGATTGGTCCAGTCTACAGCCTGGACCAATCATCATCCAGGACATCCCATGGCCCCATGCTGACTTTGCGTGCGTCAGTCACGCTGCCGCACCGACTGGAGTGGACACTGGACGCGGTGGACGGATGGTCACGGCGGGAGTGACGGCGGCACCGGCATTGCAGGGAGCGGAGCGGAGAGGAGACCGGAGAAGAGGAGAGGGAGAAGCCGCCGTGACTCACAGGGCTCCAGCCTCCAGGTAAGTGCACTGCTCTGTCGGGCACGCACGCATAGCTCTGCATTGGGGGACGTATACTGGTGGTCACTGGCTGCACTGGAGGCACGCACGCATAGCTCTGCATTGGGGGACGTATACTGGTGGTCACTGGCTGCACTGGAGGCACGCACGCATAGCTCTGCATTGGGGGACGTATACTGGTAGTCACTGGCTGCACTGGAGGCACGCACGCATAGCTCTGCATTGGGGGACGTATACTGGTGGTCACTGGCTGCACTGGAGGCACGCACGCATAGCTCTGCATTGGGGGACGTATACTGGTGGTCACTGGCTGCACTGGAGGCACGCACGCATAGCTCTGCATTGGGGGACGTATACTGGTGGTCACTGGCTGCACTGGAGGCACGCACACACGCATAGCTCTGCATTGGGGGACGTATACTGGTGGTCACTGGCTGCACTGGAGGCACGCACGTATAGCTCTGCATTGGGGTACGTATACTCGTGGTCACTGGCTGCACTGGAGGCACGCACGCATAGCTCTGCATTGGGGGACGTATACTGGTGGTCACTGGCTGCACTGGAGGCACGCACGCATAGCTCTGCATTGGGGGACATATTCTGGTGGTCACTGGCTGCACTGGAGGCACGCACGCATAGCTCTGCATTGGGGGACGTATACTGGTGGTCACTGGCTGCACTGGAGGCACGCATGCATAGCTCTGCATTGGGGGACATGTATACTGGTGGTCACTGGCTGCACTGGAGGCACGCACGCATAGCCCTGCATTGGGGACATGTATACTGGTGGTCACTGGCTGCACTGGAGGCACGCACGCATAGCTCTGCATTGGGGACATGTACGCTGGTGGTCACTCCATTGGAGGCACGCACACATATCTCTGCATTGGGGACATGTACACTGGTGGTCACTGCATTGGAGGCACGCACGCATAGCTCTGCATTGGGGACATGTATACTGGTCACTGCATTGGGGACATGTATGCTGGTCACTACATTGAAAGGGGGCATTTATACTGGTCACTATATTGAAGGGGGCATGTACTGTGGGGTTTCTGCTAGGGGCCTGTACTGTGGGGTTTATGCTAGAGGGCCTGTACTGTGGGGTTTTTGCTTGAGTTGTCTGTGCGGGGTTTGTGCCTGAGGGGTTTGTGCTGGAGGTGGGTCTGTACTGTGGGGTTTGTGCCACTCTCAGTCCATGCATCCCATAATAGGATGTCTCTCACAGTATATCCCATAATAGGGCCCCTGTTCCCTATTATGGGATATACTAGTACTGATGGACCCCTTAATATGTGATATATTGGGAGAATTGGTTCACGCAAGCAAAATACAGGGGACAAAATGGGTGGAGTCTATAAGGGGTGTGGCTTCTGAGAAATGGGAGGGGTCAAAATAGAAGGGCAGGGTCTTGCGCCCCCCCCATCTTAAAACTTCACCAGCCGCCACTGCCCAGATGTCCTGCAGAGCTGACTGAAAGGGAAACACTGGAGAGGATCTGATTCTGCCTACAATGAGTACAGATTTGTGTCGGTGGGGCCTGTTCTGAGAGGGCCACCCCTTCTACTAGGAGGAGTCAGTGGATGTGTTTCAGTCAAGGGGGATGCTAGAGAGTGTCCTGAAGATAAAGTAGTTGCATCAAGTCTACTGCTGGAGAGAGCAAGAAGACCTAATTCTTCCATACAATTGGCAGTATGGTTAAAGCAGTGTGTCTGCTTCCACAAATAACCTGGGGAGGCCAAGTGAGAGTTGTCCTTATCTGTGAGAAAAGGAGGGGTACAAGAAAAGGAGGGGTATACTGACCACGAATGTATGTTTAGCAGTACTTCACAGGACTTGCCGCAATGGCTAACAGAGGGTGAAATCAGGGAAAGGCTGGATAAAATTAACACAAGTAAATCACCAGGCCCGGATGGTGTACATCCGAGAGTACTTAAAGAACTCAGTAAGGTAATATCTAGACCACTGTCCCTGATCTTTGCTGACAGTATTATGACAGGAACTTTACCAGGTGACTGGAGGAAAGCTAACATGATACCGATATTCAAAAAAGGGCAGAGGCATACCTCGGGAAATTATAGGCCGGTCAGCCTGACGTCAATAGTATGTAAACTTCTGGAGGGGATAAGGGACTATATCCAGGAGTTTGCTAAAGTCAATAATATCATCAGCAGTAAACAGCACGGGTTTACAAAGGGGCGTTCATGCCAAACCAATCTGTTAACATTCTATGAGCAGGTTAGCTTTGAGCTAGACAGTGGGAGACCTGGGGATGTGCTGTACCTGGATTTTGCTAAGGCGCTTGATACAGTTCCCCACAAACGCTTGATTTATAAGTTAAAGTCCACAGGCATCAACCACGAGGTGGGCTCTTGGATATGGAACTGGTTAAAGGGGCGTGTCCAAAGGGTGAAAATGAATAATGCATACTCGGACTGGTCTGGGGTGGTAAGTGGGGTCCCCCAAGGCTCAGTTCTGGGACCAACTTTGTTCAATTTATTCAAAAATAGCATTGAGGACGGGATAATCAGCTCAATCTCAGTTTTTGCAGAAACACAAAATTGAGCATGGCAATAACTTCACATTGTGAGGCAGAAATCTTACAGAATGACCTGAACCAAATAAAGCGGGCAACTACATGGCAAATGAGGTTTAATGTGAATAAGTGCAAGGTATTGCACTTAGGGACCAATAACATAAAAGCAAAATACACGCTAGGGGGGAACCTCTGGGAGTATTGAAAATGGAGAAAGATCTGGGGGTCTTAATAGAAGATAGACTTAGCAATAGCATGCAATGTCAAGCTGCAGCTGCCAAAGCCGAAGATTATTAGCATGCATAAGGAAGGGGATGTATTCCAGAGACAAAACTATAATCCTACCACTTTATAAAACACAGGAGTATTCTGTCCAGTTCTGGTCGCCAGTCCTCAGAAGGGATGTGTTTGGAGTTAGATAGGGTACAGAAAAGGGCAACAAAACTAATTAGGGGATTAGAGGACCTTAATTACAATTAGAGGCGCTTGATTTATTCTCCCTGGAGAAGACGTATGTGAGGGGACATGATAGCAATTTAAAAATACCTCAACGGTGATCTGAGCATAGAGAAAACTATTCAGTCACAAGGAATGCACAGGAAGGACACAAGGCCATACAATGTGTTTAGAGGAGAAGAGTTTTAACCTCAGGATGCGCAGGGGGTTCTTTACAGTAAGGTCTACAAGATTGTGGAATTCTCTGCCGCAAATGGTGGTAGCTGCGGGGAGTATGGCTACTTTTAAAAGACTCTTGGACATACATCTCAAGGATCAAAACATTCAGGGGTATGAGAAATTATTACGGCCACACACACCTACACAGGTTGAACTGGATGGACTATTGTCTTTATTCAACCTCAACTACTATGTAACTGTGAATAGTTCAAGTTGGAGTATCCCGCTATTCCCTTCTCCCATCCAAGTTCCACAATAAACACCAAAAAACAAAACCCCTGGACTGTTTATGGAGTAACAAGCAACTGGGAGTAAGGATGGATGAGTGAACTGTCCCCTAGTGACTGTCTACAGGTAATCAGGCAAAGCCCAAGAAGTAATCACACAGAAAGCCCTATGGGTACAGTGCTACATGCAGTAGAGAAAGGTGCAATTTAGCTGCAATGTCTGACAGGGATATCTGCATGACAAAAAAAAAGGCTAAAACCGAAATATATACCTTTGGGTTGGCAAGGCTGTTTACGCTTCTATAAATTTCGCTACATGTCCACTTTTGAACCCAACTGCTTACCAACCAATGAACAAAGAAAAAAAAACATGGATTAGGGATGAAAGGGCTAATTATTTTCCTCTTAATTTATGCTTTATTTTAGTTTGTTTTATTTTGTGTCCTTTCTCTTTTTGTGTGTTTTTGTTGTGCATTTGATCATTGTTTGTCTGCTGTCATTTTGATTTGCCTTTTTTTCTATTTACTTTTTTGCTATAAAAAAGCATAAAATAATAATGGGCCATTTTCTGGCATAAGGTCAGTTCTAGGGGACCTGAAAGGAGCTTCCATGACTCTCAGGAGTTATTTAAAACCCATTGCACTCTTAAAGCAGACCTTAAGTTTAGTTTTTTATTTTAACTGAAAGAATTTAATTTTCTAACAGATGAGACATTGCATGTCTGTTCTGTTTAAAAAAGTTCTCTCTTCAACCTAGAAATATTTAGAGTGTACACTGCCCGTGTCACATCCGTAGTGCACTATAAACACAGGCTTATTGCGGATCAACAGTTGTAGAAATACATGGGCATTTTATTAGGTACACCTGTTCAATTGCTTGGTAACATAAATTGCAAAATCAGCCAATCATATGGATGGCAGCAACTCAATGCATTTAGACATCTAGATGTGGTAAAGACGACTTGCTAAAGTTCAAACCGGCATCGAAATGGTGAAGAACGGGGATTTAGGTGACTTTGAAAGTGGCATGGTTGTTGGTGCCAGATGGGGTGGTCTGAGTATTTCAAAAACTGTTGATCTACTGGGATTTTCACACACAACCATCTCTAGGGTTTACAGAGAATGGTCCTAAAAGAGAAAATATCCAGTGAGCGGTAGTTGTGCAAAGGAAAATGCCTTGTTGGTCAGAGGATGATGGGCAGGCTGGTTTGAAATGATAGAAACGTAACAGTAACTCAAATAACCACTCGTTACAATCAAGGTAGGCAGAATACCATCTCTGAAAGCACAACACATCAAAGCTTGAAGTAGATGGGCTACAGCAGCAGAAGACCACACCAGGTGCCCCTTCCTGTCAGCTAAGAATGGGAAACTAAAGCTGCAATTCAGATAGGCTTACCAAAATTGGACAATAAGAAGATTGGAAAAATGTTGCCTGGTTTGATGAGCCTCGATTTCAGCTGCGACTGTCAGATGGTTTAGAATTTGGCCTAAACAACATGAAAGCATGGATCCATCCTGCCTTGTATCAATGGTTCAGGCTGGTGGTGGTGGTGTAATGGTATGGGGGATATTTTCTTGGCACACTTTGGACCCCTTAGTACCAACTGAGCATCGTGTAAACGCCACGGCCTACCTGAGTATTGTTTCTGATAGAGTTGAGCGGACACCTGGGTGTCCGTGTTCGGCGGGTTCGGCCGAACTTTAAAAAAAAGTCCGGGTCCGTGTCCCGGACTTTTGCCGAACTTTTCCCGGACACCGAACCCCATTGAAGTCAATGGGGACCCAAACTTTCAGGCACTAAAATGGCTAAATTTATAAAACACCAATGGAAAGGGCTAGAGTGCTGCAAATGGCAGCAAAATGTAGTTAAGAGCATGGCAAGTGCTCTGCAAACAAATGTGGATAGGGAAATAACTTAAAACAACAAAAAAAAAAAACAGAAAAATAAAACAATGTTCTTCATCTCTGAAGGACGAGGCCCATATGGAGTAGGAGGGAGGTTGAGGTGGTGGTGGATGTGGCGGTGTCATAGGCGTGCGCACAGGGTGTGCCGGGTGTACCTGGGCACACCCTAATCACCTAGGGCACATAGCATTATCGCTCTGTTTGCCAGTGAGGAGATGGGAAAGATCTCCCTCGGACCTGCTCTGCTCTATTTCTCTTTGCCAGCAGGGAGAGTAATGTATCGGGGCCATGTACATGTAGGCAAACACATGCATGTGTATTTCAACTTTGGGGTGCACACCCTAATGCAATAGGCTGCGCACACCTATGGGCAGTGTAGGTGGAAGCGGCGGTGGAGGAGGACCAGGGCCGGATTAAGAGCATCATGGGCTTGGTGCTGAGGATTTTGAAGGGCCTTAAGGGCCGTGCCTTGGCATGCACCCAGAGGAGGAAGGGTGCAGCCATGCATGCCTAATTCAACATGGGATGCTGTCTCTGAAGCCCATAAACACATCCATGCATCGGCAACTGTCCCACCTTGTCCGGCCTTCGTGCTGTGTGGGGAGGTTCTGAGGGAGCTGCCTGGGGAAGCGAGCATAGAAGCCAGACTTCTGTGTTTACAAGTGACAGAAGAGCGGTAACAGTGAATATGGCCAACCCGGGGCCTATATAAAGGTAGGGGCCTGGAGCTGCAGCTCCAATAGCCCCTACGTTAATCTGGCCCTGAGGAGGACGAGGTAGCCAACACTGCTTCTTTTCACAAATTTTAAATGAGGGTACACCCCAAAAGAGTGAGAAAGAGCAAAAATAGAACAATGGCTGGGTAAGGTCGGTATCCATCGCTATTCTGCACAAGGTACGGAAAAGTCCCGTGGGATCCATGCCTGGTTCATTTTAATGAACGTGAGCTTGTCCACATTGTCTCTGGACAGGCGGCTGCGCTTGTCTGTGATAACGCCCCCAGCCTTGCTAAATACCCGTTCAGATAATACACTGGCCTCAGGGCACGCTAGCACCTCCAAGGCGTAAAGGGCAAGCTCAGGCCATGTGCCCAACTTGGAGACCCAGAAGTTGAAGGGGGCAGACCAGTCATTCAGTACGTCTAGGCGTGTGCACACATACTGCTCCACCATGTTGGTGAAATGCTGCCTCCTGCTAAGACGTTCTATATGAGCTGCTGATGCTGCTGTTTGTTGTGGCGTGCTGACAAAGCTTTTCCACATTTCGGCCATGCTAACCCTGCCTTCTGAGGTGCTGGCGGTGCCCTGGTTGTGTTGGCGACCTCTTCCTCCTCCTCCTCCTCTGCCTTGTGCTTCCACTGTGGCCCCGCTGTCAGGTGGGAATGCCAGCAGCATTGCGTCTACCAGCGTGCGCTTGTACTCGCGCATCTTGCGATCGCGCTCCAGTGAGTGAATTAAGGAAGGTACATTGTCCTTGTAACGGGGATCCAGCAGCGTGGCCACCCAGTAATCAGCACAAGTTAGAATGTGGGCAACTCGGCGGTCGTTGTGGAGACACTGCAGCATGTAATCGCTCATGTGTGCCAGGCTGCCCAGAGGCAACGAAAGGCTGTCCTCTGTGGGAGGTGTATCGTCCGTGTCCTCTGTATCCCCCCAGCCACGCACCAGTGATGGCCATGAGCTGGCCTGGGTGCCACCCTGCTGTGAACATGGTTCCATCTCCTCCTCCAGCTCCTCCTCCTCATCCTCCAGAACTGTGCCCCTGCTGGACAATTGTGTCCCTGGCGTTTGTGTGTGCAGGAACCCACCCTCGGAGCCCCTTGCGAATGACTGCCCTGAAAGCCTTGGAAATGTTACCTCTTCATCCTCCTCCTCCTCCTCCTCCACATCCTCTTCCATCATTGCCCGAATTGTTTTTTGAAGGAGGCATAGAAGTGGGATAGTTAAGCTGAGAACGGCGTCATCGGCACTGGCCATGTTGGTGGAGTACTCAAAACAGCGCAACAAGGCACACAGGTCTCGCATGGAGGCCCAGTTATTGGTGGTGAAGTGGTGCTGTTCCGCAGAGCGACTCACGCGTGCGCGCTGCAGCTGAAACTCCACTATGGCCTGCTGCTGCTCGCACAGTCTTTCCAGCATGTGCAAGGTGGAGTTCCACCTTGTGGGCACGTCACATATGAGGCGGTGAGCGGGAAGGCCGAAGTTACGCTGCAGCGCTGACAGGCGAGCAGCAGCAGGGTGAGAACACCGAAAGTGCGCACAGACGGCCCGCACTTTCTGCAGCAGCTCTGACATATCGGGGTAGTTTTTAAGGAACCTCTGCACCACCAAATTCAGCACATGCGCCAGGCAAGGGATGTGCGTCAAACCGGCTAGGCCCAGAACTGCTATGAGATTTGCCCGTTATCGCACACCACCAAACCGGGCTTGAGGCTCGCTGGCAGCAACCACTCATTTGTCTGCTGTTCCATGCTCCTCCACAACTCCTGCGCGGTGTGTGGGTTTTCCCCCAAACAGGCAAGTTTTAAAACTGCCTGCTGTCGTTTACCCCTGGCCGTGCTGAAGTTGGTGGTGAAGGTGTTACGCTGTCCGGATGAGGAGGCGGTAGAGGATGAGGAAGCGGAGTAGGAGGAGTTAGGAACAGGAGGCAAACTGAAGCGCCCTGCAATCCTCGGTGGTGGAAGGACATGCGCCAAATTGCTATCCGCCTCAGGCCCATCCGCCACTGCATTTACCCAGTGTGCCGTTAGGGAGATATAATGCCCCTGACCGTGCTTACTGGTCCAAGTATCGGTAGTTAGGTGGACCTTGCCACAGATGGCGTTGCGCAGTGCACACCTGATTTTTTCCCCCACTTGGTTGTGCAGGGAAGGGATGGCTTGCCTGGAAAAGTAGTGGCGGCTGGGCACAACGTACTGTGGGACAGCCACCGACATAAGGTTTTTAAAACTGTGCATCTCCACCAGACGGAATGACAGCATTTCAAAGGCCAAGAATTTTGAAATGCTGGCATTCAGGGCCAGGGATCGCGGGTGGGTAGGGGGGTACTTCCTCTTCCTCTCAAGTGTTTGGGAGATGGAAAGCTGAACGCTTCCACGGGACATTGTGGAGATGGTTGGTGACCCAGGTGGTGGTGTTGCTGACAGATCCTCTGTTTGCGGGGTGGCAGGTGCCGGTATCACTACAGATGTGGCTGGAGCGGCCGAGACTGCAGCAGAAGAGGAAGCAGGATGAGCCAGAGACGTTTCTTGGTTTTGAAGGTGTCTACTCCACTGCAGCTCGTGCTTTGCACTTAGATGCCTGATCATGCAGGTTGTGCTCAGGTTGAGAAGGTTTATGCCTCGCTTCAGGCTCTGATTGCACAGGGTGCAAACCACTCGTGTCCTGTCATCAGCACATTTTCTAAAGAACTTCCACGCTAGAGAACTCCTTTGAGCTGACTTTGGTGCGCTCGTTCCCTTGCTGCGTTGGGCAGTAGCAGGCATAGTGTCTAGGGCACGGCCGCTCCGCTTCTGCACCCTGCTCCCTCTTCTGCTGTGCTGGTGGCTCTGTGCGACCACCGCCTCTTCCTCCAAACTACTCAGGTCACCTGCATGACGTTCATTCCATGTGGGGTCGAGGACCTCATCGTCCTCCACATCATCTTCCACCCAGTCTTCACCCCTGCCCTCCTTGTCGGTCTCCTTTGAACGCAGCAGTTGGCACCTGCGTTTCGTCAACATCGGAGACGTGCTGCGATGGTCCTTGCATGTACTCATCTTGAGAAATAAGTGGTTGGGCCTCGCTGCACTCAATCTCTTCCACTTCTGGGGCAGGGCTAGGTGGATGGCCCTGGGAAACCCTGCTGACAGAGTCCTCAAAAAGAAGAAGCGACTGCTGTATGGCTTGGGGCTCAGACTGCTTGCCTGATTTGCAAGGGGGTGAGGTGAAAGACGGTTGGACATCGGCTGCAGGTGCCAACTCTGACCTTTCTGCAGTAGACTGGGTGGGAGACAATGTGAAGGAACTGGAGGCACTGTCAGCAGCAAACCAATCTACTATCGCCTCTCTGTGTTCTGGCCTCATCACTTCTAGAGGCGTATGATGCCCTACCAAATACTGATGCAGGTTCTGTCGCCTACTAACACTTGAGGAAGGTGTTTCACTTGTGCGTGTAGCTGGCACAGATCGACCACGTCCTCTCCTTGCAACAGGAGCTCTACCAGCAGCACCACGACCCAGGCCACGGCCCCTATTTGACGGTCTCATATTTCTGTAATTTAAGATCTTGCCCTAGAAAGGTGTTTATTGAATAGCGGAACAAAACAACAACAGTATCGCATGGGTGTATCTCACAGTCAAATGTGCAAACTATGCCGCAATTTTATGTTTTTTACCCCAAAAGGGTGTATATTGAATAGCGGAATAGGATAAAAAACGGTGTATCTCACACGTACAAACACAGACTAGGCCCCGATTAAAATTTTTTGTACCCTAAAGGGAGGATGAGGAAGAGGAGTAGGAGGAGTTGGGAACAGGAGGCAAACTGAAGCGCCCTGCAATCCTTGGCGGGGGAAGGAGATGCGCCAAACAAATTTAAAAGGTGTATCTCACACGTACCGATACAGACTATGCCGTAATTTAATTTTTTTACACTCCAAAAGGGTGTATATTGAATAGCGGAATAGGAAAAATTTTATAATACGGTGTATCTCACACGTACAAACACAGACTAGGCCCCGATTACAATTTTTTGGTACCCTAAAGGCAGGGTGAGAAAGAGGAGTAGGAGGAGTTGGGAACAGGAGGCAAACTGAAGCGCCCTGCAATCCTCGGTGGTAGAAGGAGATGCGCCAAACAAATTTAAAAAGGTGTATCTCACATGTACTGATACAGACTATCCCACAATTTAATTTTTTACACTCAAACAGGGTGTATATTGAATAGCGGAATAGGACAAATTTTACAAAACGGTGTATCTCACACGTACAAACACAAACTAGGCCCCGATTACAATTTTTTCGACCCTAAAGGCAGGATGAGGAGTAGGAGGAGTTTGGAACAGGCAGCACCCTCAAATCTTCAGAAGTATGAGATGAACCCCAAAAACTTGGAAAGGTGGATCTCACACGTACCAACACAGACTATCCCGCAATTTAACTGTTCCCCAAAGGTTTTTATTGAATAGCGGAATAGAAAATATGATAAAAAAAAAGTGTATGTATCTCACACGTACAGAACCACACTAGGCCCCAATTACTATTGTTTGTACCCCTAAAAGGCTGGATGAGGAGTAGGAGGAGTTTGGAACAGGCAGCACCCTCAAATCTTCAGAAGTATGAGATGAACCCCAAAAACTTGGAAAGGTGGATCTCACACGTACCAACACAGACTATCCCGCAATTTAACTGTTCCCCAAAGGTTTTTATTGAATAGCGGAATAGAAAATATGATCAAAAAAAAGTGTATGTATCTCACACGTACAGAACCACACTAGGCCCCAATTACTATTGTTTGTACCCCTAAAAGGCTGGATGAGGAGTAGGAGGAGTTTGGAACAGGCAGCACCCTCAAATCTTCAGAAGTATGAGATGAACCCCAAAAATTTGTAAAGGTGGATCTCACACGTACCAACACAGACTATCCCGCAATTTAACTGTTCCCCAAAGGTTTTTATTGAATAGCGGAATAGAAAATATGATCAAAAAAAGTGTATGTATCTCACACGTACAAAACCACAGTAGGCCCCAATTACTATTGTTTGTACCCCTGAAGGCAGGATGAGGAGTAGGAGGAGTTTGGAACAGGCAGCACCCTCAAATCTTCAGAAGTATGAGATGAACCCCAAAAACTTGGAAAGGTGGATCTCACACGTACCAACACAGACTATCCCGCAATTTAATTGATCCCCAAAGGTTTTTTATTGAATAGCGGAATAGAAAATATGATCAAAAAAAGTGTATGCATCTCACACGTACAAAACCACACTAGGCCCCAATTACTATTGTTTGTACCCCTAAAAGGCTGGATGAGGAGTAGGAGGAGTTTGGAACAGGCAGCACCCTCAAATCTTCAGAAGTATGAGATGAACCCCAAAAACCCCAAATATCATTCAGCTCTGCTGCAGGCCACAATTTAATTTTTTTTAACCCAAGGCTGTATATTGAATAGTGGAATAGAAAAAAGTGTATGATTTTTGAAACCACTCAATAATAGCACATGTGAACTGAACACAGCAGTGTATGATCAGTCAGCACAGCACAGCTGAAGGAAAAACGCTGCACACAGTGACTGATAGAAAAATACTTTTCTCCCTCCCTGGGCAAAAAAAATTGTGTTCACTGCACCCCACACACAGCAAAATCGATGTGGACCACTGACACCTGCCTATCTCCAGCCTCTCCCTAAATGGATTGATAAGATCGTAGATCGGTCACTGCAAACCCCTCCCACACAGCAAAATTGATCGTAGAAAACTGACCCTAAAAATCAGCAGCAGCCTCTCCCTAAAAGGATTGATAAGATTGTAGATCGGTCACTGCAAACCCCTCCCACACAGCAAAATCAATCGTAGAAAACTGACCCTAAAAATCAGCAGCAGCCTCGCCCTAAAATGCCTACAACTCGCCCTGCCTAACACACTCCGACCTGTCCCTCAATTCTATGTGGACACAAATGAGTTTTGCCTGCCTGTCTGTCCCTAATCAGCAGCCAGCATGTATGTGTGCTCTGTCCCTGAACTAGTACACAGCAGAATGACGCCGCACGGCGCTGGCTGGAACTTATAAAGACTTGGTCACATGCTTCAGATGGCCAATCACAGCTACCAATACATTTGTAGGCATGGCTGGGATGGCTTAAGGCACACCAGTTAAACGCTTGTTGATTGGCTGTTGAAAGCCCGCCATGAAAAGCGCGCCAATGCATGCAAAACCCGGAAATAAAACGACCGAACACGGATTTTTACCCGAACATACAGTAAAGTTTTCGGGTCCGTGTTCGGGTAACAAAAAAACAATTATTCGGTACGAACACGAATAATACAGTCCGTGTTCGCTCAACCCTAGTTGCTGACCATGTCCATCCCTTTATGACTACAGTGTACCCATCTTCTGATGGCTCCTTCCAGCAGGATAATGCACCGTGTCACAAAGCTCCAATCATCTCACCACTGGTTTCTTTATGAGGTCACTGTACTCCAATGGCTTCCACAGTCACCCAATCTCAATCCAATAGAGTATCTTTGGGATGTGGTGGAACAGGAGAATTGCATCATGAACTTGCAGCCGACAAATCTGCAGCAATTGAGTGATGCTGTCATGTCAATATGTACCATAATCTCAAACTAATGTGTCCAAAACCTTAATGAATTTCAGTATGGTTGCAGTCTGATTCCCGATCACAGCTCTTACCAGTAGGTCCTGTTTGATTTACTTTAAAGTAAAGCATGCAGCATGAGAAGGCATTTTGGTAGGATAAAGCAGAGCCAAGAACTTTAGCAAGGAGATTTGACCCCTGCTAAAGTGTGTCTGATCCAGTCCACCTATAAATGAACTATCAGTTTGAGTAAACTAGAAGCAGTATTACCAAGAAGGGGTTCACTTTGCTGCAATGTAGTTTTACAGCTTTAGAAACTTTACATGGGCTCTAACCCCCCTAGCTCAAAACTAAAAAAAAAAAAAAAACGAACTCACTTGTGTTAAGTTCCTTTGAAACTGTGACCTAACCCTCACACACAAAGTCTACCTAACTCAGAACATTCTAGACCATGTCAATCAGAATTAAAATGAGACATTTGACTTTGTCTAAATAGATGCATCCCCCACTTATTGACCACCAACCCACATACATGCTCAACCTCCACAGAGTTATTATATTCAACAGCAAGGCAAATATATAGATTACACAAGATGATTGTCTTATAACTCAAATTAAACAGGGGACACTCAACCTATTTGCTTTATATGTTTGCTTTAATATTTCCCTTCCTAGGTTACCTCTTCCCTGCATTCGTCATTTCTTCCACCTCGGCAATCCAATTCCATCAAGAACCAATTAACTCCATATTTGGAAAGGTGTAGATGTATGGTTCACGGTGATGCACGCATCTCTAGGTTATGTCAATTCTGGTGCGTTTATTTCATTTATACAGCTCCAGAAATGTGACTGTACGCATATCTGTACAGAGAAATGCAGAACTGTAATAGTGCCTCGGGGTATTTAAAAACATTTGCCAACCAACCTATCCATAGTCAGGGCAGACATCTCGTGAGTGGGAAAGAGGAAAGAGTGAGAGCATGAGAAAAAAAGGAAGAAACTGAAAAAACAAGGTGCAGGAGAAAAGAGCAAAGAGAGAAAGGAGAAGGAAAAGAAAAGAGAACAAAGGAAAGGAAAAGAGAGCAAAGGAAAAGGAAAAAAAAAAAAAAAAGGAAGGGTCATTTTTTTGAGATGTGAAGTTTGGGACTAGTAGTGCCACATACATTGAACAAAATTATAAACACAGCACTTTTGTTTTTGCCCCATTGTTTCATGAGATGAACTCAAAGATCTAAGACTTTTCTATGTATACTTAAAGTGGAGTTCCACCCATTTTTAATAAATTGGATTACATAGATGTATGTAATCCCCTTTAAAACGACTTTTACCAATGGAAAGTTTTTTTTATTTTTGTTGCTAGTAAATACCTTATTTTCTGCTTTATATATCCTCTTCTCACTTCCGGGTCCGGTTGGCGATTACGTCATTCGGCGATTCGCAGTGTGTGCTGGGATGTATATCAGGCCATTAAATCTCGTATTATTACACAGGAGATGAGCTGCACTGCGTGCTCTGCCCCGCCTCCGCCCCGCCTCCTCTCAGTGAGCTGTAAGTATGTATTGTATTGAGGCCGTGCTCCGCCCCGCCTCCTCTCAGTGAGCTCAGTGAGGATATAATGCTTTCAGTCCTCGCTCACTGAGAGGAGGTGGGGTGGAGGCGGGGCGGAGCACGGCCTCAATACAATACATACATACGGCTCACTGAGAGGAGGCGGTGCGGAGGCGGGGCAGAGCACGCAGTACAGCTCATCTCCTGTGTAATAATGCAAGATTTCATGGCCTGATATACATCCCAGCACACACTGCGAATCGCCGAATGACGTAATCGCTGACCGGACCCGGAAGTGAGAACAGGATAAATAAAGCAGAAAATAAGGTATTTAAACATATTGGACTAGGTGGGACTTTATATGAGACCCAAGCTGGTGTTGCCCGGCGTCTCCATCCCTATAACAAAACACAAAATGAGGTTGAAGGATTGTAAGAGGTGCATGAAAGTCAGCCAGCCCCCAGTCTGATGTACTCACCCTCCAGTCTGTCACCAACCAAATAAAACCTGTCTCTTGGTACAAAGAACAGGGGTTTAGTTGACACACATTTGCAAACGCATGTGAAAGCTGCAGAGCCACTTCACGGCACCCTGTTATATCTGCAGTCCTACACTCTTAATTTAGTGTCCTCACACTGGAGGCACATGGCCGCTAATGGGTGGATGGGGGAACAGGTGAGAGGGAGACAGCCCAACCTCCCCCAACCCATCCTCATCCACAACTGGCTGTTGACTCAAAGACTCAAATGATTAGGTTTATAACCATGGTGCAAACTGGAAAAGACCAGCTGAAAAGCATTACACCTCCATCCCCTTGGTGGATGCAGCATATAGATAGGAAGGGATTTTATGTATGGGGCATGGCCTGTAAAGCTCACTGCCTTTGAAATCCCTAATTTCCTTTTGGGACTTTATGTGAGACAAGCAGGTCATGCTATTGGTCTCCATCCCTGTATACGGAAAACACTAAAGTCAAATCAAAACTGCATCCACCAAAAACGCACGAAAATCGCACGGTGGGACTTTATATGAGGCACCAATATATAAGGTATTTACAAGCAACAAAAAAAAAAAAAACTTTCCATTGGTAAAAGTCGTTTTAAAGGGGATTACATAGATCTAAAGTCACTAAATGGGTGGAACTCCACTTTAAGGCCTATTTCTCTCAAATATTGTTCACAAATCTGTGTAAATCTGTGTTAGTGAGCACTTCTCCTTTGCCAAGATAATCCATCCACCTCACAGGTGTGGCATATCAAGATGCTGATTAGACAGCATGATTATTTCATAGGTGTGCCTTAGGCTGGCCACAGTAAAAGGCCCCACTAAAATGTGTAGTTTTACTATACTGGGGGGGAGTCTAAAAACCAGTATCTGGTGTGACCACTATTTGCCTCACGCAGTGCAACTCACATAGAGTTGATCAGGTTGTTGATTGTGGCCTGTGGAATGTTGGCCCACTCCTCTTCAATGGCTGTGCGAAGTTGCTGGATATTGGCAGGTGGCAGGACCTGGAACACGCTGTCGTATACCTTGATCCAGAGCATCCCAAACATGCTCAATGGGTGATATGTGGCCATGCAAGAACTGGGATGTTTTCAGGTTCCAGGAATTGTGTACAGATCCTTGCAACATGGGGTCGTACATGATCATGCTGCAACATGAGGTGATGGTCGTGGATGAATGGCACAACAATGGGCCTCAGGATCTCGTCACGGTATCTCTGTGCATTCAAAATGCCATCAATAAAATGCATGTGTTCGTTGTCCATAACATACGCCTGCCCATACCATAACCCCACTGCAACCATGGGCCACTCGATCCACAACATTGACATCAGCAAACCACTCATCCACACAACGACATACATGCTGTCTACCATCTGCCCTGTACAGTAAAAACCAGGATTAATCCGTAAAGAGAACAACTCACCAAAGTGCCAGATGCTATTGAATGTGAACATTTGCCCACTCAAGTCGGTTACCATGACGAACTGCAGTCAGGTCGAGACCACGATGAGGACGATGAGCATGCAGATGAGCTTCCCTGAGACTGACAGTTTGTGCAGAAATTCTGAAGTTATGAAGGCCGATTGTTGCAGCAGCTGTCCCGGTGGCTGGTCTCAGATGATCTTGGAGGTGAAGATGGTGGATGTGGAGGTCCTGGGCTGGTGTGGTTATACGTGGTCTGTGGTTGTGAGGCCAGTTGGATGTACTGCCAAATCCTCTAAAACGCCTTTGGAGACAGCTTATGGTAGAGAAATGAAAATTCAATTAACAGGCAACAGCTCTGGTGGACATTCCTGCAGTCAGCATGCCAATTGCACGCTCCCTCAAAACTTGCGACATTTGTGGCATTGTTCTGTGTGATAAAACTGCACATTTTAGAGCGGCATTTTATTGTGGCCAGCCTAAGGCACACCTGTGCAATAATCATGCTGTCTAACCAGTATCTTGATATGCCACACCTATGCGGTGGTTAGATTATCTTGGCAAAGGAGAAGTGCTCACTAACACAGATTTAGCCAGATTTGTGAACAATATTTGAGAGAAGTAGGCCTTTTATGTACATAGAAAAAGTCTTAGATCTTTGATTTCAGCTCATGAAAAATGGGAGCAAAAACATAAGTGTTGCAATTATAGTTTTGTTCAGTGTAGTTTGCATCTCTCATACTCTCTACAGCAGAGGGTAGAAAACACTGAATGTATGCATTGGTGGTTCCGCAAAATTTCTTGTACATCCTCCTCTAGCAGACCTCAAATCTCTGCTGCCCAGTTATACATACTTTAAAGTGGTTGTAAACACTTACATATACCCAGTGAAGTGACTGGCCGAAGGCAATACACAGAGATGAAATAAGTCCTCCTACATAAGTTGTACCGGTTTATTTTCACTCTTCTCTATGTCAATTCAAAGTGCAGAATTTATAAAGCTTTTCTGAGCTTCCAGAAAGCAGGGTGTGAAGATCTGAAGTTACACTGCAGATTTCAATAAGAAGAGCTGACTGTGGGGACCCCCTCTACTTTACACAACAGGAACTGAGCTGAGGCTGTCAATTTTTTTCTCTAGGTGTCGGGAAAACTTGTTAGAAGTGACTCATGCTGAAAGAGGAATGAGGCATCAGAGAGTTGACACTTAGTGCTCTGGATTCAGACAAGCACACATTATAAAGAGGATAGGCTTTGTTCATATTTCATGTCTGAGGTTTACAACCACTTTATTGCAACACACATTTAGAATGAAAAAATGCCATTACTCTGCACACATCAGGTGTGTATAGACCTGGGAAATCAACGAAGATCTAATCAACAGGGTCCCTGAAAGAATTGTCCGGTGATTTTAGTTTTCAGCATCTCCCCAAAACTTTGATATGTTGACTAACCCTTTACATTTTCTGATATATCCTTACATGATTATTAGCACAGGAAACATACTGAATATAATCAAGTGGTATTTTTGATGAAACAAGGCAAAAATGACTGTCAACATAGAACAGACTACACAACAGAAGTTACAAGCCATGCGAAATGTCAAAATTTTCCGTGATTACATGGGAATGTTCATACATATTATGTTAGCAATTTTATTTATGCACTATATGGGAAAACGTTTGTAGACACCAGACCATCACACTCATAAGAGCTTCTGCCTTTTTTCAGTGTGTCTATGGGAATTTGGTGATCTATGGGAGATTAGGTGATCATGGGCAAGAAGACGAGGCTCACAATTGGCTTAGTAGGGTTGAAGTCTGTGCTTTTTGCAGGACACTCCAGTTTCTCCATACCAAACTGATCAAGCAATGTCTTCATGGGGCTTTGTATATAGGGGTACAGTCATGCTGGAACAGAAAAATGCCTTCTCCAAACCAGTGGCGGCCCTTGCATAGGGGGCGCCAGAGAGCCGCCCCCCCCCTAAAAAAAAGAAAAAAAAATAGAAAAAAAAAAAAAGACAAAAAGAACAAATAAAGTTTTGAAAAAAAAAAATCGTGTTCGCAGGCCTATGCGCTGGGCCTGGTGGCTATGGGGGGTTGGGGTTTACAACCCAGAAGAGGCGCCGATTGGCTGCCTTCTGGGGGCGTAACCCGGGCGCAGGAAAAAGCGCTGAGCCACCCCCACCTTCCTGATATCCTGGCTGTGATTGGTCCAGTCTCCAGCCTGGACCAATCATCATCCAGGACATCGCTGACTCGCAATGGGGGCGGTGCCGGTGCGTGCGTCAGTCACGCACCGTCACCGCCCGATCTCCTTCCCGCCGCCCGGACCGGAAGACAGAAGACTGAAGAGGAGGACGTCCACAGCGCTGCTCGTCTCGGTTCCTGGAATCCCGCCATCCTGCCGCCGTCAGAAGGTAAGTGATTGAAGCCGAACTGTGCCCTCACCTGTGCCATGCCTATGCCATCACCTGTGCCATGCCTATGCCATCACCTGTGCCATCACCTGTGCCATGCCTATGCCATCACCTGTGCCATCACCTATGCCATCACCTGTGCCATCACCTGTGCCATGCCTATGCCATCACCTGTGCCATCACCTGTGCCATGCCTATGCCATGCCTATGCCATCACCTGTGCCATGCCTATACCATCACCTGTGCCATCACCTGTGCCATGCCTATACCATCACCTGTGCCATGCCTATACCATCACCTGTGCCATGCCTGTGCCAAGCCTATGCCATCACCTGTGCCATCACCTGTGTCATGCCTATACCATCACCTGTGCCATGCCTATACCATCACCTGTGCCATGCCTATGCCATGCCTATACCATCACCTGTGCCATGCCTATACCATCACCTGTGCCATACCTGTGCCATCGCCTGTGCCATGCCTGTACCATCACCTGTGCCATGCCTGTACCATCACCTGTGCCATACCTGTACCATCACCTGTGCCATACCTGTACCATCACCTGTGCCATCACCTGTGCCATGCCTGTACCATCACCTGTGCCATGCCTATACCATCACATGTGCCATGCCTATACCATCACCTGTGCCATGCCTGTACCATGACCTCAAAGTCATGCAATTTTTTTACCGCGTTTTTTGCCGCGAAGCAATACCTATTACATTTTTCTTTTTGCGCCCCCCCCAAAAATTTGGAGCACCAGCCGCCACTGCTCCAAACAGTTACTACAAGATGCCAAAGATGTCTTTGTGCCTTGGCAGTTCTATTTACTGGAAACACTTGAACTCAATTTGGGAGGGTGTGTTTTTGCCAAATAGTCATTGCATTCATAGGTTTCCCCAAACTTTCTACCCTAAATGGATTTTTAACATTTTTCATTAAAGTCCATTTAGGGCAAATTAATATGTACAGATAGCAAGAAATTGGCAATAATTGGAGTGTCTCGTTGCTACCTCCTCATTTATTGCCTTTGTATCCTCCGCTTCAAATCACTTTTACTGATCGGAAGAGCCATTGAATGTAAAAGGATCACTGGCACAGAGAAAAGTTTGAAAGGTCAAAACACAATCTCGGGCAGGCCTATTGATCTTGAATCACACAAAAACTAAATGATTGGTACCGCCTATCACTTCTATTCAGGCATTGCTGATGACAGCAGAGATCCCTTATCCACATGAATTTGGGCAGGCAAAGGTGAGTGGATGGGCAATATGATTTGTGTGTGTCTACCATTGTGAGATTATTTAATCACTCCGTCCCCCTTACTCATTCTTCCCTGGTTCTCGAAGGTAGAGGCTAATAGGCACACAACCCATATTTCTGCAGAAGATGCTGAATGATGACGAGATAAGGCGCTGAAACTAGGATAACAGATGGATTGTCTGCCAAGGCCTCAGGAGATGTTTTGAGGATGAGATACCTACTGTCAGATAGATCAACGAGGCATGCTGAATATTCTGGGAAATTAACCCATTGGTCATTGCCATTCATTAGTAAAGAAATCTAGAAATCAATACACAGACTAATGAGGGTTATCTGATTGGATGGCGAAGAGTGACTAGACTGCTCTGAAGTTAAATGAGTAAAACAGTAAAAGGAAGTCATTTTGCATTAAAGGGATCAGTGCACCCAAAACTGTTATTCAAGTTTTTGGTGGATGCTGGAGTTGAATTACCTACTGGCAACTTTTAAAGAATATCTACAGCTAAAGTGTTTTTTGATGGAGATGGATGGGACAGAAAACATTTCACACTATGAAAATCTAAAATAAAAAGGTATTGGTTTAAGATGAAGATTGGATAAATATTTTCATTGACTCCAGAACAAAAGCCCAAGTCAGATACTGCCAGTGGCATATAAGGACTCAGGACAAATCACCTGCACTTATTGGACCTACTAACTGAATATTAATCAAGGGAAAGCAATCTGAATTTATTTCATAGCCATAGTAAAAACATATTTTTGGTATGCAATCCTTATTCTACATTATGGCCATGTTCAATTAGACAGTACACAGAGCATGGGAGGTAACCCATAAAAGAGATTGGTCACAGTGGCACAATGCAGTGATTTGCATGTCTATGTGTAATATTTTTAATTGGGGAATAAAAATCTTTGCTTTTGGATTTGTAATAGAGGTGCTGACTTGTGAATACCCATTTTACGAGGGTACTTCTGTGCTTAACCACTTAAGCCCCGGAAGGTTTTACCCCTTTCCTGACCAGGGCCTTTTTTGCGATTCGGCACTGTGTGACTTTAATGGACAATTGCGCGGTCATGCGACGATGTACCTAAACGAATTTGACGTCCTTTTTTTCCCACAAACAGAGCTTTCTTTTGGTGGTATTTGATCACCTGTGCAATTTTTTGATCATGCGCTATAAACAAAAAAAGAGCATCAATTTTGCAAAAATAACAATATTTTTTTTTATATGAAATTCCCCCCAAAAAAAATTTAAAAATCAAAATTTTTTAACATTTTCGGCCAATTTGTTTTATGCTACATATGTTTGGTAAATAAAAAAAAAATCACAAAAAAGTGTATTTTGAAAAATTTCAAAAAGTGGTTTGCGCAAAAGTTATCGCGTTTACTAACAAAGGGAAAGATTTTTGTCATTTTTGTTGTTTTTTTTTTTAACGAGTAATGGCGGCGATCTGCGATTTTTTTTGCCAGACTGCGACATTGCGGTGGACAGATCGGACCCTTGACTGACATTTTTGACACTTTTGGGGTTACCAGTGACATTACTACAGTAATCAGTGCTATACATATGCACGGTTACTGTAAAAATGACACTGGTAGTGAAGGAGTTAACTGTATTGGAGAGGGAGGGGTTAAGTGTGTCCTAGGGGCGTGTTTCTAACTGCGATTGGACATGGCTACTGGTGTAAGAACAGAGATCAACGGTCCTACATAGTAGAACCGTGTGATCTCCATTTTTACACAGGGGAGAATGACAGGCGGCTTGTTTACATTAGCCGCCTGCCTTTCTCCCTTCACGGCGAACGATCGCGAGTGACCGGCGGACATCGGGTCCGCCGGTCACACGCACTGACTTGTTAGGGAACGAGCCAGGGCGGGCGCGCGCTCGCCCGCTATTGGCTCACAAGCGAGTGACAGGCTAGTGACGTACCGGTACGTCACTTTGCCTGGCCGGGGCTGACCGCTGCAGTATATGTACTTGCGGCGGTCGGCAAGTGGTCAATTAAAAGGAATGACTTCAGCACAATGGACAGCAGTACAGGCTAACAGGTGCATGGGCAATAGTAGCAAATGGTTTCAGCACCATGGACAGAACTGAAGACTGGGAGAAGAATGATGGACAGTAGTAAAGACTTGCCGAATCATGAGGATTAGTAAAAGACCAGGAGAGCCATGGACAGCAGTGAATGGGTTCAGCACAATGAACAACAGTATAGGCTAGGAAAAACATGTACAGTACTAAAGACAAGCCAAGTCATGAGGACTCGTTTGTGGATTTTAGGCGAGCTTTCGGGAAACAGTGGTCTACTACTTGGCGAGCCTGTTAAGTTTCACGTCTTTCTGGAAAAGCAATATCGTTCTGTCAATAAAATGTATGACCCATTATTAGATAAAACACATCACAATAGTGGATAGTGCTACTAACAGGTAAAATTCAGTTTCTGTATCCATTTACTCCCAATTTAATTTCTGTTCATTTCTTTATTATATTAAAAACATCTGTAAAATGTGACTGTTCTCAGCGCCTGTACCTTAACGGTCAAGTATTATACATTGTAAGATCAAATAATTGCACGCATACATTTTATTCTAGCTGCTTTTCAGCCCTAAAATACCCCAGATGTCACCTAAGCTTTGTCCTGTGCTCATTTGAAACATCACAGTGACTGAAAACACAGCTATCAGGAATAATTAGGAAAAAAAGTAAAAAAAAAAAAAAGAAAAAAAGTTTTGCTTTGCCTAACCCCTGCATAAATTATTCACAATAACCAGGTAAAGAAGGAGAAGAAGGGTTAAAGCCTAGTATACACTATCAGTTTTTTTTTTTCATTCAACTCAGTGGGTTGAACGGAAAAAAAACCTGTCAACTCTGGTCGTAGCTTCTGTATTAACTATCCAATGTTAGTACAGCGATCTCCCCTGCTGAGCTATTGTGTTCTGACAGGCGGGATACCCCCTTCCCGCCAGAACCCTCTTTTCAGAGCCCCGATCGGGAGCTGGTCGGCTGCTGGTTTTCCAGCATGCTCAGCCGGCTTCTGTCAGACCGGCTGCCATGTGTACTAGGCTCTAGAGTTGTCTTATATGGGAGGAAAGATAAAGATTTACAATGGGGTTGATTTACCAAAGGCAAAAGTCTGTGTACTGCAAGTGCATTTGTGCTAGATCTGAGGGGAAGCTCTGAAATGAGGCAAAGTGCTGTTGATTTCTATCATCCAATCATGTGCAAGCAAAAATGCGTTTTTTTTTTTTCTCCTTGCATGTTTCTTTCAGATCTACAGCAACGGCTAATAAGGGGTTAAAAAGAATGCATGTTATTTTAAAATACATTTAACTTGTAAGGTTTCTTGTACTGTCATATGCATTTTTAAAAGGTTACAACTTTCATCTACATAAAATAAGCCATGAATTTATTGGATTTCCTTAATGACACTTGGAGACTATCTGCAAGTGTAATTTTCACACAGCAGTGCCTTCATTTTGATAGCGGGTTTTGCTGTGTAATAGAAAGCAATTACTGACTGTCAATATGACAGCCGGTAATTGCTGGTAACAGTGGCGGAATGGAGCAGGTCATAAGACTTTGTTGAGGTTTTTAGGACGTCTTTTATGTGTAAAGTCCTCAAGTGGTTAAAATGTATCTAAACCCAAACATTTTATTAAATCTTTTTCACAGTGTGTAGCTGGCTACTGCAGCTGAGCTGCCGTTCTGACCATAACATTTCAAAGGTCAGAATAGCAATACAGTAGCCAGCTCTACACTGTGCAGTTTTAAAGCTGTGTGCAATTGAACTGGATTTCCACTACAATGTGTGCAGAGTTGGAGATTTTGCTGCCTGTGCTCAGGCTGTGTACTGTGCATTGATGGGAGAAAGAGCTCTGCCCAGTGCCCTGCCATTGGTAACCCTTGCCTTGTCCTCTCTCCTGCCAGCAGCAACCCATCCTGTCCTCTCTCCTAAAAGCGGTGACCCCTGTCCTCTCTGCTGACAGCAGTGACCCCCCCATCCTCTCTCTCTCTCTCGAGAGAGAGAGAGAGAGCAGTGACCCTTGTTCTGTGCCCTGTTAATGATAACCCCTGTTCTCTGCCCTGTTCACAGTGAACCATGTTCCCTCTCCTGCCAGCTGCCTTGCCAGCAATGACCTCTGTCCTCTGCCCTGCTGACCCCTGTTCTTGGCTCAGTTGATCCTTATTTTCAGCTCTGCTGATCCCTGTACACTGCCCTGCTGACCCCTATCCTTGGCTCTGCTGATCCTTGTCCTCCACCCTACTGACCAAGTACACTGCCTTACCGATTCCTGTACTCTACCCCTGCGGACTTCCCATTCTCCGCTCCAGCTTACCCATCCTTTGCCCTGTGGACACCCTGTACACTGTCCCACAAACTGCTGACCCTATCCTCTGCTCTGCTCTGCTAACCCCCTGTACACTGCCGTGCTGACCTCCCATTCCTCTGGACCCCCCTCCCCATTTGTTACTGTACCCCCACAGCAGACAGGACCTCAGTACAGGAAATAAGGTAAGATCTCTCTTAACACAGAAGTCTGTCTCCCTGTTGCAGATATACCCTCACTTCTGTCTGTCCCCAGAAGAGGGGGGGGGGTCTGTCTGTCTAATGTCACCCCAGAGAACAGTAAAACCTGAAAGGGGTTACCATGCTCAAAAACTAAAGTAGAATATTTTTGGTTAGATATACTCTTTGACCTCCCTGTATTAACATTCTGGAATCCCATTCAACCTTGTCCTTTACTCAACACTTCTTTTATTGTTGGTAGGCTTCCCTATAATTCTGTCTATTCTTCATCAATGGTTGACTCTAGGGTTTTACTGAAACCAGTTTAGAAATTCAAAAAGCATTCTCAGTAAAACGTATACACCGATTGACCATAGACCTGTCCTCATGTCCTGCAATACATACACCCACTCTTCCATGGGCACCCCATTGGTTGGGCACTGGTACTAAAAAGATTAGTACATTCAAAAACAAAAACTGTACAATTTGATTGGAGTGCAACAGTTTGATATTCTTAATCATAATAGGGTTAAAGGGTCCATCCACCCAAAAATATTTGTGGTTCTAGATGGGAGGATAGTGTGCTAAATCAAGCAACTAGCTTCTTAGGTAATTTTGATATTTCAACAACGAGATCACCTTGCGAGAATTCACAACTTTGTTTTTTAACTGAAGGTCCAATGTAAACACTTTTTCATGAGACAACTTTCTAATGGTCACGCATGCTTCAATTTTTTTTTATCCGATCAAGGTGGGATTAGATCACAATGATCAAATTCATATACAATCAAATAGCCATTACTTTACTTCCGATCAATCCAGAATAGATTTTTTAAATTTTGGATTTGATCAATCTGAGCCAGGGTGCAAAATTATTTTTTTCCCATCGAGTCGACTTTGATCATGTATACAATCATATTATAATTGAATATATTATGAGGCAACATGGTGGAAATAGAGATGTGATAAATAACTTACAATCATAAGTTAAGATCGTATCTTAACCATTAATTGAAATCCACTCCCCCTCAATTGTGAAAAATCAATTAAATGGGTTGGAGACTATTGATTGTTTCTATAGGAAAATAAATCACTTATTTTTCAGCGTGTGTATGGCCACCAAAAGAATTCCTCTCATGGTGGCCACACACGCTTTGATTTTTAAAAATCAGATCAATGTCCAATTTGATAAAAACAGTTGAATTCACAAACAATTGAATAGCCATAACTTCCTTACCAGTCATTGACTCCATTAAGATCAGATTGGATCAAATTGAGCTGAACCTATGCTCTTCTGGTGCAGGACCTGTACCACTCGTAAAATGAAAAGTGCTATGAATGGAAATGGCAGATTTTTCATTCATCAGCCCGTCCTCCATTCATAGAGCACTTTTCATTGCTGGAAGCTATAGTACAGCTTCTATGAATGGAGCAGGGCGTGCTTTTTCCTGAATGTGATTAACCCCCCTAAAATAAATGTATTTAGGAAAATGGTGTTTACTTTACCCACTTCAGCTCCAGGCCTTTTTTGTAAAAAAACAGTATTTTTGCTCAAAAAATAGTTAGAACCTCCAAACACACACACACACACACACGTATATATATTTTTTTTTTTACAGCAGAGGCTCTAGAGAATAAATTGGTGGATGTTGCAATTTTTTATGCCACACGGCATTTGCGCAACGGTTTTTCAAATGCAATTTTTTTGGAAAAAAAAAACTTTTTTAAATTTTATTGCAAAAAAACATACATAACCCACTTTTTTGGTAAAATATAAAAAGATGACATTACGGTGAGTAAATAGATACCAAACGTGTCATGCTTTGAAATTGCGCACGCCTGTACAACAGCAACAAGACGTAAATTTTGCTATCCATAGGCGGCATTTTAAAAAGCCTTTACAGGTTACTACTTTAGAGGAGGAGGTCTAGTGCTAGAATCACTGCCCATGATCTGAATTCACGGCGATACGCATGGGACGGTCGCTGTTTGTGTGCGTGACCGACGCGTGTGTTTGCCTTTGTGCGGGGGGCACTTTTCTTTTTGTTTTCCTTTTTTTTTATAGTTATTGATTTTTTTTTTACACTGTTGCTTTAATTTTTTTTTTTTTTTAATTACTTATTGCTGTCACAAGGAATTTCAACATCCTTGTGACAGTAATAGGCACGTGACAGGTACTCTTTATGTATGGTGAGATCTGGGGTCTGTAAGACCCCAATTCCCTCCTATGGCCTTAAAAGCATTCAAAACATCAAGATCACCGGAAGTGATGTCATGTCAGGCATCATCCCAGTAGAACCACTGAAAGCCTAGTACGGGTACGTCGCTGGTTAAAGGGTAAGGTCACTTTTTCAGGCATAAGCTCACTCTTCATAATAAATACAAGCCTTTTCTAATGTCTTTTTTGCCCCAGCCATCCCAATGTACGTCTCTTTCACTTACCTTGCCCATAACAGCTATGAATTTTCACCTCTTTGTTTGAAATAAAAAAAAAAAAAAATGTTTTCTGAGCCCATCACTTCCTGACATTCCAGGAAACATCAAATCCCATCATGCATGGCCTTGCTGCATCACAGAATAGGGCGTGTTTACCACTCTGGACCACACCTCCGTCATTACTATACCACCTTTTGTTTTACTTCCACTCACTTTCCGACTTCATCCTTTAAGGTGACCATACATTGTACAATCTGATTGTAGAATCTCTTTTAGTTCTACCATCTAGAAAAAAGTTCCACCATTTGAAACCATTAATGTGTTGCCAGCATGCCAACTTTCAATAGAAAAAACACCCCCACAGAAGCACAAGACTTTAAAGGGAACTTGTACACTAAATAAATTTAGGATAAAAACATACATTTATTAATTTATATTAAAAATTCCATTGTTGGGGGATAAATAAAATTTAAATGGCTGAGTTTGCATGCATATTGCATAGAATACATATATGAAACCCTCCCTATTGTCTCCACTTCAACCCAACACGTTTCAGGGTGCAAACAATCTTTTCTTCGGGTATGATGGAGGAGATTCAAAATGTCTTAGGCTTCATATAAAGTAAACAAGTTAGCCTACAGTATTAAAAGAACTAGATCCGCTTCTGCCAGATGGAAGGCCTCATTATATGCTCCCTCTCAGGAGGTCCCAGCAGGCCCCACAGAGGCATTCCTCTGAAATGCCACCTCAGGCTGTCCCTGTGATCCGCCACGACGGTCCCCCTTCACTCAGTGATCCGCCACGACTGTCCCCCTTCACTCAGTGATCCGCCACGACTGTCCTCCTTCACACAGTGATCCGCCACGACTGTCCCCCTTCACACAGTGATCCGCCACGACTGTCCCCCTTCACACAGTGATCTGCCACGACTGTCCCCCTTCACACAGTGATCCGCCACGACTGTCCCTTCACTCAGTGATCCGCCACGACTGTCTCCCTTCACTCAGTGATCCGCCACAACTGTCCCCCCTTCACTCAGTGATCCGCCACAACTGTCCCCCCTTCACTCAGTGATCCGCCACGACTGTCCCCCCTTCACTCAGTGATCCGCCACGACTGTCCCCCCTTCACTCAGTGATCCGCCACGACTGTCCCCCCTTCACTCAGTGATCGGCCACGACTGTCCCCCTTTTCTCAGTGATCCGCCACGACTGTTTCCCTTCACTTAGTGATCCGCCACGACGGTCCCCTTTCACTCAGTGATCCGCCACGACTGTCCCCCTTTACTCCGTGATCCGCCACGACGGGCCCCTTTCACTCAGTGATCCGCCACGACGGGCCCCTTTCACTCAGTGATCCGCCTCGACGGTCCCCGTTCACTCAGTGATCCGCCTCGACGGTCCCCGTTCACTCAGTGATCCGCCTCGACGGTCCCCGTTCACTCAGTGATCCGCCTCGACGGTCCCCATTCACTCAGTGATCCACCGCGACTGTCACTGCATCTATAACAGGCACAGGGGTTCAATTGTGCTTTTCTCCGGCTTAAAAACCTATAAAGCATTAACATTTAATTTCAGCAATCATTATGAATCATCAAAATAACACTTGGGGATCCCACCATGAAGTTCATTGTTCACTCACTACCTGTTACAGAGTGACAGCTCCTATAATAGGCACAGTGGTTCAATTGTGTTATTTTGCTTCCACGCCATTGAGGCTTTCAATGGAGGCAAGAGTGGTCATTTTAACACACACTACTCAGTTATAGTGCATTATGGTCCCCACCTGGAAACCTACCCTGAGAAATGACACGTAGCTATCAATGGAACACATGTAGATAAGATATTGTTGCAAAGAGGAGGCAGGAGATCACCGGTACCGATATGCAACAAAAGGACAAAAATGACAATTCTTTATGATACATGGTGCTTCTACAAAATAAAGGACATTCGAGTAAGCTGGCCATAGACAGATCAAAGTTTTTCCAGTTCACCAGGAACTGGCCGAATTTCTATACATCTATGGCCATTCCCAGGACTGTCAAACAGGACTCTTTAGCCCCGTAAACACGTAGCGATTGTCGGCCGTAAATATTCGGCCGCCGACCGATCGGCCGATTGTCGGCTTGTTAGTATGATGCTTCCGACAACCAACAGCAAATTTTCGGCCGAACAGAATCTGGCATGCAGACTTTAAAATTTTTGTTGGCTGTCACCAGAACGGCCGATTGTTTGCCAGTCAGTACAGAATTCGGCCGACTAACAGCAGATTAGCAAGACTGGGCATGCTCAGAAAAGAAAAAACACACGGAAAGTTAACCATCACATGACATCACTTCTGCAGTCGGCTGTTGTTGGCCGACAAAATTCGTGTGCAGTCTTTAGCACTTTTCAGCCAACAGGACAGCACCGGACAAAAGACGGCCGATCGTTCGGCCGACATTCGGTACGTGTGTACGGGGCTTTAGGAAATTTTTATTGGACTCTTTGGAAATTTTCATTCGATCAGTGGTTGCAGGCAGCGTTGATCAGTGCATTCTGACAGAAGAGGAGTCAGAAAACAATAGCACCGTGGGTAGGATCCCTTGATCCACCTTGCTTGTGTGGATTGAGGAATACAATTTGTTTTTTTCGTCAATTGAAAAAAAATAAAAATAATCTATGGCCAGCCTTAGGGCTTTCTTCTACTTTATTAGCCCTTCCAGTATTCCCATTTTCTTAAGATTGCCCCTAGAGTTGGGAACCCAGAGTCACATATGGGCAGCTTAGGAGGTCTCAACTTTCCATGCCAACCCTTTGGACATCTATTCATTTTTGGTCTATTCATCTGCTAAAATAACAAACTGGGGATGCTAATGAGCATCCAATGCTTGTATCACAAGCCCGTACAAATACGAATGAGGACACTAATGTTCGCATACACTGATAGGAGTGTTTTACGGGCAATAAACCCAAACAATCACAAGCGGACTTCTTCATACATGAGCAAATAAAGGCAAATGTCTTAACCCTCCTCCCAAACATTATCAACTAATTAACTGCCATCTACGGCGATCAAATGATAAAACAATTGAGTTGTAAAAGCAGATTATGCCCTATACCTGAAGGTTAATAGACTGTCTATTTTGCACCCACGCACACCTCTGATGCCCCCACCCAACCTCTTTGGTCCTTAACCCCCCCCCCCCCCCTCCCCATCACACGCACAAGGTACCAGAATAGACAAGTCATTGATCAATCAGAGATGAGTGAGTGTGTGCTCATAGGGGAAGCAAGGGAAGTTTAAGGAAGGAGGAGGAGTCTGGTTTATTCTTCAGCAATCCCAAGACATATAAACCCGCAGAGATCAGAGGATGAAGCAGAATCTTCTAAGCAGCCTACAAAGACAGAGAGAGAGAGGGATACAGAGGAACCTGAAGCATCCTTACCTTCCTGCACATTCCCTTCCTTCCAACAGACAGTAAGTCATTTATTCTTATGCTGGTACTTATATTGATAGCACCAACATATACCGCAGCACTTTGCAAAGTACACAGAACTATTTGCAATGTGGTGCATTTATATATATATATATATATATATATATATATATATATTCATATTCTTAAAGAAAACCTCTCATAGAAGAGATATAGAGGTTGGTCATTGTACCTCTGCTGAAAATGCTAGTTACCCATCTGTCATGTTGAACCACTGGCTTTCAAACTTTGAGTCGCTGACCAAAAACAAGTCTGCTGATTTGAAACGCCAGACAAGTTGGAAGTTCTTATTTGTTCTGGGTCAGTGATTTAAAAGTAATGATATATGAAGAGCAAGGTGTGCCAGGCAACTAGCATTTTCAAGATGGATCGGCGAAGCCTTTTTCTCATGACAGGTTTGCTTTAACACCAGCTTTACAGCCCTTTAACTGGTCACGCTGTCTGCATTCTTGCATGGGTGATGGGTCCTGGCTCAATTGTTACTAAATCAGGTAAATTCTGAAAACAGGACCTGCTGGGAGTAACTAAAGAAAGCCTGAAGACCAATTCACACTTATGTGCTGCAAATTCAGTGCGAATTTAAAGCAGTACACGGTGCAAATTTGCATTGCGATTTCTGCTTGCTATGTGTGATTTTAGTGCGAGTTTGTGAGGGGCATGGTCACATCTGCAGTTTTTTTTCCTATAAAAACTAGACAAAAAAAATAAATGAAAATCGCAGTGATGTGAACACTGGACTGCAATTTCAATCTTAAAGTCTATGGAGCTGAAATTTGCACCGCACTAAACTCGCACAGGACCCTTTTTTGAACTGGATCAAATTCACACTGCATATATATATGTGAACAGCCTTTACTCGAAATAATGCTTTTTTAGGTGACATGCGAGTCTATGCTTTTTGGATTGCATCTGATCCGCATTGAAATCGCATAAATGTGATCCGAGGCTGAGTTTGATTTACTAAACCTGGAGAGTGCAAAATCTTGTGCAGCTGTGCATGGTAGCCAATCAGCTTCTACCTTCAACTTGTTCAATTAAGCTTTGACCACAAAAAAAATAAAAAAAAAAAGCAGATTGGTTTCTATGCACAGCTCCACCGGATTCTGCTCTCTCCAGTTTTAGAAAATAAACTCCAATATGTCCCAGCTCAGATAACCCATGCTTGTTCCAAATCTGTTGTTGAGCATTAACAAAGTAATTAGTGGAGATTCTCTCTTGATAATTTATAGGTGATTAGCAAGGCTCCATCTTCAGTGATTGATCTGCTAATCCTATTGACACATCCATACTTTAGCATTCTGTATGGTACAATGTATGTGTATCCTGAGGCTGTGTAATAATAATCCTCATGTCATCCTTGCATCAGAAACTCATTGTTTTTTTTTTTTTTTTAAATAAATGCGTTTATATCCAAAATGATTAACATAGGGTTTTTTTTTTTTTTAAGTTTTGACAGTCTTTGGGAGTAATGGCGAACCTTGGCATCCCAGATGTTTTGGAACTACATTTCCCATGATGTTCAACTACACTGCAGAGTGCATGAGCATCATGGGAAATGTAGTCCTAAAACATCTGGGGTGCCAAGGTTCTCCATCACTGATCTATGGTAAGAAGGGACTAAAGGAATTAAAAAGTCCTACGAACAAATCGGTCCATAGTACAGTAAAGCTTTCCTAAAACAGAAGGCATTCCCATGTCTCATTCTAGAATATATCCCAAAATAAGTGGCTTGTTCCTCATTTCAGGACAGTGGACAGAGCCATGCAAATCCTTCCATTATGACCCAAAAAGCCAAATGCACATCCAGAACTACTGGTAATGCACGTATAGCCTAATATTATTAAGACATCTATTCAAAATTTCACAATGCCATTTCAGGCTATCTGGCCAGTGCAGTGTATGAAAACCATGGCTTCTATAGAGTAGGGATTGGGATCCAACGAGACAGTACAACTATACAGGTTATGGTGAGAAGAGTGTAACATTTTTTTCGTTTTGGATAGTAAAGAATGGTTAAAACCCATCCGTTTATTTTTTGCTGTCAGTGTCCCATTGGGGAGATTTTACTTTACTTCCTGTACCAGAGATGCAACAGGAAATGATAGGAAATCTTTACAAAATGAATTACCTACTTAGCTGTCACTAGAACAGGTATTCCCATTGAAGGATTTCCCCTCACCCCCTGTTCAGGTGAAAAGTTTTAAAATTTTGGAATTCCCATTACTTTTTCTCCTGAGGACAATGGTCAATCGGTGGTAATTTAAATAGGTGAATCTCCCTATAAGGGACACAGACAACAACAAAAACCCGAAAGTGGTTCTAACCCCTCTCTACTCTATACAAACCTAAACTAAAGAAATGTGGCCTATGCATATATTTTGAAGTTCTTCATGTACAGTATTTCTGCCACCTGCATGTATTTCTTCATGTATTTCTGCACACCTGCCATAAATGCGCAGGTGTGCGCATTTATGCACTAAATTAAAATTCCTGATGGTGGCCTCTTCTGGGAAGAAGAATAGCGACCAACCACAAGAACCCATTTAGGTATCTTGGTTCCTTCCAGAGATTGGCTGGCAAGGGCATGGTCACATATTGGCCACAGACATACAGCTGCTTCCCAGTCCTGCCGTTATTGTCCAGATCATGATGATCAGCAAAGATGTCCGTAGGAAGCTTTGCTCTGTTCTGTACGTAAATATCAGCTAGCACGTGGGGGAGGCTGCATGTTATTGCTTATTTATTTATTGAAGGTACTTATATAGCACCTTCAATTTACGCAGCGCTTTACATATGTATTATACATTCACTTCAGTCCCCACCCTCAAGGAGCTTACAATCTAAGATTCCTAAAGCGCATTCGCACATACATTACTCATGTATTGATCTCCCCAGGTCAATGTCCTAAAATGGACATGTGCTTTATCCATGCAACAGGTTTACTTTAATGTTAGCCCCAGCAGCAGCTTATACTCCCCTTTCCTTTAAATGCCCACACCTTCATTCAACTGAGGAAGTGAAGTGACATACATGGTACTTACCAGTACCGAGGAACATGTGACTTCATCCATCCATGTGAGCACACTGGTAATTGATTATTCACTAATCAGACACTCAGCACTTTGACATAAAGCTTACCTTCTATCTTTTTAAAAAAAAAAAAAACACATTTAATTAATAATTTTGAATAAAAATATTGAGTCTTCTGCATTGCATCACCTATGACTTACCCATGTGCACCAAGGAACACGATACAAGTACATAGTTAATATGACAATTGTTTTGAATCTACCTGTATGGGGTTTCCCTGGAAGAGGTGGTGGAGGATGAGGGCTGTTGGCTATTGGAGAATACTTTGATCACATTATCCGGTTGCTGGAAAATGTCTAAAATCTCTGTACAATGGGTGCTGATCCTATGCTAATAGAAACATGTGTTAAATAACCATGCTTGCTTCATGCCTTCTCATTGGCCAAGTCACAAGCTATACTTCAGATGGCTCAAGGACTGGCTGATATCCTATTACCTTTCCTTCATGAGGCTTTATAGCTCTTTGACCAAGCTTACCCTATCCGATTTCTTGTATTTTAGCAGTGCTTGGTTAGGTTTATTCAGTAGGTAACCTAAATGGCTGTTTTTTTTTTTTTTTTTTTTTACAGCCATTGGCCCATATGCTGGTTTTATGACCTCTGGCCATATGTATTGTTGCTCTTGTAAGCAGGTTTGAGATTACTCTAGCCAGTAAAGTACACACAGATCCATAATTAGTCTTTTGCACACTTTCTTAGTTACACATTGTAGAATTTGTGATATTACCCTATGAAATACATTTTGTTGTGCGTTTTGGTATAAAATTTGACTATTTTTAATTTATTACTAAAAGGCGGTGTCTGAACTATCAATAGAATTATGACGCAGTGCCTCCAGCCGATTACGGCAAATAATTTAATATCTAAGAAAAAAAACCCAATTAATTTTGTTCAGACACTCATAGTATACCACGCAATTTTCCCAAGTTCTTTTTTTTATATCAGTTAATTTCTTTTTAAAAGCATATACCAATCTTAGTGAAGCAGTCTACAGTAGGGAATATATATATAAGAATATTTATTCGCAAGACATATTTTCACCATAAATGATCATACTTGAGTGACACAAAGAGATAACCTTACATAAAATACCAACTTAAAACGATAAATGCAATGTGATATTTAGCTAAACGATGAAAGTAAAATAAAGCAAGATTATGTATTTCCCAGGTGTAGTATGAACCATAAATTAATATTCTATATAATCAGACCACAATAGTCTGCGAATCACATGGCCGAAAGTCATTCCACTGCAGATGAAGTGAGAATAAGCCATGCAAAACGGAAGACGTAAAATCTCAAATAATGCGCTTAATCTGATATTAAAATGTTATAAAAACAAAAATCATCTCTTTAGAGAAAAATCTACATATGGTTTATACGGCTGGGATTGTACTTTCATTACCCTTTAAATAGGAAATGTAAAACATTTAAGGAAGTACATAAACAATATTGAATAATAATCAAGTAACAGCAAGGCATAATTACTATATTTAAAATGGCCGCTAATTTAGAATGGTAGTTACCAGGTTCCTTAAGAAGGCTGCATTTCCAAGATGGTGGCCAATTAGGGAGGAGTTTCGCTTGGCGTCCCTCAAAGGTTCAGATACATGGCAGATTGAAATGGAGTCGTCTGTGTAGATGAGTCTGTGCATGGCTGTTAGTAGTGTGTATGTTGTAAGTGTGATGTATATTGGGCAAGATATGATGTGTGTTGTGTTGTGTTGTGTCTGTTGTCTTCTATTACATCTCTGATTCCTTTTTATTTTGTGTTGAACAAAAGGGCAGTAAAAATTATCATAAGCCAAACCCAGTGGGAGGAACATTATTCCTATTGGTTGGAACATCTTATTCATTAACTGGTGATGTCATAGGGTGACACCTCTTGGTTAACCAGTATATTAAAATTAATTAAAGATTTCTCCATTTAAGACTATTATAAAAAACATAAATGTAATCATGCTCTCATCTATGACGTCCATTTAATCCACCAGGTATCTGAATAAAGATTAATCTGGATACCACCATTCTCATATTTAATATCTCTTATGTAATATATATATATATTGGATTTTACTCTTTAACCCAAGACTTCAATTAGTAGCAGTAAGAATTATATCGAAAAATATACGGTTATATATATATTGATACACAACAGCTTGTATATGTAACTTGTCCTATACATGGTTACTTCTGATCATAATATATTATCCATTTAGGCATTATTATGTTAACAACAGTACATTCATGATATGGGGACTGGATTATAAAATATGGGCGAAATGTCTGACCCTTTGACACTACTATATGATAGAATATAATGTACTTCTCAGTAGGAGGTTGTCATAACATCATAGTTCCATAACACCTTTTGTATATGATGGGGCAAAGATATCAATTTATGATTTTCTGAAATTCATTTTGAGATTTGCAGTTCTCATCAATCTAAGTGACAATGTTTATGTGACTCCGTGTAGATTTCAACAACTTTATCCCCCTGTTTGTGTTTAGGTAAATAAATGACAGATTCTAGTCTTTGTCCGTTTCCGTTTGTTTGTCTCCTCATGATATAGACAATAGCTTATCCTGCTTGTGGATGGGTGAACACAGGTGTTATCCTGAAATTGAGTTTCGCCCATTGTGTGAGTCATGGCCTGAACATAAAGTTTTACGACCTCTCTGGTTTTTCGTGTTTCAAGACCAGGGGAAGGATGTCTTATGTAAACCTTTTCCCCCAAAGGCCGATCCACCTGTGATAAGCGATTTATTTATCTGTCTTTCTGAGTATTGTATTTAAAAGTTTGTCAAACACATTTTCCTTTCGGGGGGCAGATAACACAGCTTTTTATCTCAAAGTACATGCAAACAAAACCATCTCAACAATGGACGCAATGTGTGTTTCAAACTGAAAGAGTTTTGACTCAATATGTAGCAAGGTCAATGGAGGCCTCAAAGTTCACAATTCTTGACCTATAATAATAAAAATGTATTTCTATTTCGCACTGAAAGTTTAACAAATCCCCCCTCCTTGGAAAAAGTGTGAAAAAAATGCCGTAGCCATTTGAAACATTTTTCCAAGGCAGACTCTTGAAGAAATAGGGCTTAAATCGGACTTTGACAGCTTTGTAGATAGGTATGGAATAGTTGAATGGGGTGTAGACACCTGCAAGTAGGTGTAGTGACTTCAGTAAACAAGCATGGTGACTCCGAGTGAGGTGTGGATCCAAGGGTTATCATCTGTTGGCCAGTGGAATGTGGATTTCTCCGGGCACTTTTGCCTTTGGCTGTCTTGACGGGTTCGTCTTGGTAGACTGGCCATCAGGGGTATCCCGGGGTCCTTCACACTGTACCCCCCTTTGGGTGTCTCAGACACATCAGACTCTCGGTTTTCTGCTTACTTCCTGGATCTTTTAGTCCTATAAAGGGAAATGGATTCCATGAGAAAATGATACATACAGTTTTCAGCCATAACTTTTAGTTGGGATTTCAATGTGAGGTTGGTATCCTGAGCTTCCTCAGAGTCCTCCTTTTATTCCATTGTGTGATCAGCCTTTTATCTGACCACCATGGATGGTGAGACTATATATGCAACCTTTCCCAGGGGAGACTGACTTCTGGGGCCCATTAACATGGGGACGTATTCATCACCATGGATACCACACATTGAACAATTGAACAGTGATATACTATTTTGTTAGAATTTACCTTCTACTTGGGAGGAAAAAAATATAATATCCCCCCTTTGGGGCATCAATGCAATTCATGGTAGGCAACAAAACTACCTGACATTGAGGATTCTTCTTGGTTACCGTAATACCACCTTTAACCTCTTGACTTCATTACGTCATTAGGGTTTGATCCTCCTTGTATCACCGCCATTGGCGATTTTTCGAAATGTGCCCGCTTTGAGCGACCTGTTTGAGTCAGAGGGATGAAGTGACCACTGAAAAATAGGAGAGTAGTTATTATCTAACAACCAAGATCCCCCTGACAGGGATTTTCAGGATCCTCAATACTGTGACCTGGGGATAAAATGGTGTTAGAACCTCTGTCTCCTATGCATCCATTCAGTGTGTCCCTCTGATCCCTTGCTATTTGGGCATTTAAGGATTTTGTGGCCTTTGGCTGGCCACAAGATTTGTTCCTAAAGAGGAATTATTTTAGTTCGGGCTACAGTGCCCTGAGTGAACCAAGTGATCATCCGATCCACCTTGGCATCTATTCTGCTGAAAAACCTTTTCAGAAATTGAATTATTGGTTTTTTTTTTTTTTTTTTATATATATATATTTGGCTCCGCTTCCTGCGGTGCCTATGTCTCTCGGGTACAGACAGATGGGACAGATCCCTATCAGAACCATTCGCTCGGTTCTGGCGGGGTCTGGGCCTTAATGTCTCCATCTTCCCGAGGATTTTGGGGAGCCCTAAGATGGGGAAAATCCCTATTTATTTGTGGGGTCCCCCCTCTTGTTGAGGATATTTGGCATAGCGAGGATTTCCATCCTCAAGGGTGAATTGGGCTCTTTGGGGATGCTCCCTGGAGATTCTTTGAACCCTTGGGTCCTGTCCCCTTGGAAAGAAATCCTAAAATGGCCTCTGTTCCCCCCTCCTTATTTGTGGGGTGTCCGGTGTCCTCCTTGAGGTATCCGGTATAAAATCTTGCACTTTTTTTTTTTTTTTACTTATTTATTTATTTATTTTTTTTTTTTTAGTGTTAAGGTTGAGGAGAAAGGTGTGTTTCTGCCACAATTTTGGTGACAGGCTCACGCCTTTCTTTGTTCACTGGTCTGTTGGATGGAGTGCAAATTGTCGCTCTCTTTTGCCAACCATTCCAGTGAACACCCCAACTTGTAGTCCCTGGCCAAACTTATTTTTATGTACCTGGCCGATGCCTCAAAGCACAGGGTTTTAAATTCTGGGTGGTTGTACTCAGACTCCTCCATTGAAGGGTGTTAGGCACTTTTGAGTACAGTACAGCAAAAATTCAGTGGGCTTTGGTGCTGTGTACATTTTAAATTATATATAGCAGCTCTAGCAGCGTTAAGGATTTTTTTTTTTATGTGTGGGCCGACTTTTAAATTACATCCTTGAGGCACAACACAGAAAGGCTGTTTTCATAGGCCTCAAAATGATTAGTAATATCTAAGGACCCTGTCTTAATAAAAATCGGGACAGTACTCTTTTAAAACAAACTTTTTAAATTCTAGAGGTGTATGGTATCTTTTTAGGGGTGCTAGTCTTTTTGCGGTGACCTGATATGACTCATACCTAGTTATGCATGGCTGCCCAATTTCTGCCCTCCTATCTTAGGAATATGGCTGGGGTAGGACGTGGACTCTTTGCCTGACTCTCCCCCCCTTGTCTGGGTCATAACCATCAGACTGGGAGTCATATCTGGGTCTAATTAATTACTTCATTTTATTTATAATGCAGGACTGATAAGCAGTACCCTTTTGTATGGCCACCATAACCTTTTTGAACTTTCCTATTTATTTATTTATGAATTCCTGTCCTTACTGGAACTGTTACATTTTTATTTTTATTTATTTATTTATAAATTTTCCACTGCTGGTTACTCGGCAACTTAATTTTCAACTACTGATTACTCTGCAACTTCCACTAATAAAAAAAAAATTTTCCTTGCTCAAAACTTCCTACTTATTGCATTAATCGTTTACATTGTTCTTTCAAATGGTTGCTTATATTACAGCTTTCTGAACAAAACTTCTGCCACAGTTCTACTTTTTCCTGCAGTTTCACGCTACATTTTCTTAACCTATGTGTCCCAATAGAGGTCACTTTCACCTGCTCAAGGAGGTTCCTTATCTCACTTCTTATTATTTGGAGTGGAGATTAGAACTTTACTAAATTCCTTTTTGCTGAGCCTTATGGTGCAGTTCCTCACAGAGATACAGTAAGATTGGCCATGATTCTAAAAGTATGTGATCACGCTTCCTGAAGTCTTTGGGGTTAGAGAAGCTTTCGGTGAGTTCATACATCAGGTTTTCCCCTACCCACGTCTGGTGCCCATTTTTGGCCCGACTTTTTCTGAGGATTTTGGTATGACTCCAACTAGCCTATACATACACCACCATTTTAGACTCAGAGAGGTGTCTCTACATATTCTAGATCTGTGCCGAATCTACTGGGGCTGTGGGATTGACATCTAGCCAGAGTTGGCAGCGTGAACCTTACCTTATGTAGACATTTTAGGGCATTACTATCAATATTCACAATTAAATAATTTAAAAAAAAATTATTAAAAAAAAATTCTATTTTTTTTTTTTTTTTTTTGCAAAGTTATTAATTATGTCACCATGATCAAAATTATGATTGGCATATGTAAGAAATTAATGATATCTCAGCAGTGCAACTCCATTTAATATGTTGTGCGTTTTGGTATAAAATTTGACTATTTTTAATTTATTACTAAAAGGCGGTGTCTGAACTATCAATAGAATTATGACGCAGTGCCTCCAGCCGATTACGGCAAATAATTTAATATCTAAGAAAAAAAACCCAATTAATTTTGTTCAGACACTCATAGTATACCACGCAATTTTCCCAAGTTCTTTTTTTTATATCAGTTAATTTCTTTTTAAAAGCATATACCAATCTTAGTGAAGCAGTCTACAGTAGGGAATATATATATAAGAATATTTATTCGCAAGACATATTTTCACCATAAATGATCATACTTGAGTGACACAAAGAGATAACCTTACATAAAATACCAACTTAAAACGATAAATGCAATGTGATATTTAGCTAAACGATGAAAGTAAAATAAAGCAAGATTATGTATTTCCCAGGTGTAGTATGAACCATAAATTAATATTCTATATAATCAGACCACAATAGTCTGCGAATCACATGGCCGAAAGTCATTCCACTGCAGATGAAGTGAGAATAAGCCATGCAAAACGGAAGACGTAAAATCTCAAATAATGCGCTTAATCTGATATTAAAATGTTATAAAAACAAAAATCATCTCTTTAGAGAAAAATCTACATATGGTTTATACGGCTGGGATTGTACTTTCATTACCCTTTAAATAGGAAATGTAAAACATTTAAGGAAGTACATAAACAATATTGAATAATAATCAAGTAACAGCAAGGCATAATTACTATATTTAAAATGGCCGCTAATTTAGAATGGTAGTTACCAGGTTCCTTAAGAAGGCTGCATTTCCAAGATGGTGGCCAATTAGGGAGGAGTTTCGCTTGGCGTCCCTCAAAGGTTCAGATACATGGCAGATTGAAATGGAGTCGTCTGTGTAGATGAGTCTGTGCATGGCTGTTAGTAGTGTGTATGTTGTAAGTGTGATGTATATTGGGCAAGATATGATGTGTGTTGTGTTGTGTTGTGTCTGTTGTCTTCTATTACATCTCTGATTCCTTTTTATTTTGTGTTGAACAAAAGGGCAGTAAAAATTATCATAAGCCAAACCCAGTGGGAGGAACATTATTCCTATTGGTTGGAACATCTTATTCATTAACTGGTGATGTCATAGGGTGACACCTCTTGGTTAACCAGTATATTAAAATTAATTAAAGATTTCTCCATTTAAGACTATTATAAAAAACATAAATGTAATCATGCTCTCATCTATGACGTCCATTTAATCCACCAGGTATCTGAATAAAGATTAATCTGGATACCACCATTCTCATATTTAATATCTCTTATGTAATATATATATATATTGGATTTTACTCTTTAACCCAAGACTTCAATTAGTAGCAGTAAGAATTATATCGAAAAATATACGGTTATATATATATTGATACACAACAGCTTGTATATGTAACTTGTCCTATACATGGTTACTTCTGATCATAATATATTATCCATTTAGGCATTATTATGTTAACAACAGTACATTCATGATATGGGGACTGGATTATAAAATATGGGCGAAATGTCTGACCCTTTGACACTACTATATGATAGAATATAATGTACTTCTCAGTAGGAGGTTGTCATAACATCATAGTTCCATAACACCTTTTGTATATGATGGGGCAAAGATATCAATTTATGATTTTCTGAAATTCATTTTGAGATTTGCAGTTCTCATCAATCTAAGTGACAATGTTTATGTGACTCCGTGTAGATTTCAACAACTTTATCCCCCTGTTTGTGTTTAGGTAAATAAATGACAGATTCTAGTCTTTGTCCGTTTCCGTTTGTTTGTCTCCTCATGATATAGACAATAGCTTATCCTGCTTGTGGATGGGTGAACACAGGTGTTATCCTGAAATTGAGTTTCGCCCATTGTGTGAGTCATGGCCTGAACATAAAGTTTTACGACCTCTCTGGTTTTTCGTGTTTCAAGACCAGGGGAAGGATGTCTTATGTAAACCTTTTCCCCCAAAGGCCGATCCACCTGTGATAAGCGATTTATTTATCTGTCTTTCTGAGTATTGTATTTAAAAGTTTGTCAAACACATTTTCCTTTCGGGGGGCAGATAACACAGCTTTTTATCTCAAAGTACATGCAAACAAAACCATCTCAACAATGGACGCAATGTGTGTTTCAAACTGAAAGAGTTTTGACTCAATATGTAGCAAGGTCAATGGAGGCCTCAAAGTTCACAATTCTTGACCTATAATAATAAAAATGTATTTCTATTTCGCACTGAAAGTTTAACAATTTACAATAATAAGATTGTGGACACTGCCCATCACACCTCAAAACAGGCACATTGCAAATTTCTGAAACTTTAGTAAGTGGTAAATTAAAGTGAACTTATGCCTTGATCATGGGATTAAGACAATCACACTTTAAAACTGGCACTCATTTGTCTCTGTATCTAAGCCTTCATTCATCTCTGTATCTGTAGGCGTTGTGAAGAAATTCATTTTAAGAAATTGTGATATTTAAGAATGAACAGAACAATAAATACAGCTAAATAACTAAATGTAGGCTTGTTTTAAAGCTCTTACCGCTTGTTAGGAATATGTAAATCTACTTTCCATAGTCTGGAGACAGGTGCACTTTAGGTTCTTTTTTTAATAAATAGGCATAAACTTCAAGTAGGTAGGCTATATTTTCTTGAGTTGGTGTAATCATTATATCACGCACCATGAATTCAAAATTTGCAGAAACCTGGCCATCACTCCTGTATGAGTTTGTTGGATATTCCATTGCAAAACCAAAAATATTAATATAGAATTATCATTACCCCTTGTGACTAGAACATCCTCCACTCTTCTGGGAAGACTTTCCATCATATCTAGAGTGTGTCTGTTGCCATTCAGACAAAAGCATTTGTTTAGTCAGATATGTTGCATCAGAAGGCCTCTTTTTATCAGGTTGAGCTCAGGGCTATGTACAGGCCATTAGGTTTCCTCCATGCCAAACCCGTCAAACCTTGTCTTTATGGAGTTGGCTTTGTACACAGGATCAGAAAAGGGCCTTCCCCTGAGCTGTCACCATAAGGTTGAAAAGGCACTATCATGTAAAAGTCTTTTTATGCTGTAGCATTAACACCTGAATTCAATCATTTTGAGGGGTGTCCACGTGAGTTTGGCTTTATAATAATATGTGCCATGGTCACTTTGTCACAAGCTCTTGGCCATATAGTGCATTTAGGTGTAGTTGGAGCTGGAGCTGGTGAGTGGGTCAGTTTAAGGCTTCTTAGATCTCAGATACATCAACAGTATCATCTTCATGCCATAATTCCTTGACTCTGTTCCATTCTACCTGGGAGTTTTTGTTTTTTCCATTCAACTTGGTGTGTCCCAGCTCTTCCTGTTCCATTCTTTATAATATAAAATAAATAAAAATTCAGCTAGGATGGTGGAAGTCCCTTATAATGGCTACAGCAGTTGTGCAGACCCAGGAACACATTACAAAGACCTTACTATTAGAGTCCCTAGGAGATATATATCCACTGGTGTGAATGTCTCTGACCAAACAATTAGAAACAGATTCAGGAGGGTGGCCTGAGGGCCCAACATCCTCTAGTGGACCCTGTGCTTACTGTGCCACACAGTGTAGCTTGATTGGCATTTTCCATTGAACACCAGAATTGGCAGGTCCGCCACTGGTGCCCTGTGCTTTTCACAAATGAGAACAGATTCACCCTGAGCACATATGACAGACGATGCCCAGCCTCATGTGGCGAGAGTATGCAGCCAGTTCCTGGAGGATGAAGGAATTGATACTATTGAATGGCCCACATGCTGGCCTGACCTAAATCCAATAGAACACCTTTGGGACATTACGTTTAAGTCCATTCGATACTGCCAGTTTACACCTTAGTCTGTTCAATGATGCCCTGGTCCAGATCTGGGAGGAAATACCCCAACACACCATCAGTCGAATGCCCCGACATTGTCAGGCATGTATACATACACATGGGGACCATACAAACTATTGAGTACCTTTTTGATTTGCTGCAATGAAATTTCAGCAAAGTGGACTAGCCTGCTGTCACTTTGATTTTCGGGGTGTCTTTGAATTTAGCCCTCTGTAGGTTGATACTTTTCATTTCCATCAAACAATGTGGCATCCTTTCATTCCTAACACATTACCCAGTCAATGCCAGTATAGATATCCAGGTTGATGTGTTTTCAAAGTGTTCCTTTAATTCTTTTGAGCAAATTTATTTTATTTTTTTCCCCCCATATCTAATTTTTTACTAAACCCACTTTCAAAGCCCTTTAAAATTGCCAGAATTAGAAAATATTCAATTTTACCAGCCTAAAATTGAACTAGAGAACTAACCAGTAAATTTGCAACTCCTTGGAAGTTCATACATTTTAGAATGTTTTTTTTTTTTTTTTTTTTTTAGGGTGAAAATCTATGTAGATACCCCATTTACAATGTGCTGTGGCTCATAACAGTAAGGACAGTGTACCCCATAACAACCCAACAGTAGGGACAGGGTTCCTCATGGCATCCTAACAGTATGCACATTCCCCTTTGCATCCTGTCAGTAGGGGCCAGGTTCCCCACTTTCATCATGACAGTAGAAATATTGTATCCCATGACATCCTGACATTGGGGACAGAGTAATGACCCAATCTCAGATTAGAAGTCCCTCTTGCCTTCTCATTTGTCCCTCATTTTGGTCTTATCAATATAAAACATACTATTTATCTTTCAAAATGGTTTTCTCAGTGCTAAACCTTTCATTCAATTTCTTCATGTTTGCATTTGTAAATTTCAAAAGGCAGTAAAAAGGAATAGTGAAGGCAAAAAAAAAAAAACACTTCTTTTGTATTATTATTTTTTAAGGGGCATGGGAGGGGGGTGTCCTATGCTTACATACTTTTGCTAGTAGGTGTCTCGTTCCCATCTCAAAAAGTTGGGAGGTATGTCCAAAATCCACTAAAAACTAAAATATTACAGTGTGTGCATTTCATTTTAATTTACTAGTTTAGTTTATAGTTTACTCCTATATTATTTGTATTTACTCCTATATTATTTGATATTATTATCACTCCTGTATTATTACCACTATGCTATCTGTAATCCCAATCCTAGCAACCTGGACCTGAACAAAAAAAATGCTTACAGATTTGTATATTGACATACTGATGACTAAGAAAGACTTGCATAACCACTGGATGAGGGGCTATCAAATGAAAGACTCCAATATCCAGTATAGGGGTCCGAGAGAGAGTAGAATTGAGGCACTGGACACATTTAAGACAGATAGCTTGAGCTTGAGCAGCTCTTTACAAAAGGAAATGCCCCAGTCAAGAAGTAGGGGTTACCCAAATCGAGAAATCCAAAAAGTATTTAAGCCACAAAGATCATTAAATACATTTTTCAGAAATCCAAAGCCTCTAAAACTTCACAAGTAACAAGAAATCATCAATCTGTCTCAGGGCCAAAGAAAATCCCCCTTTATTGAGGCTTCAACACCATATCAAAGTATTTAGTGGACTCAAAGAACAGAGCTCCTGGGCACACAAATCTATGGCAGGAGAGGTTTAGAACAGTCAAATAAGTAGTTGTGACAACAAAATAATGGAGCCCCCCCAAAATTTGTTAGCTGCCTTTTCTTTTTTTGTTATTCGTTGTAAAATAAGAGGCTTTGCACCCCTTCGACATTTGTTTGCCGTGCTTTGTGGCTCAACTATCAAGTTGAAGGGGACACTCATTTTTCAGGGGAGACCTCATTATGTTACCCAGTAGGCATCGCATATCATGTAAGAAATTGGTAAATGTATTGACATCATGGTAACATTCCCAGATTTTGCCATCCTGTAGTTTAAGGTATGTGGACACCCACAGACCTACTGAAAACTCAATCTTTTGTGTTGTCCTTCAGATGGTGACCTCCTTGAAGCTCTGGCCAATGATGGTAGCCATCACAATCTGCGTCTTAATATGTCTAGGAACGATAGTAGAGGGATATCCACCCAAACCGGAAAACCCTGGAGAAGATGCTTCACCAGAAGAAATGACCAAATATTTGACAGCCCTGCGGCATTACATCAACCTGGTGACAAGGCAGAGGTGAGTAGCTGCTTCTTTTTTGCACAAACATTTGACAGCCAAACAAGAATACTTTTTACAGTACAGTATGTTGTGCATTTGTAACCATTCTCTTACATACACATAATCATTAAAAAGTATATATAAACTAAAGAACAAAAATTTATTGCAGTTTACCAGTCCTTACATGAGGTGGCTGCATTCGTTTTCTTTTTCAGGCTTTCTGTTCACCTTGCCAATAACCATAGGTGTGCGCAGCCTATTGCATTAGGATGTGCACACCAAAGCTCAAACATACATGTAACTTTTTAATCAGAGTACAGCATTAAGTCAAATAAACTCCTGGGATATTGATCTGGTCAGTTAAGTAGTAGAGGGACTTGGAAACCAGTTGTGTATATTATATAGAGGTATATACTGTATATATATATATATATTTATTTATTATGCACACACAATCTTTACCCTGCCGGTGTATTATCTCCCTGCCTGCAGATTCAAAATGCTTCCACACTTCTCTTAAAAGCAGAGCAGCTCAGTGGGAGAGCTTTCCGATCTTCCCACTGACAAACAGCAATAATTGTAACGCAAACAAGGGAATTAGGGTGTGCCCAGGCACATCCGGCACACCCTGTGTGCACGCCTATGCCAATAACTCAATTCCTGTCTTAGGGTGACTGCATTCCTCACTGTACTGCATTTGTGGAGGAGCAGTGGTGTCACCCTAGGACAGGATGGGTTTTAGATTACAGAGCACTTACTCCTTTCCTCCTTTACATGGGGATGTGTGTAGTCTCAGAAAGAACTGCTAAAAAAAAAAAAAAAAAAACGTATTGGGGCACAAACCCAGGGCCATTTTAATAGCATCATGAGCCCCTGGGCAAAGTAATGCACTGGGGCCCCTACCAGCCTGCCCCAACTTACACACCTACTCTCAAGTATTAAAGTATAAAAAGTTGATAGAATTAAGCCTAAATTTATTTTGCAATTTTAATAAAATAAGAAGAAACCGTGTCATAAACAAAAGACTAATCAACAAAAGGGGCAAAGAAAGGGGAGGGGGGTGCAGAGGGGCAGAATACAGGGGGAGTCAGGAGGGCACGGTACATGTTCTAGGACGCTGCCCGGTCCATTCTGGGACAGCTTAGTAAAAAGCGTGACTGTCCCGGCAAATCTGGAACAGTTGGCAAATATGATGTAATGCAGGATTATCATGGGGCCCCTATGCACCTTGGGCCCCTGGGCAGTGCCCAGGGGTGCCCATGCATTAAGACAGCCCTGCACAAACCCTTTAATATAAGCCTGTCATGATGAAATACAAAGGGTGATTCCAAAAATTGTTGATGTCTGGCTGTTAAACTGACCCACTGGCTTTTTTTTAAATTTCAAAGCTTTTTAAATCCCCGACCCAAACAGATCCCAAAAATCAGAATAAATGTAAATCTTTATCTGCAGACTTGTGCCGGGTCATTGAGACAAAGCAAACAGCCAGTCAATATGCAATTTCCATGAAAGAACTTAGCAATGGCAGTCTCCATCTTTCTGCCATGTCAGGTTCATTTTGATACAGATTTGTCTACTAGTAGTATATTAATGTATCTTCAATGTGTTTTGTAGGGTGGCATATTGAAATTTTAGAAAAACTGGTCTGTTTTAATGTGGTACATAATTTAATCTCTTTGGTTTTAGGCTTAAGGCCACATTCACACTGGACGTTAAAAACTCAACTTTTAGGAAAGTTTGACGTTTTTCTTCTGCCTCTAAATGCCACTCAATGTTAGTCTATGTATCCATGCGCACACAGGCATTTACAGATGTTTTTAGGCAGAGAAAAAGCCACTGTCAGCGCGTTTAGGAGTGGCGGGCGCTTTTGCTAAAAAAAAAAAAAAAAACACTTGATGTGCCTAAATGCATACAAATGTGCATAAAAGTGTCTGGGCGCATTAAATTATTGCCCAAGCACCTAAATGCATTTACAAAAATGCAGCTTTAGGCACTGTGACGGACCGCCTGGGACCCAGCCCTGGTGTCTCTGCCAAGATACAGCTTCCTCCACTCTGGAACCAGGCATTATAGCATAGGATTGCACCCATGAATTAGCTGACACTAGATTAGATGCAAGCTGGAACTGACTTTATTGTAAACTCTCACAAAATATATACCACACAAAATCAGATAAGACCTTGATCACATTATCCTAAACAATGCAAACTGTAAACAGTAATATCAGTACATCTAATGAACATCGAACATAAACAGTAATCTAATTAACATAACCGTCTCACAATAGTTTGGTAATGAGGTGAAGTGGACACAACACTAGCAGACAGACAAAGAATAGGTGACTCAAACAATGAGGCATACCTAGGAGGCACACATTGGGGAATGTTTACTACACTGTATAACATCTTTCTCTCTGCAACGTTCAACTCCATAATATGGAGGGGGGAGGGATGGTTAAGTTCACAGAGGATAGCTTGGAAGAAAAATCACATGATATATTTGATATAGCAGTTTGGCTCACAGGAACTGGAGGGCATTTCATTTCTGACAAGTTTATGTGCTGTTAATATTCTTAGCCTAAAAAATATAAAATAATGCAGCAAGCACATCTACGGACTTGTAAGTTGCGATAAATTATATTTTTGTTCTTAGGTTTACAAATCCTTTAAAATCAGAAGTGAGTCAGGAGTCTATAGGAGCCCAGGAAGAGGCAGAAAACCATTGCCCTAGCACAGATATATGCAAACTGTGGCCCTCCAGCTGTTGCAAAACTACAAGTCCCATCTTAACCAGTCCCAGCCTAATTGAACAATTAGAAGTGGATTGGCTACCATGCACAGCTGCACCAGATTTTGCACTCCCCAGGTTTAGTAAATCAACCCCAGTGTCACCTGGATCCCTCAACAGGCTTGTCTCCTTTTATCTCAGCATTGCCCCTTTAACAAATTGGCTCCATCCTGCCACTACTGCCTTTTGTGTCTTCCTTTTAACCCCGTGACAGATGTTCAAAAATAAAGGAAGCCTATACTAAAGTGGGGTACACACTGTAATAAAATTGGGCGAACGATTGTCCAATTTTCCTCGTTGTTTCACAGCAAATCGGAACCGATGAAAGAATTTTCTTTTACGAAAATTCTCGTACGACAAAGGCTTTTTTTGTTGTTTATTTGTTGTTTTTTCTTCTACAAAAATCATACGAAAATGGTACACATTAAAACGAAAATCGTTTGTTTTTTTCCCGTACGAGAAAAATTTTGGAGTTTGTCCATCCGAGGAATTTTCGTAAGAAAATTCTGAATCATCTGTAGAAAGTTCTGTACACAATATACGAAAATCGTACAAAAATTATTTGGACGAAAATGTTCGCCCAATTTTCTTATATAGTGTGTACGAGCCTTAAGAAAGAATGAAGGCTGTGATTGTTGATCTTACCTGGTGAAAATGCTAATTACCTGGCTGCAACATTGCCCTATCCCTCTGAAAATGCTATTTCCATGGCTGTTGCAATGATCTGATGGCTATGATACTTTGAGAGTCATTGCCTGGGAACGAGTATGTAGATTGGGATGTTTGCTCCTGGTTGGTGACCCAAAGTGATAAATCCAGAATAAGACTGGCAACAACCATTTTTATGGGGGGGGGGGGGGCAGCAAAAGGTATTTTCAATTATTCTTTTACTACAGATACCACCAATCCACTCCCAATTTTCCCTTTCCTGCAGCGCTAGGGTTGCTGCTGATATTGGACACCTCTGGGTGTGTCAGATGCTTTGTCCCCCCCCTCTACAGGCTGTGGATCCACCTAGACTACTGTGTCCTGTAAACAAATTAGTGAGTGATACACCATCCTCCACCCAAAACGTTGCTCAGCATGAGTCACGGTCGGGCAGGTAAGTATTTTCCTTTTACTGGCTGCAGTTCACAGTGAATAGCCAGTACAGGGATATCACACAGCATCATTACAGTTAACTAGTTCTTGCCGTCTGTACACGTATATGCGGCAGCAGCATAGATGGGCCTGAAAGCCTAGCTGCTGAACATAAGCACCTATGGGGAACTGCTATTCTATGCTAAGGGAGCCCTTGCTGTGCGCTCCCAGACAAGCTCCCAATCATGTGACCACTGACAGTCAATCACTGTGGTTGCATGACCGGGAAGCCTGCGTATGCATGTTAGGAGCCTCTTAAAGGGCAGCATTGGCAAAGGGTTAAGAAATAGGGTGCTGCTCACTGACCAAGTAATCTCTGTCCTCTCCCATAAGTATTTTTACATGGACAAACTGACAGCACTGCAATACAAAAATGCCCACATTTTTAGGCGTTTTTGGCTTTCCCAGTGTTGATGTGCAGGAGATTACACGAAGCTACTATAAAGAAAAATGTGGGTACTTCTACACAGAGCAAGGCTAATAAATGTGACTCAAAGCAGTAAAGAATATAATGTGGTTAGAATTTACAGGCATCGTAATTATTCCTGCTAATGGTCTTCTTCTATTTCAGGTATGGAAAGAGGGACAGTCCCGCTGACAACCTGCTTTCTGATCTTCTGTATGGTGACAACGGAAACTACAATAGCAGATCACGGTAGGTGGATTCACAACAAACAGCCATATTTGATGAAAGCAGCACAGACAGCAAAGGTGAGGTGGAGCCCAGCAGCGGTCATCAACTTTACCCACCAGTCACAACTTCAACAAAATGGTGCCCAAGTGCACACTGTCCATATGGTGCACCTTCTTTAGTCAAAAATGATTTCAGCTTAGTCTCCGGCTAATGGGAGAATCCCTCTACTGCATTTTACCCGACGTGTGGATTAATCAAAGAGGTTACCAATCACAATGCCGAAATTGTGTTTTTTTCTAAATGGTTGCTCATTAAATAGGGAACATTACCAATTAGGATTGTTGCATTTAAGACTTTCGAAAGATTAATATGGCGAAATAGAGACAAATTGGAAATACTGATATGCATCTAGGTCTATAAAAGACCTACCTAAATTATCCAATCAATTTATATTTAAATCAGACAAGCCCTAGCACTACATACTTGTTGAAAGATTTAAAGGAGATTGTACAGATTGTAATGTGTGTGTAGAGTTTAAAAATGTTTAGGCCTAGAATCCCTGATCTATTTAAATAAAATGTGACATCCAGCCTTCCCTTCAGTCTTGCACAGTTGAACAGCCTCCTCTCCTGTACTGAAATTGCTTACTCAGTTTCACTGCATGGTTGAAGGAAAGTCCATAGTTAAAGTAAAGAATATTGCATAATCTATGGCCAGCCTAAGTGTGACTACTATTTAATAGTGATGGGCCGAACAACCCCCTGTTCGGGTTAACACCAGAACATCTCGAACAGGGAAAAAGTTCTAGCGAACATGCAAACTCTATTAAAGCCTATGGGACACAAAACATGAAAATTCAAAAGTCCTCATTTTAAAGGCTTATATGCAAGTTATTGCCATAAAAAGTGTAAAGAAATGCCCTGGGGGGACATGTATCAATTCCAAAAATGTTTTTTTTTTTTTTTATTATCGTTTTTACAGGAGCAGTGATTTTAATAAAGCTTAAAGTGAAACAAAAAAAAAATGAAAATTTCTTTAAATAGCGTGCCTGGGGGGTCCCCTTGATGTGCCTGTAAAGTGGCACATTTCTACGATGTATGGAGCCTGCTGCAGCAATACTGACACTTCTAAAGAAAAAAAAATGTAATTCAAACTTGCTCGTGGCTGTAATGTATTGTTGGCTCCTGGGAATACAGATAAAAATTGTTTTTTTTAAAACAGCGTGGGGTCCACCCCCCCCCCCCCCCCCCCGTCCATACCAGGCCCTCCAGGGTCTGGTACAGATTTTAAGGGGAACTCCATGCCAAAATTGAAAAAAAAAAAGTGTGGGGTCCCCCCAAAATCCATACCAGACCCTTATATGAGCAAGCAGCCTGGCTAGCCAGGATGGGGGGAGGGGGATGAGCGTGCATTCCCCCTCCTGAGCCATTACAGGCTGCTTGCCCTCAACATGGGCAGATGCTTTTGGGTGCCCCCCCAAAGCACCTAGTCCCCATGTTGATGGAGACAAGGGCCTCTGCCGGACAACCCTGGGCTGTGGTTGTCTGGGACTGCGGGTGGGGGGCTTATCTAGAATCTAGAAGCCCCCCCAGATCCCGGCCCCCACCTATGTGAATGGATATCCGGTAAATCGTACCCCTACCCATTCACCAAAAAAAGTGTACAAAAAAAAAAAAATAAACACAAAAGCCAGTTTTTGACAAGTCCTTTATTAAAAAAAATAAAAAAATAGTGTCCCTCGATGTAAATCCATTGTCAATCACATCCCCTGCTGCACCCGAAAAATAGAAAGAAAAAAAAAAGAAGAAGGACGCTCCCGCCTCATCGCACGCCTCCCGCCTAATGAGCCGCTTGAGCCATGACAGTTTTTTTATAGGAAAGGGGCGGGGACACTCGGTTACATCACCCGGTGGCACCACCCCTTCTGACGTCACGTGACTCAAGCTTTAGGCCAAGCCTGGCTAAACGCTAGAAGGTTTTCGAACGAATAGTCCTACTAAAATTCCTATGAAAATTCTCAGTATATTCGATGACTTGACAAATGTCATCCAATAGTACTTTGGCTTTCATTCCATAAAGTCTAATGTTAAAAGCAAAATTTCACATACACTGTTAGAAATTTGTTTGCTCAAGAAAAAATTTTCATCCCGCTCTTTCAAGTTTTCACGTGACTGTGAAAGAAATCGAATATCGATAACACCCCAATAACAAATTATAAAGTCTACTAGTGCATGGCCAGCTTAACACAATATAAACACACATACAAGAACACCATGCTGCACAACTAACCCTGCCCTTTTCTTCTCTTCCCAGGTATGATGACTCCTACTATAAATGGTGACCCTCGGAGCCCTCTCCTCCCTCCGCTTCCCAGGTGACCGCTATCCCGCCTTCCCTTCTTTTTAAACGTACCTATTATTTTTACGCCATTTTTGCATTCTGACTGGTTCCTGTATCTCGTCTCTCCGCCCAGCGGGGAGAGTGCAGAGTGGTCGGTGACACCCTTCCCAGGGGGTGTGTGCAGAGCACGCATGTGCGTGTCGTGTGTGTGCGCCATTTCTTCCAGAGCTGCCTCTCCCGAAACACACAATCCGTAATGTCTGACTGAGAAATTCACCATGTCCAGATAATAATAAAGCAAGTTTAACGGAAGTGAGTTCTGAGTGTGCGTCTGTCCGATTTATTTCACATCAACACATTCTATACTCAATAAGTCAAAGAGCAATGTAAAGACCGTGGTCATGCATAGCATCCAGACGCCTTTCCTCATTCTGATGGCTGTAAACTGAATAGAAAAGGGAAAATCTAATTGGCCATTATGGGCCGCTATACTTTACACAATGCATTTGTGTATTAATTAAAAGTTATCCATGTGCAAAACTGATATTTGACTTTCGCATGTGCAAGTATGAGCAATATTACCCACCAGCAAGTCTCCCATGTCTCAAAGATTCTCCTGCAGCAGACTTCATCTTTGGCCTATAAGGAAGAGTTCACGCCTTCATAAAGAAATAAAATATCTCTTGCTCAATGTTTGTATTTAATATACTGCAGAATAGAACAGGAAGTGCTGGAACACACCAAGGTGGACGGGAACACCCAAAAATCATCAGGTGGACAGGGACAGATTTATAAATTAGGAGAGATCAGGCTACTGGAGTTGCCAAGATATACAAGAAACTAGGGGCTGACTTGGCCAACAAGGCCCCACTTCTGGAGGCAGGGGGGCTGACCCTTCAATAATGAGCAACATGTCATACAAAGTTATAATTATCCTGATACCGTGGACATTGCTAGTACCTAAATAAACTAGACTTTTAACATCAGGATGTAAAGTTTAAGTTGGAAGTGTAGTAATGTCACCACATCCTGTCAGCATGAGGGTTCCAGAAGAACGGTTGCAGCTCAGTCCAGCCTCTCCCTCCAGCAATAGATCACTGCTGTAGTTGATCTATTGCTGGCTGTAATCAGCCACTATTAGTAATCTGCTGCTGCACAGCTGCATTGAGATCTAAACTCCATCTACCAGATCTAACCATCCCCCAATAAACAAAAAAATAATAAATAATAATATAATAAATAAATCCTAGCGGTTACCTGTATAATATAATTCCCTATTAGTAACCCAGTTTAAAACCCTATTTCAAGGAGACATTTTTGCACACAGGATTGGGAGGATATTACTGGAAAAAAAGGTGTATTTTACTCAATCGTGGGCAGAGTTGAACAATTTAAATGATACAAGTTTTTTAAAATTAGTAGATACAATAGGAACCCTTACTAGATAAGGACTACATAGGCCCAAAGCAAAAAAGGGGCCGCAAACTAGGTCTTCAATACCTGATAGTAAACATGCACAGTTTTGCCATTTTTCATAGAAAATAGCGAAAGCTTTCAATGATAGTTTATAAAAATACACTCAGCATACTGTACATACATTTGTAAAAAGGAAATCAATTACCATGCCTTCAGCCGGTGCTAGTTTTATGAATCTTCTCCATTCTCAGTGTAGCTAGCAGATGCGGGTCTTGCATATTAATCTTTCTCACATTACAAGCAAAAGAGGTCAGAGTGTTAATTGGTTTTATTTACTGCTTTCCAAAGCTACTCATTTAAAACAAAAATGTGTTTTAAAAAGGAGACCAGAGATCTCTACAGAGAAAAATTATAATCTGTATACAAGCTGAAAGAACTGCTGCAATCGCGGAGTGGCAATATCACGGCTCATATTTTTAGGCTCCTTGGCCTGGCAGCAGTAATATGCAAAGTAACGCCCTTCTAGGTCTTGACAACCCAGCAAGCGTAGAGGCAAATTTATAGAAACTGGAGGCAAGAAATGATCACAGAACAACCAACCCTATTGATTGTCTACCCATGTATTATGGTGAATGACAAAGTAACACAAATGAAAAGCCTTGATTAGGTTACTTTTGCTGTATCCCTAAAAATCATAATAAAATAACTAAAATCTAATGGCATTAAATGCAAACCCATTACAAAACTAATCAATACAAAGTGAGTGTATATTGAAAAAAATTCAAAAAACAGAAGGTGGAATCAACCTTCTGGTTCAGATATACGAAGTTTTGGCAGCATTTTCTTACAGTCCAGCTCATCCTAAAACTGATAATGGGCTCAATCCACAAATGTGCAAAGCTTGCCGTATTTTAGGTACCGCACATTTACATTTTTTTAAAAATACATTTTTAGCAAAGGCCTTTCTGCACAAATAAGATTATTTTATTGCATGCCAATACTGTGCATATTATAGTATTTGCAGTATTGTGTATGTAAAAGTCTTTTCACAAAGGGGTCTACATATAACGCAGCAGTATATCCTAACTGTGGCCAATGCACTCCACTCTAAAAAAGAAAAATGTACAAATGGGAATTGGACTCCACCTGAGATAGGACTCTGGTAAGTGGAGCATAAGAAAATGAATGGTGGAAACAAAATTAAAAAAAAAAAAAAAAAAAAAAACAGGAGAAGAACCCAATCATATGGTGTTAACATCAAGACCAACCTCTCCCCCAATCATGAACATCTCTTTGCTTGTTGAATAAAAACCACAGACCCAAAACCGTGGCCTACATTTTATGAATGGTTACATGCAGGGAGGAGTAACCCATTGTGGTAAGCAGCACATATTGATATCTACTCTCCGTGGAGAGTTATTATTCCTACAGTTTTGTTGCTTAAGGTATAACAAATAAACTTAACAAATAAATGCCCACTTCACGGCACAGAATTACTATTCCAAACCCAAGTCATACTTCCATTTATAAATTGATCATTTATTAAAAAAAAAAAAAAAAACATTTATCAAAAAGAACAGAGTAAACATAACTCACCAGTGAATTGAGACTTTGTTAGAGCCGGTTCACACTACCGCGACCAGAAAGTCACCCCATGAAGGAGCGACTTTTTAGCGTGACTTTGAAGAGACTTGTTTAGGGACTTGGAAGAGACTTGGAAGAGACTTGTGCACTACTTTGAAGAGACTTAGAGCCCATTCACACAGGAGCAACACGACTTGCCGGGGCGACCTGTGAAGTCGCGGTGTACAGCGTGCACCGCGACATGCACGGACTTCATATCATTGAAGTCAATGGAAGTCGCCTCCAGGTCGCCCCAAAGTAGTACAGGACCCTTTTTATAAGTCGGAGCGACTTGTGTCGCTCCTATTAGAACGGGTACTGTGCTAATCAATGGCAGGCGACCCACCGCGACTTGTCAGGCAACCAAGTCGCCTGACAAGTCGCGCTAGTGTGAATGGGGACTTAAATGATAGGCGACTTTGTCTGTGAGGAATGCCTGGCTAATCTTTTTCTTCTTCCTGGAAAGTCTGATCACAGTCGCTTGAAAATAGATAAGGATCCGACTTAGAGGCGACTCCCATTGAAGTCTATGTGCACAAGCCGGATAGAGGTTGCCTTGAAGTAGTACAGGAACCTTTTTTGAAGTCGGAGCGACTTCAGTAGTGCATATTAAGACGGCTCTCATTCATTTACATTGAATTTGTGATGACAAGAGACTTGGGGCGACTTGAGGGCACACAAGTCGTGTCCCAAGTCGGAGTAGTATGAACCGGCTCTAGAGTATGTAGTGGTGAGCCAATTACAGGAGGGTTATTTACTGTATATTTCTCAGAGGCTTCCCTGCAACAGATTTGGTCTCCCACCTCTCATGAAGCCATAGAGGTCTTTATCTCTTAACTGGTCATCACATTTATTTGTATATTCTATATTACACTAAAAGCCCATCAGCAAACATGACCCAGGATTTGAATTTTCATGCAAGGAGCAGTTGACCGACAATGTGAATGTCTTGACACAACAACCCCGAGATATACACTCTATTGCCAATTGTGTAGGCACCTGACCATGACACCTATAGGAGTTTGCTGGACATCCAATTCCAAATCTATGGGAATTATTACAAACCTGACCCCCTTTTTGTGGCTTATAAAAGCCTCCACTCATTCCACTCCATTCTGGAAGGCTTTTCGCAAGATATTGAAGTGTGTCTGTAGGAATTTGTGCCCTTTTAGATGTCAGGTACTAATATTGGATGAGAAATCCTGGCTCACAGTCAGCATTCTAATTCACACCAAAGCTGTTCAGATCCTCACTCTATGCAGATCACTCTAGTTCCTTCACATCAAACCAGGTCTTTATAGAGCTGGCTTTGTGCACAGGATTAGGGTCATGCTGGAACAGAAAAGGACCTTCCCCAAACTATTACCAAAAAGTCAGGAGAGCACAATGGTCTTTGTATGTCGTAGCACTAACAGTAATTTCCTGTAAATATTTAAAACCCAACAAATTTGGAGGAGTGTCCACATACTTTTGACCATATAGTATGGGTGTAATAATCTGATATTCATACTTATGGCCTTATAGTATATGAGAATCCAAGCTACTATTATTCTGCCACCGAAATTCCCCTGGGATATGATAAATTTGAAGCTTACATGAAATTCTAGAGTGGTGTATTTTCAGACTCACTTGATACAACATGAATGGATTCACAGATGGCTGTTACAAAAGCAAAGCAACGTTGGTATTCTCTATCTCTCTGCTGAAGAGCTTGACCTTTTCAAAAGTTCCTGATTCTAAATTAGACTGAACCCAAAGCATCAGACTTGCCCACATGAGCCCTTTCATAGTCCCAGCTGTGCATTATTGTGAAATGGATTAATCGTACTTATAATATGGTTCTCCCAGCACACCAGGCATAGGAGCCAGTAGTACATGAAAACACCTAGAGCGCACTGGAATAGTATAGATCTCTAGAGCATTTAGTAAAAGTACAATGAAAAAACAAACATACAATTATGATCAATATGTGAGCTTCAGATCCACTCATATGGAAGATCTGCAGGGGGTTCATGTCTGAGACTCTCCAGATCAGTGTTTCTCAACTGGGGTGCCGGGCACACTGGGATGCCATTTGGGACAGCTTCCAGCACAATCAATAATACTCTAGGGTAGAAAGCACAGTACTATTTTTTACTATGGTGTTAATAGTTCAGCTATCAGCTCCATGGCAACTCATGATGCTGATCCAGCAGTGTTTCTCAACTGTGGTGCCGTGGTAATCTGGGGTGCTATTTGGGTGCCCCAGGTGTGCGGAGAGCACAGGACCGAGTATGCCCTGCATCATGACTTGCCATGGTGCGGGTGGGCCAGTGCGATAACAACCAATGATGCAGGGCAGAACCTAGAGCGCCATTCGCTGCTATAGTGTTGGGCCACCAGCACCGTGGCAACGAATTATGCTGATTAACAGCAGGCAACATGCAGGGCTGCCCTCAGCATTCAGGAGAAAATTCCTACTTTTCCATCATATCTTTCATGGTCTTCTGTTCTACCACATTTAAAAGGAGAACAAAGGCTTTCAATAAAACATAACCTGCAGGATCACTTAAATAAAAGTTGATCTCAACCTATAGTTTTCTCTTAGTCCCGTTACAAAGTCCCACAATTACCTGTGGATCCTGCCAGAGATGTCCAATTGCAGTTTGTGACTGGGTGGCAACAATGCTCCACTGCTCTTGAATTCAGAGCAGAGTTGCCACTCTTATGCAGGTTGCACCTGTTTACACTAGAGTGGGATATGAACATACTGCAGGGGGTGTGGCTATCAGCATTGTCACAGACCTGTAGCTTGCCAATTAGCACCTGGCCACTGCTTTCAGAATTGACAGCATTGCCTCTTTTGCTGAAACTCTCCCACTGTGAGCTGCAGTTCCTAGAAAGGGGGGAGCGCGAGAGACACAAACGAGGGAGGATCAATCAGGGAAGGCGAGGGGAAATTTTTATGAGATTTGTGCATCACGGTAATTGGATTTGGACTTGTTTAGACTGACATACAGGAGCCTTTTGTTGTAATTAATTTAGACAAGGACCCTATTTAAATATACCATTTACAAAAGGTGTTTTTTCATGCAACGGGTTTAAAAACAGATTTTGGCTGGAAGTTTGAATAAATCTATCTCCCGAGGGTTTTCTATGGAATTAGCCCCTAATTCAATCCAATCATTATCTCCACACTCCTCTGCATTCTCAACCCATAATTCCTCCAATATCGTTAAAGCTTCTCCTGACCCTATCGTTCTCTCTTCATTAGATCCTACAGTCTTAAGATCATTAGAAGCTTTTATACTCAAGTACCTCCTTTCAATGAACATTAAATCTTTATAGTGGACCCTCTTACCTCCTCTTTTTCCTCTCCTGATAACTTGCTACTCTTTTTTTCCAACACACTCCTTGGGCACTTCTGAAGTCCTACCAATGTTCTATCCACATACATATCTAAGTGTTCATCTCCCAGGGCCTGAAATATTTTACCCAACAGCACTATGCAACACCAAGAGTCCAAAAGGCCAACAATGAATAACCTATACTCGGTTTGATATCTGTTGTGAAGACTTTAGAAAGTTATAGCCACAGTAAGTAAAACACTTAGAACCCCATTCATACATGAACATTCTGACCGTTAGAGCAAGCTGCAAGATGGCAGCCTATTACATTTAAAAACTTGGAGCTTTACCTTTTTTTTCTATTGTATTGCACCACAATGTACATACCTGCAGTGCAGGTCCATGGGAACCTACTCTATGCTATGGGGTGCCATATTAAATGAATAGTAGAGCAGAGAATCACAAACCTTTTAGTATGTATGGTCACAACACCAAAATTCCTTAGTGGTTATAAAAGGTCCATTTACAGTAACCTGAAATGTACTACCTGGATGGGAAGAATTCAGGTGACGAATAAGGATTCCAGAAGTCTTTATCTGTCCAGCTTTCATCACCATACCATCTAAGGGGAAAAGCAAACATATCACTAAATAAAAGTACAGAACCCACCAATGCTAAAGAATTAAATTGAGCTGTGGCACTCTATGGAGCGGAGTTAGGATAAATAAACATAAAATGGTTTTGAGCAGTGTATCCAATTTACAGCAAAACTAATCACAGTTTTCATCAAAGAAAGAAAAAAAACTAAACTAGGGGAAGGAATGGTAATGTGACCTGAGGTTTCAATATATAATTTAACAATTATTTCTGTTTTAATTTAATACTTTCACAAGTTTGGAAAATAAAATTATTTTTATTATTAATAATAATAATAATAATTATGTAATAGCAATATTATAGTATATATTTTTTTTTGTAATAATAAATATCATATTACAATATCATATTATTAAAATAAAAAATAAATAATAATCTTTATTAGACAGACAGGACCTTCAATGAAAACGAAATGTATGAAAAGTAAATAGATCGTGTGACTGAGACAACTGCAGTTATGAGCAAAACTCAACTTTCTCACTTCATACTGAGTTTAGCTCTACCCCACCCATTGAAAGCAATGGGCTGCCCTATGCATGTCGCAGGCAAAATGCACAAAAAGGGAGTAGGAAAGTGGATAAAATGTTTATATTTTTTTTTTAAAAAGGGAGGTGGTGAAATAATGAGACGTGTGGTCCACAGAAGTAAAACACATCCTATTTTGTGATCCTTGTCTTAGAAGCGGAGCTTCATACCCACCATGGACTTTATAGACCCAGGTCCTTTGATATGCCAGAACCCACATGCACCACTTTGGATGACTTAACACCAGGCTCAGAACAGTTTGTGCAACTTTACTTAAATGTAACAAATTATTTCTGTTTTAATTTAATACTGTCACAAGTTTGGGAAATAAAAATTATTTTATTATTATTATTATTAATAAGTAATATTATAGTACATTTTTGTAATAATCATATTACAATATTATATTAATAAAAAAAAATAATAAATATTAATCTTTATAAGCAGACAGGACCTTCAATGAAAACTAAATGTATGAACACTAAGTAGATTGTATTACTAAGACAGCTGACGTTATGAGCAAAATTAAACTTTTTCACTTTGCCACGGGAAAAGTGCCCAAAAAACTGAAGTAGTAAAAGTGGATAAAAATGAAAAAAGAAAAAAAAATGGAGGTGGTGTAGTAATTAGACAGATGTGGTCCACAGAAGTAAAACACATCCTATTTTGTGATGCAGTAAGACTGTGTGTGGGTGGTGCCTTTCGCACGGAGCGTGCTCGTCAATGCCTGGGACAAGGGGGAGACTGCGGTCATCCGGTCATCAGAAAAATCGTTTTTTTTCTAGGCAGTTCACTGACTTAGAGATGAGCCTTCACTATGTGCAGTGATAAAACATATAAAAAAATGCTGTCCTGGGTCACAACACACAATAACTTGATTTATGTTGCATTAGAAGGGATGTTCTGAGCCTGCATCCACTCCACCATTCCAGCGTACCTCTGTTAGTTCACTCCCAGTAACAAAATGGGGTCCCACCATGCACCTAGCATGGACCTCATGCATGCACTTGTTAACTCCTTCCTTCCCGTACTTTGTGACCAGGCCATGGATCTCTAACACAGGTTGGGTTCCAGTTTCTACTGGAAACTATCCGCTAGGAACGGAGCCAGAACATTGACCCCCTTGCTACGTGAGGACCTGTCACCTTAAAAAGGACCACACCTAACGACTGGTTGTGTCTTGAACTTGTACTTGGTTACTCATAGCAACTGCTTTCCTCCTCCTTGTCTTGCCAAGTTAATTAATTTGGAGTAGCTGAGCTTTATACACCACATGTGCTTTACAGACCCAGGTTCTTTTGATACACCAGAACCAACATGCACCACTTTGAATAGCTTTACACCAGGCTCAGAACAGTTTGTGAAACTTTAAAGTGTTACTAAACATACAACAGTAAAATCATTCTGTATATGCAGTAAAGCATGTGGGTTATGCTCACTGTGGAATTTAAGGGGTTATTCCTCTGCATTGTGTAAAAATGCTGTTTGAGCCTATATGCACAGATCTTCCCCCTCCTGCACTGTCCCCCTGGACAAGTCCAGATGAGACCCAGTGTGTGGAGTCAGGCTGCACATGCTCAGTTTGGTCTCTATTGCTGGAGAGAACATTTCCTGTTTTTTTTTTTTTTTTTTAACTGGTCAGGTGATCAGCACAGAGCCTAGACAGAGGGTTGGGGGTCAGTCAGCACCAGAAGACACATTCAAAGGAGGGTGAAATCTCCTCCTACAGAAACATTAAGCACTCGGCCAGACACTTCTATACATCACGTGACCGTTGTATACCGCTCCTCAGAAAAGGTATAAAGCGGTTTTGTTTTAATGAAAAAAAAAAAAATAAACATTTATAGGTTGTGTGTACTTGGGTGACTTGGGTGGGGGGGTTGCAGATGCATTATTGTTACATTCATGGGTTTAGTAAAACTTTAAGAGTCTAACAGTTAATACAGTTCAGTGTGAACAGAGTCCATTTCTCAACCCAAACTAGAACTAAATGGCTGCCCAGGCATACCTCTGCAAGTTAGTAATCCACCTTGGCAGTTTCCATGCTTGGATGATCCCCGGAGCCCCGGTGCCTTCTCCTCACCATTCACAGCATGTTTTGCCTCAGAGTTGACAAAAAGCAGGAGAGAGCGGCAGCGGCCTCTAAACCCAGCCTTCTGCTATATTCATATAACTCTTGAGAAGGCCGGATCCAAAAAGCCTAGGAGCTGAGCACACACACACCTAACCCTTTGCCCCCCCCCCCCCCCCTTAGGCCTGGGCCCACCACTAGTGCAGCAATAAAATCTGTCTACAAGTGCATGATATTCCCTCAATGGTCACATGACAATACAGGAAGTCAGGGCTCAGAAAGCATTTTTTGAAATTTTTAACCGAGAGGTGAAGATTTAAAGCTGCTATAGACTAGGAAGTGAAAGATAAGCACATTGGGATGGCTTGGACAAAAAAGACATTAGAAAAGGCTTCTATTTATTATAAAGAGTGAACTTCTGCCTAAAAGAAGGTGAGCTTAGCCTTTCAGGTATTCCAGCTGCCATTTTATCAAATAAAAGTCCCTCTCTGTTTAAAACATTGAGAGCTAGTTCAGCGTTACAACGGCCCCAGGCTTTTTTTTTATAAATTAACTTTATTGAAATGTCACAGAGACATTTCATTAGCTTCAACTGCCGGCCGCGCGATGCAAAGCAGCGAATGTACTTTTTTTTTTTCAGTGCACACTGCACATTTTGTCTTGTCATGTGGTGGGACTGCGCTGGAATAGCTGCACAACTCAGTCCCACCACATCTGTGTAAATGTTCCCCCCAATCTCAGAGCATTCAGAAAGTGATATCTCGCTTATTTTCAACTGTCCAGATTTTTTTTTCTTTTTTCTAGCTTTGGATAGCGCAGGGAAGGGTTAGACCCAGCAAGCTTTTATTGCCATTTGTGCCCCCATTAGGGAGATCCTAATTCTTTATATGTCCTGGTGATGACTGACTGTGGGACTGAAAAATGATGGGGAAGTCAATAGTTTGAACGGTCACCAGAACAAGAATAGAAAGTTAAAGCAGAACTTTACCCATACGAACTTGATAAAAATATTCTTTAGCAAGAATTTTACTGTACATTCCACATTAATAATAATAATGCTACAAAAAAAAATATTATATTATATATATATATATATATATATATATATATATACACACAAACCCAAAACCAAAAAAGTTGGGACACTACAAATTGTGAGTAAAAAAGGAATGGACTAATTTACCAATCTCATAAACTTATATTTTATTCACAATATAATATAGATAACATATCAAATGTTGAAAGTGAGACATTTTGAAATGTCATACCAAATATTGGCTCATTTTTGATTTCATGAGAGCTACACATTCCAAAAAAGTTGGGACAGGTAGCAATAAGAGGCCGGAAAAGTTAAATGTACATATAAAGAACAGCTGGAGGACCAATTTGCAACTTATTAGGTCAATTGGCAACATGATTGGGTATAAAAAGAGCCTCTCAGAGTGGCAGTGTCCCTCAGATGTCAAGATGGGCAGAGGATCACCAATTCCCCCAATGCTGCGGCGAACAATAGTGGAGCAATATCAGAAAGGAGTTTCTCAGAAAAAAATTGCAAAGAGTTTGAAGTTATCATCATCTACAGAGCATAATATCATCCAAAGATTCAGAGAAACTGGAACAATCTCTGTGCGTAAGGGTCAAGGCCGAAAAATCCTATTGGATGCCCGTGATCTTCGGGCCCTTAGACAGCACTGCATCACATACAGGAATTGTCAGGAAAGGAATTACCATTCAGCAACAATAGAACGCTGGAGGCAGAGCAGGTGTGTCACCACGCCCTTCTCCCCAGCCCTGGCCCTATATAAGGTGCTCTCTGGCTGTGCTTCCTTTGCTGGTTTATCATCAGCTCTAGTACCTGTGACCTGTTTGTTTATCTGCGTTCCTGCTTTTGACCCCGCTTGCTCCTTGACCCATCTGCACTTCTCCTTGTTTGACCTCGGCTTGCCTGACCACTCTTTGCCTGAACCATACCTCTGCTGGATATTCTGTGTACCTACCTCGGCCTGGATTCCTCTCTCCTTGTCTTACCCCTCTGTACCTCCATTTCCTCGGACTGATTCACTGTGTATGACCCTCGGCCTGGCATTAACCTTTTGTCTCTTGTTTCAAGCATCTTTAGATCCTCTGAAAACGGTCCTGTGAGTCCACACCATACCATTCATCATACGGAATCCACCCGCATCCAGTGCTCCTTGGGACGTGTCATCTCCTGTTCCACCTCCAGGGATGATCCGCACCTAGCTGCAAAGGAAGCCCTCTCAGCACTTCGGCCTCCACCAAGGTAACTGACAGCATAAACCAGCCATGTCAGAGGCCGACAGAGGTGCTTCCCAGCTCGAGGCCCTATGCCAGCAGGTTTCAGCCCTGACCCAAGCTGTGCAAAGGCTACAAGATGGGTAATTCCAGCTAGAGGGTCGAGTACTCAACATGGCTGGCCCTTCTCCTCCACCTGACCCGAATCAGCCATCCACTAGCTCGCTCCTGGCTCCAGCCCAACCGGACCAAGCTAGCTCCGGCCATTCGGCTTCAGCTCCGCCCCCGGAACCACGGGTGCCCACGCCAGAATGCTTCCGTGGGGAGCGTAGGAAATTCAGGGCCTTCAAGAATGCTTGTTTATTATACCTAGCCCTTCAACCTAGGACCTTCTCCTCTGAGTCCATCAAGGTGGGATTCATAATTTCCCTACTGGCCGAAGAACCTCAGACTTGGGCACACAATCTCTTGGAAGAGAAGAGTCCAATCCTGAATTCCACAAACTCTTTCTTTGAGGCTATGGCCCAATTATACGAGGATCCCCAGCGTACGGTCATGGCAGAATCGGCCCTGCATGCCCTCCAGCAAAACAAACGCCCGACCGAGGACTATACGGTAGGCTTCCGTAGATGAGCAGCCGACACGGACTGGAACGAGGCAGCATTGAAATACCAGTACCGTCATGGCCTCTCGGAAGCTTTAAAAGACGAGCTGGCTCGGGTAGAAACACCTGCATCCTTAGAGGATCTAATCGCTCTTGCCATCCAAATGGATAGGCGTCTGCGGGAGCGACGCTCAGAACGCCTTCAAGGGTCTCGAGCCACGTGGGTCATGCCAAAGGTCCCATTTATGGCCTCTCCTCTACCAGGACCAGCTGTCAATGGCCCGGCAGATGGGGAACCTATGCAAATTGGGCTCATTCGTTCCTCCCTGACCCCTGAAGAGACAACGCCGTCGCCAGGCGAACCTCTGTCTATACTGCGGAGCTTCCGGCCACTTCCTCCGCAATTGCCCTGTGAGGCCTAGTAAGTGCTGTTCACGGTCTGTCCCGAACTGTCAGGTCTCTGAGCCATCCCCTACTCACCTTATCCTTCCTGTCTCCCTACAGGTAGCAGAAGAGAGGATCCAGCTCACGGCAATTATTGATTCCGGTGCTTGCAGTTGCTTCCTGGATTGTACACTAGCTGCGAAGCTAGGGGTACCCCTGCAAGCCAAGGAGCAACAGCTTCAAGTTTTCCTGGCCGACGGATCCCTGCCTAGTTCCGGACCCGTGACCAGGGAGACCTACCCGGTCCTTACTACCACTGACTCGGGTCATCAAGAGCTCCTCCGCTTCGATGTCCTGTCCTCTCCCTTATTCCCGGTCATCCTAGGCCTACCATGGCTCCAAGCCCACAATCCACAGATTGATTGGATTAAGAAGAGGATTTCCTTCTCATCCAAATACTGCCTGGATCATTGCTTCCCTTCCGAATCCCAAGCTCCAGCCACTTGCCTAGCCGTTCAGCTGGCCTCAGACTCCTCCGAAGACATTCCTGCAGCTTACTGGGACTTTAAGGATGTTTTCGACAAGAAGAAAGCTGATGTTCTACCCCCTCTCAGGCCCTACGACTGCCCCATTGAGCTTCTCCCAGGGGCAAAGATCCCTTTTGGAAGGATCTTCCCCCTATCTGAAAAGGAATTAGAAACTCTCCAGTCCTATGTCAATGAGAATATGAAAAAGGGGTTCATCAGACCCTCATCCTCCCCAGCTGGCGCTGGAATATTTTTTGTAGAGAAGAAGGACGGTACGTTAAGACCTTGTGTTGATTATCGGGACCTCAACAAAGTTACCATTAAAAACCGCTACCCTCTCCCTCTAATTCCCGAATTGTTCCAGCGCTTCCGGAATGCTCGAGTCTTTACTAAACTAGACCTCCGAGGGGCATACAATCTTATCCGCATCCTAGAGGGGGATGAGTGGAAAACTGCATTTAGAACCCGTTTTGGCCACTATGAATAAATGGTCATGCCATTCGGGCTGTGCAATGCCCCGGCCACTTTCCAACATCTGGTAAATTACATTTTCCGTGAATTTCTGGATAACTTCTTAATTGTTTACCTAGATGACATCGTGGTCTTCTCCCCCTCTCTAGAACTCCATCGGATTCATAGCAGAAATTAGCCCATTGAATTAGATATTAGGTATTTAGGTACCTCATCCCTGGATAGATTCGGACAGGTAGCAAAAGTGTGGGGCCAGGATGGGATTTTAAGGGTACCGTTATATAACTAATAAAAAAGGTGTATCTACAGGGATAGCTAAAAAGTATATAATTTTTATTATTATATCACATAGAATGAAAAAAATAGTACAAATACAAATACAAGGACATTACTGTTACAAGATAATATGATACATCATCATAGTAACAACAGAATTGATAAAATATCGTCAAAGATAATTTCCTTGAAATGTGGACAGGACTCGTCAGGGGTCACAGTTAGTCTGGAGGTGCCAGAACTGGTATGTGTCCCTCTAGTCGTTCCAAATACCACTACCCGACATGTTTCGCGGTAATACCTCTTCTTCAGGGGTATAAAGGATGTAACTTGATAAAAAGCCACTAAAGAATGACAAAAGTAGGTACATGATTATCATACATATATAAAAGCGTGTGTACACATACATGTTCGTTTTGCTATTTCGAATATCGGTGTGTGTCAAGTATGGAGCAGTTGGCGATAAGCCCCTCCTACTTCTGACACTAATACGTCATTTATTCGATCACATGGTAAACATTTTACTTACATGAATATATAAGAAGTGTGTTCTACACTGGCATGCAGGCCAAAGCATATATGTGATACTTCCAGTGGTGGAACTGATGGTTAATGGCAAACGGAGCGTAGGCGTCGGTCACCAAAAAATTGTCCCCCGGGCGGGCGAGGATGACCAATTGGCAAAAAAGCCTAGACAGTGGAAAATATAGAGAATGCTGGTATATGGAGTATTATATTCATTTAAAGGCTGCAGAAATATATACTGCAGATTATATTGGTCACATTATTCAAATCATTAGATATGAGTAGAAATTGGTGTTGAAAAATTTAAAAATATAAATTGAAACACCTCCAATCTTTATAGATAGGAAGGGGGTGAGGGGGGGGGGGGGAAACTCACCAAAAATGACATCAATAGAGTATATGAAAACCTACCAGACTCTATGCCAAGGCTTGTGTGATGGTCGGACGATGGAGAAAGGGTGGAGAAAATATGTGCGATCAGAGAGGCACAGGAATGATATCGCAAATCAAGCGAACCATCATATCTCAATCTCCAATTTAGCCAGTACCGCTCTGTAAAATGTTTAAAGAAAGAGGAAAGTAGCAAAATAAGCAAAAAGGAGAGCTTAAACAGGTTGGTTCTAAACATACTCTGAGTCCATGCATGGTCACAGATTGCTGAGCAAGTGCAGCTTAATGCCCATACCAAAACTCTAAGGGAGAGGGTACGTGGCTAAATGCAGAATGTACAAGGTAAAAAAAGAATAGTAGATGATAAGGAGGCTGAAGCGTAGTTACCGTTTACTGATCCATCTGTCGGAGCTCCATCGTCTGCACACTAGCTGGCTACCATACCTGTCTTAAATAGGTCATCAACTCCGCCGTCACACAACGGCGACGCGCGCCTCGGTGACGTCACGGAGTCAGATGTACAACAGCGCACGCGCGTCGGTAGACGCGGCGCGCAGCTGTCAAAGACACAGAGGGCCGTCCCTCCGTCGGTTGCCACGCAACCTGGGACGCCGAAGAGCAGCACTAAGCGGATGCAGATGGAATGGCGTGAGGAAACGGATTACTCTGTGTAGACAAAGGGACTGTGTGTAATCATGCACATCAAGAACCTCTGTACATCTCCTGCCCGCCCGTGGGACATCACAGATGACCGAAATAGCCCGCGCCGAACGGTCCATGCCACCAATGGGAGATCAAATGCCTGAATCGGAATGCATACCAATGTGTACATGGTTACATATATGTATACAAAGTTATTTGCACCTATCAATACAAGAATGTTACTTTTACCATATTGTTAACACATTGTGTAGCCACCCACAACGTAATAGCAAACACATCTATATTAGTTGAAAACTGCCATTAGCCGCCTGTCTATGGAGATACCTCTCAACAGAAAAAAATGGCTATGGCTGACAGAGTAAGTATCCTGAGAGGTTAGTGTATAAGAAAAAGCCATGAAGGAAGGAATAGAAGGTGGGGAGAGGGGGGAAGGGGGAGGGGAATGGGGAGGGGAAGGAAAGAAGAAAAAAGCAATAAAGGGGCAAAAAACCAAATAAAGTAAAAAAGAAGACGACAATAATGTGGATCCAACGAGAAAAGAGGGGGAATGGGGGCATCAAATAGGTTCTATATACTGTAGTTTATAAAAAAGCTTTGAAAGTATGCATTTCGTTGAGGCCCGGAGGATCGAGAGCGTTAAGTCTCTCGATCCAGAGAGTCTCGGCCTGTAAGATCCGTTTGTCCCAGTCACCCCCTCTTGGGTCTGGGTGTATGACTTCCAGGACTTGAAATGATACCACAGTATTATTAAATTTGTGGTGTAGACCAATATGTCTGGTCACTGGTGTTAGAATTTTACCATTGCCAGAACAGTAGATATGGTCCCGTATCCGGAGACCAAATTCACGGATGGTTTTGCCTACGTAAAAGGCCTTGCATTTGCATGTCATTAAATAAATGACGCCTTGCGTAGTGCAGTCAGTATATGTCCGTAATCTGTGTCTATCCCCATTGGGAAGAAGGGTAATAGGACCCTCCTGGACCCAAGGGCATCGAGCGCAACTCCCACATCTGTATGTACCTTTAGGGCCAAATGTAGTTGTTTGTTTGGTCTCCCTATAGTGGCTAGAAGTTAGCCGATCTCTTATTGAGGTTGCCCGTCTATATACTAATTCCGGTCGATCTTTAACATATTTCGATAGAATGGGATGATCTGCTAGTAGATGCCAGTGTTTGTTAACAATGGTTCTGAATTGTGTGGAATTGTCAGAGAAAGTGGTGATTAATCTCACCGTGGACGTTTCTTTTAACGTTTTGTGTTTGTATAGTACGTCAGTTCTCGATTGGCTTTTTACCCTGTTGTATGCTTTCCTTAGTGTGGTTTTTGAGTATCCACGTATTAGTAAGCGTTTCTGCAATTTATCTGCTTCAATTTCTAAGTCTGAATCTTCAGTACAGTTCCTGCATACTCGCAGGTACTGTGCATAGGGGATACTTCTTATCAATGTACTCGGATGCGCGCTTGTGGCATGTAGCAGGGTATTGCCTGCATTCGGTTTTCTATATAGACTGGTAGTTATTCTGCCTGAGTCGGATAGCCGGATTTCAATGTCTAGAAATGGAATCATCACTGAACTGAAATTATATGTAAATTTCAAATTAAAGTGATTGTTGTTGAATTCTTCTAACATTGTTTTGAGTAGTGTTTGCGGACCAGTCCATATTAGGAATAGATCGTCGATGTATCTGAACCAGCACAGCACATGCGGAAAATATTCAGCATATGCGTCGCTGGAAAAGATCCATCGTTCCCAATGACCTAAATAAAGATTTGCATAGGAGGGGGCGCAGCATGTGCCCATAGCTACGCCTTGTAGCTGTAAAAACGTATCCTCCATAAAGGTAAAAAAATTTCTTGTGAGAATGAATCTTAGCAAGGATAAGACAAAATTGTTACGGGGCCATAATGAATGGTCAAGTTCTTTCAAAAAAAGTGCAGTAGATGCTATTCCTTGTTCATGAGGAATACTGGAGTAGAGTGCTTCTATATCTACAGAGACCAAAAGGGCCTCTGGTGGTACTTCCATGTCATCTATATGTTTCAGTAAATCAGATGTATCTAAAATAAATGACGGTAGGGAACGTACGTGTGGAGTTAAGATTGAGTCAACATATCTGCTAGCTTGCTCCGTCAGGCACCCTATCCCCGATACAATCGGACGACCAGGGGGTCAAACCCTCAGTTATCAAACCCTCAGTTATCAAACCCTCAGATAAAGGAGGGAACATCGTGATTCTATCCCACTCCCAATACCAGCACATGTGTTTGGAAATTCTAAATAACAAGTGTTGTTATAAACGAATTGATTCCACACACATTGATACCTATGTTCGTGAATATAGGGATCTCTGTCTACAGGCGTTTATATCTGGTATCATTGATAAAGACATATATGAGTATTTGCAAAATAAACACCCCAGAACCCCTACATTCTATACCCTCCCCAAGATCCATAAAAATCCTATACACACCCCCCTGGTCGTCCGATTGTATCGGGGATAGGGTCCCTGACGGAGCAAGCTAGCAGATATGTTGACTCAATCTTAACTCCACACGTACGTTCCCTACCGTCATTTATTTTAGATACATCTGATTTACTGAAACATATAGATGACATGGAAGTACCACCAGAGGCCCTTTTGGTCTCTGTAGATATAGAAGCACTCTACTCCAGTATTCCTCATGAACAAGGAATAGCATCTACTGCACTTTTTTTGAAAGAACTTGACCATTCATTATGGCCCCGTAACAATTTTGTCTTATCCTTGCTAAGATTCATTCTCACAAGAAATTTTTTTACCTTTATGGAGGATACGTTTTTACAGCTACAAGGCGTAGCTATGGGCACATGCTGCGCCCCCTCCTATGCAAATCTTTATTTAGGTCATTGGGAACGATGGATCTTTTCCAGCGACGCATATGCTGAATATTTTCCGCATGTGCTGTGCTGGTTCAGATACATCGACGATCTATTCCTAATATGGACTGGTCCGCAAACACTACTCAAAACAATGTTAGAAGAATTCAACAACAATCACTTTAATTTGAAATTTACATATAATTTCAGTTCAGTGATGATTCCATTTCTAGACATTGAAATCCGGCTATCCGACTCAGGCAGAATAACTACCAGTCTATATAGAAAACCGAATGCAGGCAATACCCTGCTACATGCCACAAGCGCGCATCCGAGTACATTGATAAGAAGTATCCCCTATGCACAGTACCTGCGAGTACGCAGGAACTGTACTGAAGATTCAGACTTCGAAATTGAAGCAGATAAATTGCAGAAACGCTTACTAATACGTGGATACTCAAAAACCACACTAAGGAAAGCATACAACAGGGTAAAAAGCCAATCGAGAACTGACGTACTATACAAACACAAAACGTTAAAAGAAACGTCCACGGTGAGATTAATCACCACTTTCTCTGACAATTCCACACAATTCAGAACCATTGTTAACAAACACTGGCATCTACTAGCAGATCATCCCATTCTATCGAAATATGTTAAAGATCGACCGGAATTAGTATATAGACGGGCAACCTCAATAAGAGATCGGCTAACTTCTAGCCACTATAGGGAGACCAAACAAACAACTACATTTGGCCCTAAAGGTACATACAGATGTGGGAGTTGCGCTCGATGCCCTTGGGTCCAGGAGGGTCCTATTACCCTTCTTCCCAATGGGGATAGACACAGATTACGGACATATACTGACTGCACTACGCAAGGCGTCATTTATTTAATGACATGCAAATGCAAGGCCTTTTACGTAGGCAAAACCATCCGTGAATTTGGTCTCCGGATACGGGACCATATCTACTGTTCTGGCAATGGTAAAATTCTAACACCAGTGACCAGACATATTGGTCTACACCACAAATTTAACAATACTGTGGTATCATTTCAAGTCCTGGAAGTCATACACCCAGACCCAAGAGGGGGTGACTGGGACAAACGGATCTTACAGGCCGAGACTCTCTGGATCGAGAGACTTAACGCTCTCGATCCTCCGGGCCTCAACGAAATGCATACTTTCAAAGCTTTTTTATAAACTACAGTATATAGAACCTATTTGATGCCCCCATTCCCCCTCTTTTCTCGTTGGATCCACATTATTGTCGTCTTCTTTTTTACTTTATTTGGTTTTTTGCCCCTTTATTGCTTTTTTCTTCTTTCCTTCCCCTCCCCCTTCCCCCCTCTCCCCACCTTCTATTCCTTCCTTCATGGCTTTTTCTTATACACTAACCTCTCAGGATACTTACTCTGTCAGCCATAGCCATTTTTTTCTGTTGAGAGGTATCTCCATAGACAGGCGGCTAATGGCAGTTTTCAACTAATATAGATGTGTTTGCTATTACGTTGTGGGTGGCTACACAATGTGTTAACAATATGGTAAAAGTAACATTCTTGTATTGATAGGTGCAAATAACTTTGTATACATATATGTAACCATGTACACATTGGTATGCATTCCGATTCAGGCATTTGATCTCCCATTGGTGGCATGGACCGTTCGGCGCGGGCTATTTCGGTCATCTGTGATGTCCCACGGGCGGGCAGGAGATGTACAGAGGTTCTTGATGTGCATGATTACACACAGTCCCTTTGTCTACACAGAGTAATCCGTTTCCTCACGCCATTCCATCTGCATCCGCTTAGTGCTGCTCTTCGGCGTCCCAGGTTGCGTGGCAACCGACGGAGGGACGGCCCTCTGTGTCTTTGACAGCTGCGCGCCGCGTCTACCGACGCGCGTGCGCTGTTGTACATCTGACTCCGTGACGTCACCGAGGCGCGCGTCGCCGTTGTGTGACGGCGGAGTTGATGACCTATTTAAGACAGGTATGGTAGCCAGCTAGTGTGCAGACGATGGAGCTCCGACAGATGGATCAGTAAACGGTAACTACGCTTCAGCCTCCTTATCATCTACTATTCTATTTTTACCTTGTACATTCTGCATTTAGCCACGTACCCTCTCCCTTAGAGTTTTGGTATGGGCATTAAGCTGCACTTGCTCAGCAATCTGTGACCATGCATGGACTCAGAGTATGTTTAGAACCAACCTGTTTAAGCTCTCCTTTTTGCTTATTTTGCTACTTTCCTCTTTCTTTAAACATTTTACAGAGCGGTACTGGCTAAATTGGAGATTGAGATATGATGGTTCGCTTGATTTGCGATATCATTCCTGTGCCTCTCTGATCGCACATATTTTCTCCACCCTTTCTCCATCGTCCGACCATCACACAAGCCTTGGCATAGAGTCTGGTAGGTTTTCATATACTCTATTGATGTCATTTTTGGTGAGTTTCCCCCCCCCCCCTCACCCCCTTCCTATCTATAAAGATTGGAGGTGTTTCAATTTATATTTTTAAATTTTTCAACACCAATTTCTACTCATATCTAATGATTTGAATAATGTGATCAATATAATCTGCAGTATATATTTCTGCAGCCTTTAAATGAATATAATACTCCATATACCAGCATTCTCTATATTTTCCACTGTCTAGGCTTTTTTGCCAATTGGTCATCCTTTCCCGCCCGGGGGACAATTTTTTGGTGACCGACGCCTACGCTCCGTTTGCCATTAACCATCAGTTCCACCACTGGAAGTATCACATATATGCTTTGGCCTGCATGCCAGTGTAGAACACACTTCTTATATATTCATGTAAGTAAAATTTTACCATGTGATCGAATAAATGACGTATTAGTGTCAGAAGTAGGAGGGGCTTATCGCCAACTGCTCCATACTTGACACACACCGATATTCGAAATAGCAAAACGAACATGTATGTGTACACACGCTTTTATATATGTATGATAATCATGTACCTACTTTTGTCATTCTTTAGTGGCTTTTTATCAAGTTACATCCTTTATACCCCTGAAGAAGAGGTATTACCGCGAAACATGTCGGGTAGTGGTATTTGGAACGACTAGAGGGACACATACCAGTTCTGGCACCTCCAGACTAACTGTGACCCCTGACGAGTCCTGTCCACATTTCAAGGAAATTATCTTTGACGATATTTTATCAATTCTGTTGTTACTATGATGATGTATCATATTATCTTGTAACAGTAATGTCCTTGTATTTGTATTTGTACTATTTTTTTCATTCTATGTGATATAATAATAAAAATTATATACTTTTTAGCTATCCCTGTAGATACACCTTTTTTATTAGTTATATAACGGTACCCTTAAAATCCCATCCTGGCCCCACACTTTTGCTACCTGTCCGAATCTATCCAGGGATGAGGTACCTAAATACCTAATATCTAATTCAATGGGCTAATTTCTGCTATATTCTTGGGTGGATAACACACCCGGGGCCCCCCCCTTTTCCACTAGCTCAATATCATATATTTATTTTGATAGTTACTCTGTAGCCTATCGTTTACATACCCCTGAGAACCTGTGTGTATACATGTTAATTGCCATTCTCCGTGTATTGTGTTTTCTTTTCTTTTCATTTCTTTGTCTTTAGGATCCACCTTGATGAGGGACGGTCTTGTCTATCTACTTGGAGTCTGGTACTTTGGTTTTTTGTACTCTAAGAAACAATTTTTGTATTGGCTCATATTGAGTTACTGTGCCCCCCTCGCCCTAGGCGAGGGATTGTCTAGATATTTTTTCGGTAGATCACGAAACTCTGTTGAGATGGATTTAGAGGGCAAAGCATGGGGTGGTTTCATGACCTCCATCCAGGCTACCTTCACCACCTCCCAGAGGGGCGATGAAGAACTGAAAATTTATCTAGACAAAATGTTCGGATTACTTAAAAGGAAATCCCATCTTTACTGGCATTTAGATTTCTTTAATAAGTATATTAAAGAAAAACTCAACCCATTGGGGTTGAGACTACATACCTTCCCCACTATCCGTAACCCCACCGAAAGCTTCAAGCTCGAATGGGAATCAGCACTCAACGATTGTAGCAAAGCATTAATGGTCCTGCTGGTGAAACAATATACAGCAGATATGACACAATTAGATGAAGAAATTGGCGATATCAACAAACAATATGAACAGGTGTTTGAACACCCTGAATTTGCAGATAAATGGCAAGTCATTAAAGACAGGCTGAGTAACATCAATAAGGAAATTCTAGTAAAAAAACAGTCCAAATTTAGCAGAGATAAATTAGCCTTCTTGGGAGGTTATGCATACAAATGGACAAACAGACAACGCACCCTCAATGAAAAGACTGGACGGGCGGGTGTTCAGACACATGCTCAATCATATGACTATTCTGAATCCGATTCTTCAAATTCTAACTCTGTTTCTTTACAGGCATCTGTACGTCCTGTGGGTCCACAAACTTCTCGCACTAAAGCACAAAAGCGCACACGCCATGGTGGTGGGCACTCTTCGGGTGAATCCAATGATAAAAAACGCACGCAAACGGCACGTACAGGTTTGACTCCAAATATAAGTGATTTGACACCAGCACTACAACAGATCCTCACACAAAAAACACAAGCTTCATCCAACGATGACGGTTTTTTACACTTACCGACCACACCAACAACCAAACAGAAAAAACAAACAAGCCTGAAAGGCTTTGTCACACAAACACCCCAAAATTAAACACACATGACACTGATATTAACACGTTTAATATCATTAATCTTACACCCACTATACTAGACGATGATCAAATTGCAGTGTTACAGCTTGGTTTGGGTTTCTGCCCCACACAACATATTAACATCTATCAGGCTATTAAAGATATCTACCTATTTGCCCGTAATCTTACATTCAAATTCATGTTTGACAACGATCGAAAACAAAAGCAATTGGAAATAGACTTAACTGAACAAATCAAAGATTATACAATGAATGAGTTCAGGGCACTACGCGACCTGATGCTCCTTTATGAAGAAAGTAACCCCACAAATGATCCCACTAGCAGGTCTCAAGAAAGGGAAGCAATTCCAAATACTGAGACTAACAAGATATTTAAACCAAAATCCAAAAAATTTCCAGATATCATGACATGTCCAAATGTTTGGGCTTTTGTCAACCAGATGATTAGAGAACTGAAACAGACACACTGGTCTCCAACGCATCAAAATCTTACTGATAGACAACGTCGAGCATTACAGGATCTTCAAAACAACCCTCAGTTAGTTATCAAACCCTCAGATAAAGGAGGGAACATCGTGATTCTATCCCACTCCCAATACCAGCACATGTGTTTGGAAATTCTAAATAACAAGTGTTGTTATAAACGAATTGATTCCACACACATTGATACCTATGTTCGTGAATATAGGGATCTCTGTCTACAGGCGTTTATATCTGGTATCATTGATAAAGACATATATGAGTATTTGCAAAATAAACACCCCAGAACCCCTACATTCTATACCCTCCCCAAGATCCATAAAAATCCTATACACCCCCCTGGTCGTCCGATTGTATCGGGGATAGGGTCCCTGACGGAGCAAGCTAGCAGATATGTTGACTCAATCTTAACTCCACACGTACGTTCCCTACCGTCATTTATTTTAGATACATCTGATTTACTGAAACATATAGATGACATGGAAGTACCACCAGAGGCCCTTTTGGTCTCTGTAGATATAGAAGCACTCTACTCCAGTATTCCTCATGAACAAGGAATAGCATCTACTGCACTTTTTTTGAAAGAACTTGACCATTCATTATGGCCCCGTAACAATTTTGTCTTATCCTTGCTAAGATTCATTCTCACAAGAAATTTTTTTACCTTTATGGAGGATACGTTTTTACAGCTACAAGGCGTAGCTATGGGCACATGCTGCGCCCCCTCCTATGCAAATCTTTATTTAGGTCATTGGGAACGATGGATCTTTTCCAGCGACGCATATGCTGAATATTTTCCGCATGTGCTGTGCTGGTTCAGATACATCGACGATCTATTCCTAATATGGACTGGTCCGCAAACACTACTCAAAACAATGTTAGAAGAATTCAACAACAATCACTTTAATTTGAAATTTACATATAATTTCAGTTCAGTGATGATTCCATTTCTAGACATTGAAATCCGGCTATCCGACTCAGGCAGAATAACTACCAGTCTATATAGAAAACCGAATGCAGGCAATACCCTGCTACATGCCACAAGCGCGCATCCGAGTACATTGATAAGAAGTATCCCCTATGCACAGTACCTGCGAGTACGCAGGAACTGTACTGAAGATTCAGACTTCGAAATTGAAGCAGATAAATTGCAGAAACGCTTACTAATACGTGGATACTCAAAAACCACACTAAGGAAAGCATACAACAGGGTAAAAAGCCAATCGAGAACTGACGTACTATACAAACACAAAACGTTAAAAGAAACGTCCACGGTGAGATTAATCACCACTTTCTCTGACAATTCCACACAATTCAGAACCATTGTTAACAAACACTGGCATCTACTAGCAGATCATCCCATTCTATCGAAATATGTTAAAGATCGACCGGAATTAGTATATAGACGGGCAACCTCAATAAGAGATCGGCTAACTTCTAGCCACTATAGGGAGACCAAACAAACAACTACATTTGGCCCTAAAGGTACATACAGATGTGGGAGTTGCGCTCGATGCCCTTGGGTCCAGGAGGGTCCTATTACCCTTCTTCCCAATGGGGATAGACACAGATTACGGACATATACTGACTGCACTACGCAAGGCGTCATTTATTTAATGACATGCAAATGCAAGGCCTTTTACGTAGGCAAAACCATCCGTGAATTTGGTCTCCGGATACGGGACCATATCTACTGTTCTGGCAATGGTAAAATTCTAACACCAGTGACCAGACATATTGGTCTACACCACAAATTTAATAATACTGTGGTATCATTTCAAGTCCTGGAAGTCATACACCCAGACCCAAGAGGGGGTGACTGGGACAAACGGATCTTACAGGCCGAGACTCTCTGGATCGAGAGACTTAACGCTCTCGATCCTCCGGGCCTCAACGAAATGCATACTTTCAAAGCTTTTTTATAAACTACAGTATATAGAACCTATTTGATGCCCCCATTCCCCCTCTTTTCTCGTTGGATCCACATTATTGTCGTCTTCTTTTTTACTTTATTTGGTTTTTTGCCCCTTTATTGCTTTTTTCTTCTTTCCTTCCCCTCCCCATTCCCCTCCCCCTTCCCCCCTCTCCCCACCTTCTATTCCTTCCTTCATGGCTTTTTCTTATACACTAACCTCTCAGGATACTTACTCTGTCAGCCATAGCCATTTTTTTCTGTTGAGAGGTATCTCCATAGACAGGCGGCTAATGGCAGTTTTCAACTAATATAGATGTGTTTGCTATTACGTTGTGGGTGGCTACACAATGTGTTAACAATATGGTAAAAGTAACATTCTTGTATTGATAGGTGCAAATAACTTTGTATACATATATGTAACCATGTACACATTGGTATGCATTCCGATTCAGGCATTTGATCTCCCATTGGTGGCATGGACCGTTCGGCGCGGGCTATTTCGGTCATCTGTGATGTCCCACGGGCGGGCAGGAGATGTACAGAGGTTCTTGATGTGCATGATTACACACAGTCCCTTTGTCTACACAGAGTAATCCGTTTCCTCACGCCATTCCATCTGCATCCGCTTAGTGCTGCTCTTCGGCGTCCCAGGTTGCGTGGCAACCGACGGAGGGACGGCCCTCTGTGTCTTTGACAGCTGCACGCCGCGTCTACCGACGCGCGTGCGCTGTTGTACATCTGACTCCGTGACGTCACCGAGGCGCGCGTCGCCGTTGTGTGACGGCGGAGTTGATGACCTATTTAAGACAGGTATGGTAGCCAGCTAGTGTGCAGACGATGGAGCTCCGACAGATGGATCAGTAAACGGTAACTACGCTTCAGCCTCCTTATCATCTACTATTCTTTTTTTACCTTGTACATTCTGCATTTAGCCACTTACCCTCTCCCTTAGAGTTTTGGTATGGGCATTAAGCTGCACTTGCTCAGCAATCTGTGACCATGCATGGACTCAGAGTATGTTTAGAACCAACCTGTTTAAGCTCTCCTTTTTGCTTATTTTGCTACTTTCCTCTTTCTTTAAACATTTTACAGAGCGGTACTGGCTAAATTGGAGATTGAGATATGATGGTTCGCTTGATTTGCGATATCATTCCTGTGCCTCTCTGATCGCACATATTTTCTCCACCCTTTCTCCATCGTCCGACCATCACACAAGCCTTGGCATAGAGTCTGGTAGGTTTTCATATACTCTATTGATGTCATTTTTGGTGAGTTCCCCCCCCCCCCCTCACCCCCTTCCTATCTATAAAGATTGGAGGTGTTTCAATTTATATTTTTAAATTTTTCAACACCAATTTCTACTCATATCTAATGATTTGAATAATGTGACCAATATAATCTGCAGTATATATTTCTGCAGCCTTTAAATGAATATAATACTCCATATACCAGCATTCTCTATATTTTCCACTGTCTAGGCTTTTTTGCCAATTGGTCATCCTTGCCCGCCCGGGGGACAATTTTTTGGTGACCGACGCCTACGCTCCGTTTGCCATTAACCATCAGTTCCACCACTGGAAGTATCACATATATGCTTTGGCCTGCATGCCAGTGTAGAACACACTTCTTATATATTCATGTAAGTAAAATGTTTACCATGTGATCGAATAAATGACGCATTAGTGTCAGAAGTAGGAGGGGCTTATCGCCAACTGCTCCATACTTGACACACACCGATATTCGAAATAGCAAAACGAACATGTATGTGTACACACGCTTTTATATATGTATGATAATCATGTACCTACTTTTGTCATTCTTTAGTGGCTTTTTATCAAGTTACATCCTTTATACCCCTGAAGAAGCGGTATTACCGCGAAACATGTCGGGTAGTGGTATTTGGAACGACTAGAGGGACACATACCAGTTCTGGCACCTCCAGACTAACTGTGACCCCTGACGAGTCCTGTCCACATTTCAAGGAAATTATCTTTGACGATATTTTATCAATTCTGTTGTTACTATGATGATGTATCATATTATCTTGTAACAGTAATGTCCATCGGATTCATGTTAAAAAAGTTCTAACCACCCTGAGGAAACATGGACTCTACGTGAAACTGGAGAAGTGTGAATTTGAGAGAGGATCTATTCGGTTTCTGGGGCTTATCATTTCAACAGAGGGCATCTCGATGGATCCTCAGAAGGTGAAGGCAATTTTGGAGTGGCCAGCCCCCACGGATAAGAAAGGAGTTCAGCGATTTGTGGGCTTCGCTAACTTCTACAGAAGATTCGTAAAAGGCTTCTCAACAATTGTCACACCCATCACCCAGCTAACACGCCAGCAGATCCGTTTCCGCTGGTCGCCAGAGGCCCAGTTAGCCTTTGATAAATTAAAGAGCCTGTTCGTGACCGCTCCGATTCTTCAACATCCAGATCCAGCTTTACCCTACATTCTCGAGGTAGATGCCTCAGAAGTAGCCACGGGGGCTATTCTGTCCCAGCGACAAGGCCCAAAGGCCTTACTACACCCAGAAGCATTTTTCTCTCGGAAGATGTCACCTCCTGAGAGGAATTATGATGTGGGGGATCGAGAACTTCTAGCCATTAAATCTGCCCTGGAGGAATGGAGGTACCTGTTGGAAGGGGCAGTGCACCCTATTATGATATTCACGGACCACAAGAATCTCGAATATCTGAGGGCCGCCAAACGGTTGAGACCTCGGCAAGCAAGGTGGGCCTTATTTTTCTCACGCTTCAATTTCCACATTACCTACAGGCCAGGGTCTAAGAATGGACCGGATGTTTCCAGACACTCCCGGTACAACAGAGCCCAATACCATCCTGTCGGCTCAAAACTTTTTTCTGATCCATACGGACTTACGGTCCTCAATTCAGCAAGCCTCTACCCAGTATACAGGACAAGAAGCCGAATCTCTACATAAGCGGGAAGGGTTCCTCTGGTTTCAGGAGAAAATTTTTGTTCCCACACAAGTGAGATTGATGGTCCTCAAGACCTTCCATGACCACAAACTTGCAGGGCATTTTGGGGTAAGGAAGACCTTAGAACTCATTCAACCCCACTTTTGGTGGCCTAAATTACACCAGGACTGCAAAACATATGTAGATTCCTGCATCACCTGTCAACGCAACAAGGGGGCAAAAGTAAAGTCATGGGGACTGTTAAGACCATTGCCAATTCCGGAACTACCCTGGAAGGGTCTATCTATGGACTTTATAGTCGAGCTTCCACCCTCAGAAGGGTTTACTACCATCTTAGTGGTCCTAGACCGACTCTCTAAAATGGCTCACTTCCTACCAATGATGGGTAATGATGGAGACAGCCAATACATTTATCAAAGAGGTGGTCAGGCTTCATGGACTTCCGAACAATATAGTCTCGGATCGAGGCGTTCAATTTACCTCTAGGTTCTGAAAGGAGCTCTGTAAATCTTTGGCGGTTGAAGTGTCCCTGTCATCTGCTTATCATCCACAAAGCAACGGGCAGACTGAAAGAACAAATCAAACCCTGGAACAGTACCTCCATGGCTTCTGCACCAGTGCTCAGGACAACTGAACCTCCCTGCTTCCATGCGCGGAGTTCGCCTATAATAATTCTGTGCACTCCGCAACCAACCAAACCCCATTTTGGGCTAATTATGGCTTCCATCCTTCCTTTTTGCCCAATCTGGATCAGGAAATTACGGTCCCCGCAGTCCATGATCGGCTAGCAGCCATTGCAGCTAATCTCCAGTTGTTACGGGACAATATTCTGAAGGCACAACAGGCCTATAAAAAGTTCTGTGATCTCAAACGGAAGGAGAACCCAGCATACAAGGTGGGAGACAAGGTTTGGCTTTCGTCAGTTAATCTAAGATTATCTTGCCCGTCCAAGAAGTTGGGTCCCAGATTCATCGGTCCTTTTGAGGTCAAAAGAATAGTGAATCCTGTAGCCTTTGAGTTAATCCTGCCTGGCTCTCTTAAGATCCAGCTTCACTGCTTAAATCGGCGATACCAAGCCCCTACCCTGGAAGAGAAGAAGAGTTACCACCTCCTCCAGTTTCGGTAGAAGGGGAGCCTGAATTCGAGGTTGAGACCATGCTAGATTGTCGACAGTAAGGCAATCGCACTCAATATTTAATCAAATGGAAAGGATACCCGCCGGAAGAACCATTAGGAACTTGGGAACCATTAGGCAACATTCATGCTTTTAAACTCCTGAGAGAGTTTCACAACAAGTTTCCGGGAAAGTGTGGTCGTAGGGCATCCAGAGGCTGCCCCTCGGGGGGGGGGGGCTGTCAGGAAAGGAATTACCATTCAGCAACAATAGAACACTGGAGGCAGAGCAGGTGTGTCACCACACCCTTCTCCCCAGCCCTGGCCCTATATAAGGCGCTCTCTGGCTGTGCTTCAGTGCTGGTTTATCATCAGCTCTAGTACCTGTGACCTGTTTGTTTATCTGCGTTCCTGCTTTTGACCCTGCTTGCTCCTTGACCCATCTGCACTTCTCCTTGTTTGACCTCAGCTTGCCTGACCACTCTTTGCCTGAACCATACCTCTGCTGGATATTCTGTGTACCTACCTCGGCCTGGATTCCACAGACTCTCTCCTTGTCTTACCCCTCTGTACCTCCATTTCCTCGGACTGATTCACTGTGTATGACCCTCGGCCTGGCATTAACCTTTTGTCTCTTGTTTCAAGCATCTTTAGATCCTCTGGAAACGGTCCTGTGAGTCCACACCATACCATTCATCATACGGAATCCACCCGCATCCAGTGCTCCTTGGGACGTGTCAACTCCTGTTCCACCTCCAGGGGTGATCCGCACCGAGCTGCAAAAGGAAGCCCTCTCAGCACTTCGGCCTCCACCAAGGTAACTGACAGGAATGCTACTGTAATGGAAATCACAACATGGGCTTAGGAATACTTCCAGAAAACATGGTCGGTGAACACAATCCACCATGCCATCCGCCGTTGCCTGCTAAAACTCTATAGGCCAAAAAAGAAGCCATATCTAAACATGATCCAGAAGCACAGGCGTTTTCTCTGGGCCAAGGCTCATTTAAAATGAACTGTGGCAAAGTGTAAAACTGTTCTGTGGTCAGAAGAATCACAATTTTAAGTTCTTTTTGGAAAACTGGGACGCCATGTCATCCGGACAAAAGAGGACAAGGACAACCCAAGTTGTTCTCAGCGCTCAGTTCAGAAGCCTGCATCTCTGATGCTATGGGGTTGCATGAGTGCGTGTGGCATGGGCAGCTGACATCTGGAAAGGCACCATCAATGCTGAAAGGTATATCCAAGTTCTAGAACAACATATGCTCCCATCCACATGTCGTCTCTTGCAGGGAAGACCTTGCATTTTCCAACATGACAATGCCAGACCACATACTGCATCAATTACAACATCATGGCTGCGTAGAAGAAGGATCTGGGTACTGAAATACCCACTGGGTAGAAAAATTTGGCCCATCATAAAGAGGAAGATGCAACAAAGAAGACCTAAGACAGTTGAGCAACTAAAAACCAGTATTAGACAAGAATGGGACAACATTCCTATTCCTAAACTTGGGCAACTTGTCTCCTCAGTCCCAGATGTTTGCAGACTGTTATAACATGAAGAGGGGATGCCACACAATGGTAAACATGGCCTTATTCCAACTTTTTTGAGATGTGTTGATGCCATAGAATTATAAAATTTATATAAAATGAATACATTTTATACATATAAAATACATTGAATACATAAAATGATACATTTTCTCAGTTTTAACATTTGATATGTCATCTATGTTGTATTCTGTATAAAATATGGAAATTTGAAACTTCCACATCATTGCATTCTGTTTTTATTCACAATTTGTACAGTGTCCCAACTTTTTTGGAATCAGGTTTGTATATAGTATAATTATTAATCCACATTATTAATAATAATGCTACAAAAAAAAAATATATATATATATATATATATATATATATATATATACACACATACACACACACGTACATACATACATACATACACTATTATAAATAATTTTAAGATTTATTAAAACAGTAGGGCAGAGGATGGTGTCAGTGGGGCAGAGAATGGTGTCAGTGGAGCAGAGTTTGGGGTCGGCAGGGCAGAGGACACGGTAATGGTGGGGTAGAGTTTTGGGGTCAGAAGGGCAGAGGACGGCAGCAGAAGGAAGAGGAAGCTGGACAGGAGGGGCAGCATTTACTACAACTGTTCACCTGTATTTTGTGGCAACCCCTGTCACCCCATATACCAATAGCTGAGCCAGTGTGGCCCCCAAACAATGCATAGAACAGCAGTATAGTGTTGACCCTCAGGGGCCCCAGCTTACAGTATAATAGAGCAGTACAGTAATGAGACTGAAACCCGGACACTATTCAAAACCCGGACTGTCCAGGTAAATCCCTCAGCCTCAGCTGCACTGGACAGTGAATGAATGGGAAGTGCTCTGTGCTGAGCGGCTTCCTGTTCATTCACAAACTGAAGCATGGTAAACATTGTTTACTATGCTTCAGCTACGAATGGAATCTGCACCAATCACTCACTGTGTTCATTTGGAAAATAATGGGGCCGATAAATTACATATTTATTAGACCCCTTCCCCATTTCTCCATTCCTAAACATTTTCTGCAGCAGCCTGTGGGAGAGAAGAGGAGGGAGGAGGGAAGCCAGCAGGCAGAGCTTTGGGAAAGGGACAGGGGGGCCGGGCAGTAGGTGGAATTGACACCTCACTAGGTGATTAGGGTGTGCCTAGGCACTTCCGGCACACCCTGTGCACACACCTATGCCCCTGGCATTGCTCCTGTTTCCTCTTGCTGGAAGCTGCCATCTTGCTAAAGCCCAGAACCCCTGAACAGCAATTATTAGGGTGTCAGCAGATGGGCCTCTAGCATTCAGCACATTGCCAAAAAATGCCAAAATGGAGAGCAACTGAGCATGTGAAGAGCAGGGTGAGACAGTGTATTACTGGATTTTAAACAGTATAGACACTTATTTTTAATGTTTTTCATACTGAAGCTATACCTGAAAAAGAGGCCAGCCTGAAGTGATCTAATAGGACTTTATTTTCTGTCTAACGTATACTGTTAGATTTTTTATTGAATGTTTATATGAAAAAAATCTTCTCAGTACGATAATGCCAATAGAAACTTAGATCAAAAGTACTTTGAAATTTCCTTTGCTTCTAACCTTCAGTTTGGTATGAATGGAATTTGCTTAGAAAAATTAAAATTCAGTGTTAGAAATATGTTTATTCAAGAAACATTTTCCACTTTGCGCCTTCGGGATTTTCTTCTCACTATATTTAAAAACAAACATCAGCTTGACTACGCTAACAATTAGAAAATAAAAAATTCAGAAAACTAAAATATTTGAATGAAAAGCTAATAGTGAATGGGCAGCCCAAATCTTTTTAGGAGTTCACTTTTTCATGGTTGACTCATGTCAGGGGATTAAACTCACTTTGAGGAGATGTCCCTTTGTCTCCTGTCCTGTAGACAATGCAGGAAGTGGGAGGAAACCTCTCCAATGGGACAAACCAGAGGCCCATGGTGCAGCGACTCGGCCCCCCTCCCACTCTTTCAGGCCTCCTCCTGACCCCCATTCCAGGCTCAAGCTCAGCTCCAGGTACTCTCTACTTACTGGCCAAATCCGGGTTTCCAACCTGGCCATCAGCGGGCAGTTGGGGGGAGCTGGGATAGCAGTCTCCAGTGGGGCATGGAAACGGCCTCTGCTCAGACACAATTTACACCATCCATGCTGGGGGGGGGGGGGGGGGGGGAGGCCTGCAGTCTGTCCTTGTCCTCATCCTGCACTCAGTAGGTCAGCAGTGGGGACATTTTACCTCTCTTTACCAGGAATCCTTTAGGCATGTCTGTGGCAGAAGCAGTGCAGCCTTTTTAGGGGGCTTTAGAGAGGCAATTGCCCCCCTGGCCCTGTCCTCCACTGTCGATATGGGTTTTATCCATTCCCTATTCCATCCAAAATGGGTAAATATGTTGGCTTTAGCTTTACTTTAACATACATAAATCAATGTGGCGGAGGGTCATGTTTCTGTACTGAGCAGTCTAATAAATTAGATGTAATTTTATCAGACAGGAAGGATGATCATCTCAGGTCTATGGTTGTCTTATGCAGTGAAGGCCAGTTCGTTAGGGGCACAGGGGCGCCGCCCCCCCATCCATGCGTCCGGCCACCTAATCTGCATGCAGGGGTGCCGGACGCATGGAGTTCAATGGGGATTTTTTTTTTGCATCACCTTAGAGCCAGAGGCTCTAATCGGGCGATGCAAAGGGTGGACCCGGGGCGCAGAGCAGTGCGTCCCAAGCCCTCCCATTCGCTATTGTCACACCGATCCTCCTCCTGGCCAATCAGGAAGCGCGTCCGATATGCGCTTCCTGATTGACCGCAAGGCAAACCCCATGCCATTGGCCAGGGAGGAGGCGGGAGCAGAAGAACTGGAGGAGATGCGCCGCCGGGACAGAGGAGAAGCCGCCGTTCGGGGACTGAGGAGAAGCCGATCACCGCCGCTGCTGCTCCAGGTAAGTAAGGGGGCACACACGCTGATCTCTGCATTGGGGGAATGTATGCTGGTCACTACATTGGGGGCACGCACGCTGATCTCTGCATTGGGGGCATGTATGCTGGTCACTACATTGGGGGCACGCACGCTGATCTCTGCATTGGGGACATGTACGCTGGTCACTACATTGGGGGCATGTACGCTGGTCACTGCATTGGGGGCATGTACGCTGATCTCTGCATTGGGGGAATGGTATGCTGGTCACTGCATTAATAGGGGGCACGCTGGTCTCTCTGCATTGAAAGGGGGCACGCTGGTCTCTCTGCATTGAAAGGGGGCACACTATACCTTAATTACTAAAGGCCCCTTTCACACTTTTGCGACCTCAAAGCCACGCAATTTTTTACAGCGTTTTTTGCCGCAAAGCAATGCCTATTACATTTTTCTGTTTGCGCCCCCCCCAAAAAAATTTTGGATCACCAGCTGCCACTGGTCTTATGTGGTCAGATGCGGGCATTAAATTATGTTAAATGTGGATCGGTGTAATTCAGAAATGGCCTGGTATAATCAGTGCAGTAAGCAAAAGAATTCGAAAAACAACTCTGTCCAAAAAACGGAATTCTCAATTTTCTGTGGATCAGGACATGACTGGATCCTTCTCAAGTTTTTGTTGCGGAAAAGCCAGGATTCATATTTCCAGTTTTCTCCATAAATTCTTTTGGAACATATGGCACCATAAATAAATCCAACTTCATCTGGGCAGAAGGAATAGATAAAACTTGCTACGAAATCCTCAGCTTCACTAGGAGTAAGAGTCATTGCTCTGTACCTAGTTTGAGGACAAAGATAGGAATGGCAGCTTCAGGGGTGTATCAGAACTGGCAGAAAAAAAAACAGGCTGGCAGAAAAAAAGACCATGCATACAACGCAAATGGAAACAGCTTTAATATTACCTTAAAACAGCATGACAACCGTACCCTAGAATGAGGACACAGTCAATAAAGGCACAATGCAATGGACAAATACTATTCCTACAGTGCCCTCTCGTGTTAAGATAAGATAATGCATGCCTTACTAAAGGGAACATGTCAAGAGAGATACAGTATCTCACAAAAAAAGAGTACACCCCTCACATTTTTGTAAATATTTTGTTATATCTTTTCATGTGACAACACTAAAGAAATGACACTTTGCTACAATGTAAAGTAGCACAGCTTGTATAACAGTGTAAATTTGCTGTCCCCTTAAAATAACTCAACACACAGCCATTATTGTCTTAACCACTGGCAACAAAAGTGAGTACACCCCTAAGTGAAAACGTCCAATTTGGGCCCAAAGTGTCAATATTCTTTTGTGGCTAACATTTTCCAGCACTGCCTTAACCCTCTTGGGCATGGAGTTCACCAGAGCTTTTTCCACTCCTCCATGACGACATTATGGAGCTGGTGGGTGTTAGAGACCTTGCGCTCCTCCACCTTCCGTTTGAGGATGCCCTACAGATGCTCAATAGGGTTTAGGTCTGGAGACATGCTTGGCCAGTCCATCACCTTTACCCTCAGCTTCTTTAGAAAGGCAGTGATCATCTTGGAGGTGTATTTGGGGTCGTTATGTTGGAATGCTGCCCTGCGGCCCAGTCTCCGAAGGGATGGGATCATGCTCTGCTTCAGTATGTCACAGTACATGTTGGCATTCAGGGTTCCCTCAATGAACTGTAGCTCTCCAGTGCCAGCAGCACTCATGCAGCCCCAGACCCTGAAACTCCCACCACCATGCTTGACTGTAGATGAGACACACTTGTCTTTGTACTCCTCACCTGGTTGCCACCACACATGCTTGACACCATCTGAACCAAATACGTTTATCTTGGTCTCATCAGACCACAGGACATGGTTCCAGTAATGCATGTCCTTAGTCTTCTTGTCTTCAGCAAACTGTTTGAGGGCTTTCTTGTGCATCATCTTTTGAAGAGCCTTCCTTCTGGGATGACAGCCATGCAGACCAATTTGATGCAGTGTGTAGCGTATGGTCTGAGCACTGAAGGGCTGACCCCCCACCCCTTCAACCTCTGCAGCAATGCTGGCAGCACTCATACGTCTATTTCCCAAAGACAACCTCTGGATATGATGATGAACACGTGCACTCAACTTCTTTGGTTGGCCTGTTCTGAGTGGAACCTGTCCTGTTAAACCACTGTATGGTCTTGGCCACCGTGCTGCAGCTCAGTTTCAGGGTCTTGGTAATCTTCTTATAGTCTAGGCCATCTTTATGTAGAGCAACGATTCTTTTTTAAGTTCCTGAGGGAGTTCTTTGCCATGTAGTTCCATGTTGAACTTCCAGTGACCAGTAAGAGAGTGAGAGAGATAACACCAAATTTAACACACCTGCTCCCCATTCACACCTAAGACCTTGTAACGCTAGTGAGTCACATGACGCCGGGAAGGGAAAATGGCTAATTGGGCCCAATTTGAACATTTTCACTTAGGGGTGTACTCACTTTTGTTGCCAGCGGTTTAGACGTTAATGGCTGTGTGTTGAGTGCTTTTGAGAGGACAGCAAATTTACACTTTTATACAATTTGTACATTCGCTACTTTACATTGTAGCAAAGTGTAATTTCTTCAGTGTTGTCACATGAAAAGATATAATAAATTATTTACAAATGTGAGGGGGTGTACTTACTTTTGTGAGATACTGTAAAGGAGGGTCCCTTCTGAATCAATCTATATACATTGCATCCGGAAACCATTCACAGCGCTTCACTTTTTCCACATTTTGTTATCTTACAGTCTTATTCCAAAATGGATTCAATTCAATATTTTCATTAAAATTCTACAAACAATTCCCCGTAATGACAATGTGAAAGACGTTTGCTTAAAATCTTTGCAAATTTATTAAAAAATAAAAACCCAAAAAAATCCCATGTACATAAGGATTGTCGGTGCACAGCCATTTTCAGATCACTCCAGAGATGTTCAGTCGGGTTGCAGTCTGGCTGGGCCACTCAAGGACATTCACAGAGTTGTCCAGTAGCCACTCCTTTGTTATCCTGCCTTCTTTCACGTTGTCATTATTGGGTATTGTTTGTAGCATTTCTAGGGAAAAAAAAGTCTGTAACATAAAATGTGGAAAAAGTGAAGCGCTGTGAATGGTTTCCGGATGCACTGTATAGCCAATCTATAGACAACCTATTTCTAAACTTCTGTTCTAGGTCAATGATTCAATAAATGATTCAAGGCAAAGTACACTCAAAAAAATCAGTTTTAGTTGGACACTGGTGGACTACTTTTTTTGTCAGTTTTGTAGACAAGAAATCAGGTCAAAAGTTTATTCACTACTTTAAACTTAGCTAAAAGAACAAATACAGAATACAGCAAAGATGATGTTAAACAGGGAGGAACATAAGCAGGGCTGACAACGCTGCTTGTGATTTCACTGCAGCAAGGCAAGATTTGTCAGCTCACTAGAGGAAGTTAAGCCCCGTACACACGTACCGATCGTCGGCCGAACGATCGGCCGTCTTTTGTCCGAGGGCTGTCTTGTCTGTTGAAAAGTGCAATAGACTGCACACGAATTTTGTCGGCCAACAACAGCCGACTGCAGAAGTGATGTCATGTGATGGTTAACTTTCCTTGTCTTTTTTCTTTTCTGAGTGCGCTGTCGGCTGTCGGAAGCATCATACTAACAAGCCAAAAATCGGCCGATCGTTCGGCGGCCGAACATTTTCGGCCGACAATCGGTATGTGTGTACGGGGCTTTAGGAGCTCACTGAATTTCTGGCAGGAACAACTGTTTTTTATTTTTTTCTTAATGGGATGAAACATGGGGGAGCCTGCATGTATTGTAGAGATGTACTAAATACGTTCTTTATCAGATTGTGCCCGGATAAACACTTTAAAGCTGAACTTCGGGCAGGTGTAAAAATACCAATGAATACAGTTACATTTTTTTTATTGTCATTTTTAATGTGGCTAGTACAAGTAGCTGAGTCAGGCTTGGCATTAGTCTCGTCATCCCTTATGTAGTAGGACTCAGACTGCTAGAGGGCAGAGTGAGCAGAGAGGAGCTCATCATGGGGATAGGATGAAAACCAAGTTGTGCTGCTTAACTGAAGTAAGGAGAAAACAGGTCATCAGGCAGCCTTGACTATCTGGCAGAACTGTTTAATTATGAAGACTGGGTGGACATTGAATGCCTATTCCCCAGAATCCCCAAAAATATTTGGGGTTTTGAAAAAGTTTGAATCTTTGCAACATCTGTGAACATCTCAACTGCATTACAAACAAATAAGCAAAAAGGGGTGCCCAGATCATCAGCTTACTAATAAAAGCAGTGAGGTGGGTAGGTGCAGTACAGCAATGGAGGGGAAAAAAGGTCCCTTCTAAGGCTTCATTTCCAGTTTTATATGGCGTATACTTCTACACAGTATCTGTGGTTGCATCCCCCAGTCTTCCTTGGCTCAGCTGGTTTCAGGCAAACACTTTACACAACCCTTTGTTGGAAATAAGGGCTGCATGACCAATGATTGGCACCCTCTCTAAGTAACTGGAAACAACTTCTCTCCCAGATACTGTAACATATTGAGTAACGGTCTTGTTTGATGTTCAGTACAATCCAAAAAGTTATATTTTCCAGGTGGTTACTCCTTCAGCGTGATGCACTGGGAAAATCTGAGTCACCAAGGTGAACAGTTGACATATTAATGGTGCGTAATGGAGGTGGCAGCAGCCTGGAGATAAGGTATGGGTGGTCTTCTACGATGACGACACTTTGGGAGGGCACTGGAACAAAGATAAAAACTATGTGGGATTTCAGGGTCATCATTACAGACTCCAGCCGACGTAATGACCAAGGTAAGAGCACCCGCTTTTCACGCAGAGGAATATTGATCATCTGCTTCCACAGCCAAGGTTGCAGTCCTTGGGAATACTTTTAGCGGCATATTAATTGGGTCATTTCTCTAGGCTGGTGACAGCAGGGAGCAGAGAACTATACATATCAAAGGAGAGCCATCATACATACGCAGAGGATAAAAATTAATGATGCTTTCATTACCAATCAACTTCTCCACAACTTTTAGGAAAAGGCTGGCTAGCATAGATTAGACCGGACCAAAAGTAAGCAGATTTCAGAGCGCCTTAAATTCAAGAAGACCTGGTTAAAAGAAAGGGATGCATAGCTATTTGGCAGATGAGGTTTAATGTAGGAAAATGTAGAGTGATGCATTTGGGAGCTAAAAATATGCATGCAAGCGACTCGATGGGAGGAGAACTTCTGGGGGAATGGAGGATGGAGACAGATCTGGGGGTCCTAATAGATGACAGACTCAGCAATAGCTATCAATACAAAGCTAAGGCAAGCAAGGTTAGACTACTAGAATGCATTAAATAGGGTATTTACTCAAGAGAGAAGACTATAATTCTACCACTTTACAAAACTCTGGTCCGGCCACATATTGAGTATGCAATCCACTTCTGGTCACCAATCCTCAGGAGTGAGGTGCGGGAAATAAAGTGTACAGAAAAGGGCAACAAAGCTAATAAGGGGACTGGAGGACGTCAGTTATGAGGAATGTTTACATATGTTAAAACTTATTCTCCATGGAGACGCTTAAGAGGGAATATGAGAATGATATACGAATCCTTCAATGTTGACTCTAGCATTGGGAGGAAACTTTTTATTCTCTGCGGAAGACATGTGGCCACACAAAAAAGTGGTTCAAGCTTTAACTGCATAATGAGTTCTTTACTGTTAAGGTGGTGAGGATGTGGAACTCCCCTTCCACAGTTTGTGGAGAGTGTAGGGAAATTCAAAAAACTCTTAAGCCCCGTACACACGTACCGATTGTCGGCCGTAAATATTTGGCCGACGACCAATCGGCCGATTGTAGCCTTGTTAGTATGATGCTTCCGACAGCCGACAGCGCATTTTCGGCTGAACAGAATCTGTCCTGCAGGCATTAAAATTTTTGTTGGCCAACACCAGAATGGCCGATTGTTTGCCAGTCAGTACAGATTTCGGCCGACAGACAGCAGATTAGCAAGACTGGGCATGCTCAGAAAATAAAAAAGACAAGGAAAGTTAACCATCACATGACATCACTTCTGCAGTCGGCTGCTGTTGGCCGACAAAATTCGTGTGCAGTCTTTTGCAGTTTTCAACAGACACCACAGCCCTGGACAAAAGACGGCCGATCGTTCGGCCGACGATCAGTACGTGTGTACGGGGCTTTAGATGTATTTTTTAGTAGACACAATTTACAGGGCTATGGAAAATGGTAGTGGTATAAACACACACTAACAGATATACGTTCTCAGGTTGAACTGGATGGACCAGTGTCTTTATTCAACCTTACCAACTATCTGCCCATCTCCAAAAATATTGACTTTTTGTGCTATGAATTAAACTGTGTGAAGGATGAAAGGATTCTGTTTGCTTAAGGAAAAAGTAAATTGTCAAACCTTTTCCAGCTTGCTGGGATTTAAAGCTAGAAATGGGTTTGATGTTTGGCTGTCCACGTCCCCTGCATTCAGTGTTTGGATTAACACAGAGCAAAGACATACCCTGTGGACTTAGAAGTGTGGATTGAATCTTTTGGCTCCGTTCACTTTTTAGTAGATGGCATCTGAGGGTAAACTCAAGCAACAATCTAAAACATATGATATGTACCTAAAGCACATCTAAGCAGCCTGTAATTGCCCAAAGGTATAGGTTATAGGTATAGGGTAGAGGGGGAGCCTAGCATGCTGGCATAATTAGGCTATTCTCAGTCAAAACGTTGTGAGAGTGTGCCATGAATATGTATGCCTGGCCAATTACACATCTTTATACATAAAGTTTAGTGTTTGGGGGGATTTTTTGGTACAGTATATTTTTGGTTTCTAATAAATGTTCTTTGCATTTGTGTATTTAATTACTTGTGTGTTGTTGCTATAAATGTTTAATTTAAATTTTTATTACTTTTCTTTTTGTCGTTTATTTAAAAAAAAAAAAAAAAAAAAACATAATGATGAACAGATATTCGGGCATTGCTGCAGGTCTGTGGGTCGTGTTTGCATGGGCACAGCAGCCCATTGATTTGAATGGGCTGTAGTATTTTCATTTCATGCAGGAAAAAGGTTCCCATACCATTTTGAAAATGCAGCGGCCTTAGAAATTGTGCTTTTGCACAATGCAATTTTCCTGCAGTTCCAGCACCCGCAAACTATCTGCTTTTCTGCTGCAGGCGGTTGCGAGTGCGGGAACAGGTACAATTCCTGCACCTGCAGCCACCCACGATAGTGTGAACCATGCCTAAAAAAAAAAAAAAAACTTCAGATATTCATCCAAATTTGGGGAAAGGAAAACTCCCAACTTTGCTCATCTCTTAACTACTAGGAGCACAATAGCAATAAACACAAGGTTTTCAAACCTTTCTGAATGATCGTATGCCCTATGTTTTTATACATAGGCAAGGAATGGCCCCCCACTCAATATATACCTGCTTTTCATTGAAATTACAGCTGTTCTTAGATCAAAGTCACCCAAACCTTGGTAACATGGATATCAGGGTGAGGGGCTGCAAGCAGAAGGTCTTCTGACACAGTGAATTTGCTCCAGAAACGTTGGTAAAATGTCACCATGTTGGCGAAATACCTTGGAGACAACAAGAAATTAAAGATTCATTTTTAGATGTGCAATGAGTTGTAAATGGCTCCTGAGGGTTACAGATCTTTACTAACCCTGGTTAGCCTCATTATTTAACTTTTATTTTCTCCATAAAGAAGAAAAATAAAAAATTTTACAACTGTTTGAAGCGAGAGTATTCAATAACATTTGAACATGCAGAAAAAAGAAAGAGTGGATTTTTTTTAAGTATATTTTGCCTAAGGAGTCCTATATATTAAATTCTAGAGTTTCTGTATCAGTGATAACAGATTTGGTAGTTTTCCTTCCTGCCCTCACACTGTACTGCCCTGCATTAGCAGAGCAGAGTAACGGCCACAACCCACTTTACAATTTCCTCATATAGACTTTTCTGACCAGCTCATTTTACTGAGTGTTGAATACACTGGGTCTACTCTGGTGCCTATTGGACTAAACAGTCATATTTAGATACACAATGGTTGTAAGAGGAAAGTGAAGAAGTGGTAAGACCAAGAAAACAAACCAAAAAGTTCAGTGATTAGATTGTGTGGTCATTTCCAAGTGCAATCAAGCGTCTACAGACAGTGCTATTCCCAATAACATCCTAGCACATGAAATTAACAACAACCTCTTGTATTTATGCTACCATATAGAGGGTCCTGACAGTATATAAGACAAATTAATTTTCATTTTTCTATACAGATGACCTCCCTGCTAAGATATCTCTGTGCTTTGGTCTTCATCATCCTGGCTCTGAGCTTAGCCACATCAGCAGCTCCCAGTGAGCCGCACCACCCTGGAGACCAGGCAACCCCGGATCAGCTGGCACAGTACTATTCTGATCTGTATCAGTATATCACCTTCATCACCCGCCCAAGGTAAGAGGTTCTGCTCCCTACTACTCCTCACTGTTTACTTATTAACAGCTTTTTGGATTGTTATTAACTAGGCAGCTTAGAGAACTTGTATTGATTACTATTATTCTCTGTGGGATAAGAGGAAAACGCTCTCCTACCCCCATCCCCTGGTATAAATAGGAACCTTTGGCTGACCTAAACGTTCTTCTTTATGGGTAGCTCACTAGTACCAGTGACTACCTAGATCCCCCCTTTATATCTGACCACCAATCTAATTCTGGGGGGATCTATAGTCTCAGCATGGTCAGAAAGAAAAATTATAGTAGCTTCCATAAGATTTTACCAAGTTATTCCCACAACTGCACAAAATTCAAAACTAAGATAAAAAGATTTAGACTGTATTCATTCTGTGGGAGTGTGGCAGATTAAACACCAGTGTTCTGTGGGAGTGTGCCAGATTAAAGGTTTGAAGTTGCCATCCAGAAATACAATCACCATGAAACAATTCTGTAAAGCTGAGAGATTCTCCGGGATGCTGGAAAATATATACAGCCAAGTGTTTCACTCTCAGTGTCATTTACTTTTTGCCATAAAAGAATGCCATCCTATCCTTTTTTATTGCACGATTAGCTAATTTTCTCTGAGGAAAGTGGAAAAGAAACTGGCCACTGAGTGTTTGGTCCTACAAATTGCCCAGCTTCCTGGAAAACCTTTGAAACCAGCTCAACAGCTTTTCATCACTTTTAAAAAGGAACCTAAAAAGGGATAGGAGGTATGGGAAATGCCACTGCCCACTTTGGATTAAAGGTGCAAGCTAATTGGCTGCCATCTTGATGTTCCTTCACTGGTTGGCAAGTCTCGAATCTATACAATGCTGGCCTGTCATGTTTATCTTTCCTTTTCTACGTGGCAAGTCATTATTGCAGGGCTGACATCTTTATCCTTTCCCTCTTCTTGACAAGCAAGTGAACCACAATCTGGAGATGGGCATCATCATCCTTATCCTCCTTCATGACTTGGCAATTCATTAGTCTGTAAAATGTTGACTGGTCATCTTTATACTTCCTTCACCACTTGGCATCACCAACGTTAAAGCTGCGGGGCTGTCCTCTTTATCTCTCCACCACTCCTTGGCAAGATGCTAATCTGTAAAATGTTGGCCTGTCATCCTTAGCTTTCCTTTGCTACTTGACATCACTAACCTGCAAGATGTGGGGCTGTCATCTTTACCCTTCCTTCAGTACTTAGCAAGTCATTGACCAAATGCAACTGCAAGGTCTTCATCTTTGGCCTTTCTTCTCTACTTAAAAAAATAACTGACTGGCAATCTTAAGGGGAGTGGATATGGGAGGGGGCATAATTATTCACTATTTGGAAGTTCATTAACCTGCAACACTTGCCTCCCCCTTATTATCCTTCCCTGGCATCACTAACCTTCAAGCTGTGGGGGTTTCATCTTTATCCTTCCTTAACTACTACTTGTCAAGTCATTGAACTGCAAGCTATGGGGCCATTATCTTTTTCCTTCACTACTAGGCAAGTTACTAATCTGTAAAATGTTGGCTAGACATCTTTAACCTTGTTTCTTTATATGGCGCGTCACTGACCTCAAAAGCTATGGGGTTGTCATCGTTATTCTTCCGCAACTACTTGCCAATTCATTATCCAGTAAAATGTTGGCCTGTTCTAGTTCTTCCTTAACTACTTGGCATCACTAACCTGCAAGATGTGGGGCTGTAATCCTTCTCTTTCTTTCACTATTTGGCAAGTCACTGACCTTTAATACTTGGCAAGTCATAGACCTGGAAGCTATGAAGCTATCATCTTCATCCATTCTTCACTACTTGGCAGGTAACTAATCCGTCAAATTTTGACTTGGCATCTATATCCTTTCTCCACTTTGGACATCATTGACCTCAAAGCTACAAGCGGTCATCTTTATTTTTCCTTCGTTACTTGGCCAGTCGTCCACCTGTAAGCTGGGTCGCTGTCATATTTTCCCCATTTGCTACTTCACAGCACAGCAGAATGCTGGTCAATGAAATGCCAAGTAGTGAATCAAAGATACAGATGACAGCTCCATAGCATGCAGTTCAGTGACTTGCCATCAATCATTATCTTTCCATCCCAATTTGGCTTGCCGCTAATCTGCAAAATGTTGGCCCAACATGTTTAACCTTTTTTGAATCCTAATCTGCTTGGCGTGTCATCAACCTGCATTCTCTGGGGTTGTCATCTTTATCTTTCCTTCACTTTTTGGCAAGTCATTGACCTGTAAGCTAGGAGGTTGTAGTCTTTTCCTCCCTTCATGACTTGACAGCTCTGTAGCTTGCAGGTCAGTGAAGGAAAGATAAAAATGACAAGGATAATGACAGCGCTGGAGCATCTTATAAAACAAGTATTTGGCAGCCAGAGTTGTGTAAAGTACTCGAAACCCATACTTGAGTAAAAGTACAAGTGCTCGATCAAAAAATGACTTGAGTAGAAGTGGAAGTGCTCAATCAAAAAGTGACTTGAGTAGAAGTACTGAAGTATTCAACATTTTTTGTACTTAAGTATTGCAAGTAGTTTTTTAAAAAAAATTGCTACTCAAGTACTGAAAGTAAAAGTACAAGTACTGTGTTATATAGTTATTAAAGAAAGAATTCAAAAGTTTATTAAAGTTAAAGTTATTAAAGTTAAAGTTGTTAAAGAAAGAAGTCAAAAGTCAAAAGTACACATGACATTATACACATTTTTTTGAGCTTCATGAAACCTGCCATCTACTGTTCTGGTAATTTTTATAATTGTAACGACTAACTATGCAGCACAAAAAAAAATATCGGAGTAGAAGTATTGAAATCATCCAAAAAATGTAGTGAAGTAAAAGTGGAAGTAGGAGAAAAAAAATTCTACTCTAGGAAAGTACAGATACCGCCTTTCGGCACTTAAGTACAGTAGTGAAGTAGTTCTACTTAGTTACTATACATCTCTGTTGGCAGCAGATTATAGTTTTCAGTGCTACATACTGAGTCAGGAAAAAAAAAAAAAAAAAAAAAAAGGTCCATCAGGTTCAACCAAACGATAAACCAAAAAAATAAAAATACTTGTAATAATTCACTGTAGTGGAATCACACCACATGGGCCTGCTTTAAAGTGTCGTGTGTGATCTAAATGACAAGGTGTTAACTACCTTCATATAGGACTCAGCCATACAACCTTATGGTGTCTAGACTTGACTTGGATACATAGACCCCAAAACCCCTGAAGGTTTGCTTGCTGGGGTTGATACATTTATTCCTAGCCTCTGTCTTTCAAAAACTATGACTCTCTTAATACTCTTCTATGGTAGAAAAGTTATTCTTTTAAACTAGAAAGAAACTACCTAAACCAAAATTATCCAATGGGTAGGGATCATAAATGACCTCCCACCCAAATGTAACATTTAATATAAACAGAGCCTGCCCCCCAAAAAATTAAAGACATGATACAAGACCCTGCCTGGAGAAACCAATTTAGGGATTGAGCCAACTTGTGGTAGAATATTTGATGTCATATATAATATCATATCCAATGGTTATTCCCCTTCTACCAGCTCCCCACCGAGAGTCTTCTGATGGAAGCTGCTATTCTCCAGTCCCTAGAACCAAGAAAATGGCCTCACATCAAACGTCTGAGGATTTTGCTTCTAGATCACCGGAACTAGTATACAGTTAAGAAGCAGGGTGGCAGCTTCCATCAGAGGCTTCTAAAGTACTTAAGACCCTGACTGATTTTCTTTACTGCAACTTGCGGCCGCCAGCTGCACAGATGGTGCTCAGATGAAGATAGAGTTATCATGCTGATGAAATGAGATTATGGGTTCCTGGTAATTACTGTATGTGTTCATGTTATAGATTTGGGAAGAGATGGGATGAGGATGGAGTAGAAGACGTTCCCAGCTACTGAATCTGCATGGTGAGTATCATCCTGGCCTTGTGTTTATCTGTGGCACGTCTACCACATTTTACCAAATTCATTATAGAGGACCTCTCATCATAACACTTATGTAGGGGAAGACAGTGGCATGCGTTAGGTGCATCACTTTGCATTACAACACGATTTGGTGCACGTGCGCTGGCTGGTGTTTTTTTGGGGGTTTTCAAAAGCAAGTGACACTGCAGCACACCTGCCAAAAAACATAGCGTATTTTTTACAATATACATGCCCTGTGTGATATTGCACAAGTTCCTGCCTCGTATAACGCAAATGGAGCCTTAACAGTACCGTGGCCAGACTTGTATAAAGTACTCGAAATTTCTACTTGAGTAAAAGTACAAGTGCTCGATCAAAAAGTGACTTGAGTAGAAGTGGAAGTGCTCGCAGAAAAAGTTACTTAAGTAGAAGTACTAAAGTATTCAACATTTTTTTTACTTAAGTATTGCAAGTAGTTTTTTCAAAAAATTTGCTACTTAAGTACTAAAAGTAAAAGTACCAGTAGTTTTGAAAAAAAAATTCTACTCAAGTACTGAAAGTAGAAGTACAAGTACTGTGTTATGTAGTTATTAAAGAAAGAAGTCAAAAGTTTGAACATCATATTGTTTTTTATTATTTCAAATGATTTATTCAAATGATTAACCTGTGTTTGTTAGTAGTTTCTTGATGCACTTTAAGCGCTGTAGCACCATTTGTTTGTTTCATATTTTCTTTTTATTGGAAAGATTTGGTATAGCAGCTTTTATTATACACGGCCTTTATTTTTGTATGCGCTGATTTACAAATGACATTATACACATTTTTTGAGCTTTATGCAACCTGCCATCTACTGTTCTGGCAGTGGTAATTTTTTTAAAAGTAACGAGTAACTATGCAGCACAAAAAAAAAAATACTTGAGTAGAAGTATCGAAATCATCGAAAAAATGTAGTGAAGTAAAAGTAGAAGTGGGAGAAAAAAATTCTACTCTAGGAAAATACAGATACCGCATTTCGGTACTTAAGTACAGTACTTAAGTAGTTCTACTTCGTTACTATACATCTCTGACCGTGGCATCAACAGATAGAGTGAAGAAAATGTCCTTTTATCTACAGTAACATTGTTTTAAATCAAACACTGGTCAAACTAGAAAAATGAAGACTTGTTTTATCTTTTCAGCAGAAAATACTTCCAAAACAACCGTAATTTACCCCAGGGTGGTTTGTTATAGGATGATTAACTCACATTGTATTATGGCTGTTAGTTTGAATGAGTTGCCCAATGCACCACAATGAATCTGTGGCATTTTTGGTAGCGCAGGTCATGGTGGTGCAATAGCACACACTGAGCTCCAATGCAGGTGCTTTGGGATGCCATTGGCATACTGATAACACTATTGGAGTAAAACACACTTATTTTTACTAAATAATTATTTAGAACCCCAAAACATATTTTTTTCTGAAACCCAAGGCCCTACAAAAAAAAAAAATATGTTGCATGTTATGTCAATATCCTATTGTTTGGTAAAGCTATGTCGAGCAAATAGATACCAAAAACAAAATACAGAAAAAGTAGGGGTTTTATGGCCAGTTGGGAGAAGGAAGACCAGGAAGCGAACACTTAAAATTAATCAATTTATTAATGTATATAAAAGAGTTTAGTGTATAGCTGAGGGATACACAGACAAGAAAAAGAAATCCCTCATATATTCACCAATATGTTAAAAACAGCAGCACAGAAATATATCCCTAATGAGGGAACAATAAATGCTTCAAGCTGATGTTGATGCAAGAAGTGTTTGGTGATATTCGGTTTGAAGGTCCCAATGAGCCAACGCGTTTCACATCAGGCTTCGTCAGGGCCAGAGAGACCGAGCAATACCGATATTTCTCGCTGCGTGTGGAGATATTAATAGCAGGCAGGAAAACCAAGTCCCTATGACAGAGTGTATGATTGTGGTGACGACTGTGGGTGTAGAACAGTATTTCCTCAAATGGATGATATAGAGCCCCCGTCTCGTAGTAGCAATCGCTAGAGTATATACCTCTGTAGAGGTTTCTCCCCCTTTCCCGACTCAAGAGGCCAAAAGGGACACAGTAATAGGGCTCATTCGCTTTATAGTCCGTTTTGCTGCCCTAAGACCCCAACCCATATTTGGGGTCTACCTTATTAAGGGATAGAGGACATGCCAAACGGTGCAGGAATATACTTCAATAGAGTCCAAAAGGGTATAGAGGCAGGATAATGAATGGTTCAAGTTAAAGACCATTCCAAGCCATGATATCCATTCATGACCTTAGGGGTGAAGGCAGGACACACGGAGAACCATCAGCACCGCTGAGCAGGCGGATGGCAGCTCTGTCTCCGCACACAGAGCTGTCAGGTCCCCGCTGTCCTCTATGGGGGAATCGGATGAGAACGGACCGCCTGTCTGTTCTCATCCGATCCGCCAGACGGATGGAAAATAGGCTCTGCCTGACGTGAAATGGCTAAGAGTCACATGGGGCAGCAGCATCAAATCGGATAGCTTCCCTAGTGACCCAGGAAAAAAATATTCCTCTTAACTTCCTCTCCAACTGCAATGCCACTGCAGAAGATTGCCAACTGCAGTGAAGCAAGTAGAAAGCACTTGCCTACAGGCGTATGGGTGCAGGTGGGTAGATAGATGCATTTGGGGCCTCTCACCCAGGACGAGCTGCTTTGTCCAAGAAGTTCCTATGTCACCATACACTTACATAGACTACATGCAAGCTCCACAAACAGTCTACGGGCCTCCCCCTTCATGTATAGGCCATAGGGATGAGCTGCTTAGGTGAAGTAAAAAAATAAAAAAAAGGACATATTTCGGGTAGCTTGGTTTATTTCAGATCTGTTTTTGTTTTCTTTTTTTGGAATTAAAAGGAGCTTTCCTAACCCCCATTTATATACCAATGCACCCTTAAAAAAAGTATTATGCCTTCTTTCCCATGGACTACAATACATTTTACAGAGATGGAAAAATTTCCCCAAACTTTGGGAAAATGCAAATTCTAAATTTTGCTCATCTCTATTGCCAGGTGTACAATACTAAATAACAGTCTCTTTCTCTCTTAGGTTGGTGACCACATATGGGGCAGAAGATGAAAGACCTTCAATCCAGGTGTCATGTCTCTCAGCTGTGTGCTGTAAACAGATCTTTTCATATCCAGCTGAATAAAACCCTCTATGTTACAAATAAATTCATCTGTCGTGATTAATACGAGACCTTGGATATGCATTAGGATTGTTTAAAGCTTGCTAAAAGGCATGCAATCAGTTAAGAGCTTGTTTAAAGGCAAAGTCCACCTTTTGAAAAAAGTAGTAAACAGGAGCGTTAAGTACAGAGGTCACATCCTTCAGGGGGTCTGTGTGTGCCTACCTGGATACAATGAGCGATGGAGGTGGCATATAGAGGAACCAATCCCCTCCATTTTCTCCTGCCCGCTTTTCCTCATCTATCTCCCGCAGGCATTCAGCGGTTGCAATAGGAACATGGAGGAGATCAGTTCTTCTATATGCCGCCCCTACTATCCAGCTTCTTTCTGCTGCCCTCGGGCTGCTGTGCTCTCTCCCGGCACCCCTCACCCCCCCCCACAGCTCTTCTGGGTCCCCCCCCCCCCTGGAGAAACGGCAGGGGTGTCCAAATTATGGCCCTCCAGCGGTTCAGGAACTACAATTCCCATCATGCCTAGTCATGTCTGTGAATGTTAGAGGTTTACAATGCCTCATGGGAAGTAGTTCCGCAACAGCTGGATGGCTGTAGTTTGGACACCCCTGGGGTAGGGGGTCAGTAAATATGTAACTTACGGGCCCTTTCCTTGTCTGATTGGACAGAGTCAGTGATTGGTACCGATCACTGACTCTGTTTATTCATAACTGAAGTATATTAAACTGTGCTTACAATGCTTCAGTTTGTGAATGAGCAGGAAATTCTGTACAGAGCTGTTCCTGTCCATTCGTTCTGTGCAGCTGAGGCTGCAGAGATGGAGATTAAGGCTCGGTTCACATTTATGTGATGCGGGAAGGCTGCGAATTCGCAGCCTGTTCCCGCATCGCACACGCACTCCCGGCAGTTCACACTGCCATATGCGATACGCTGGGGGTGTCAATGTAATCTTAACGACACCCCCAGTTTGATCGCATATCGCAGTGCGATCGTGCAGTTAGCACAGGAGCGGATCGCACAAGTGTGAACCGCTGTGCGATCCGATCCTGATGCGGCTGCAAAAATGCCTCCTGTGCGTGTTTGCTCCGGGTGCGATGCGAATTTAGCCATACAAACTGTATGGCTAAACTCGCACCGCACAGCTGATCGCATGTAATGTCGGAGCAGTGCGCTCCGACATTACATGCGAACCCGGCACTCGCAGAAGTGTGAACCAGGGCTGAGGGCTGTTCGCTCAATCTTCTTTCTCTGTCTCAAAAGGTGAAACATCTGATTAGATCTTCACCAAAGCCTCCCAAAAAAAAAATTGGAGCCCATTAAAAAACAATAAAAAATAAAACAAACACTAAAAACCAGTGGCGGAACAACCAGGGTTGTAAATGTCACACTTGCGACTGGGTCCTGGTGTTCCGCCAGTGAGCTCGGAGGGAAAGGGCCCAGCGGGGGGCCATGGATTTTTTTTTTGCATCAGAGCCCTGAAGGTTCTAATTACACCTCTGGTAATAAATGCACATATAATTTGAAGAAAAAAGTAAATTTTTTGCAAATGAGCCTACAAAGCATTGCACCTGCGATCAGTAAATTGCGGGTGCAATGCCAGGCTACTGCAGACTCTTCCTTCAGCTCAGGTCTGTACTAATGTACCAGTTTTCGCTTAGACCTTTTTTTTGATATGGGTAAAGGGGGGGGGGGGGGTGTAAAAAATAAAATCACGCTTGAGCCAAGTTTTTATCGCCACCCAATCTATCCCCTTTAGGCTACAAAGGGGTTTAACACAAGCTGCATGGCAAAAATGAGCTGGAATGAGGTTTTCATGACTTTGTCCTTTACCTAAAGTCCATTTAAAATGACTTGTCCATCAATACAAGTGTACAATGTCCAGAGTGTGGGATACATTGCTGTGTGATTTCACTGCCGAATGAACAGCTGTTACAGAAATATTGACATATCAGATCAATATTGATCCTTCCATCCCAACTGCCATACAGCAAGCATGCAAACCACCCACTCACCTGCAATAAAATATACAATATGTACAATGATAACAGACTGACACAACACAATATGGATCGTATGAAATATTAGAAACAGACTTACATTGCTGCCATACTGAAATACCACTCAGACAACATCAACCAAACAATGTGCTCAGGTGTAGACAGGCTCCGCCCACTAATGATTAGGTACAGGTTAGTGCATTGATTGATTGACAGCTGTGAAGGCCAGTGGTGTTGTGTTTCTGCCAAGGCTGTCCACGCCAGTCTGATAATATAACATTGTTCTCAACCTGACATTATTATTTATCTTATCAGTTATAGTCACACCACCAATCAATCACCCACTACATCTACCATCCAATGCGAGATCTAAGCAACCTAACAAGATATCGCATTGCAGGCCCAATTTTTGGCATTAAACTTTTCTGTGAGATGTATGCTGACCGTACACTATACAATCTGATCGTACAATCCCTCTATAATTTTCTTTAGAACACGAGGACAAACCTAAATAGTCCATTCAGTTCTTATCACACAGGCAGGTCATTGCAGTATATAACTGATGGTAGATCTATAGGAGATTGTACAATCAGATTGTATAGTATATGGCCAGCTTTTATTTGCATACCAGAGTAGTTTAAAGTAAAGTCCCGTACACACAATAAAAATTGGAAGTAAAATTTCGTCGATCTGCCGACTTTCGGATCGTTAGTATAGTGCTTTTGACAGCCCATTACGAATTTTCGGACGACAAAATCAGGATGTGCCGGCTATAAAATTTTTATGGTACGTCAACACAAAGTCCGATTTTTGTTTGATTGGTACAGTTTTTGTCTGAAAAAAATTGTAAGAGCAAGACTAGGCATGCTCAGAAACTAAAGTATAAATACAAAACAATCCAACACATGACATCACTTCTAAAGTAGAATTCTGTCATACGGGAATTTTCGTATGAAATTAACCTCTTCATTTTCCATATGGGACTAGCAAGCAACAAAAATCGGACGCAAGATCGTTCGATAATCTGATCGTGTGTACGAGGCTTAAGGCCCCTTTCACACTGGCTTTCTGCCCGGCAGATTCCGTTTTGCTTGGCGGGGATCGATCTGCCGATCCCCACTGAGCAGGCAGATGACAGCTTCGTCTCCGGTTACTTTGCAGAGACGGAGCTGTCAGATCCCTGCTCTCCTCTATGGGAGATCGGATAAAAATGGATCGCCTGTCCCTTCTCATCCAATCCGATCCTCCAGACAGATGGAAAATAGGGTTTCCATCCGTCTGGATTTCACGGGCAGAATCGGATCGGATAGCAGCGGGTGTCAGTGGACATGTCACCTCTGACATCCAACGGTCCATAGAGGTGCTTGGAGCATCCGATCAGGTCCACCTGAAAAACTGACAGACGGACCGGATCGGAAAGCCCGGTTGAAAGGGTCCTAAAGGTGTTTTTAAAAGGGAATGTGTTTTTTTGTTCAGATGTTTGTCATAACCTAAAGCTGGATACACACTATACAACTTTTGTGGTCAGATTTCCTTTAGATTTACCTTTTCTATGTAGTGTAAGGGCCTGCCTGATTGCATACAAATTGAAAGTGTTTAGGTTTGACCTCATATTATATGGTTTTGGTAAGTCTGAAGGAAAAATCTAAAGAAAATTGTATAGTGTTTATGGCCCATAATACATAATTTTTTAACAAATAACCAATAAAACGTAAAAAAAATGTCTTACTGCTTTTAAAGTAAGTTAGAAAATATAAACAAATATTTAACAAGTGGCTCTGGGCTGCATCACTACTTAGGCCACCATCACAAGAGCTTACGTAAGCATGTGATAGCCAAATGTCCTGTGCAACTGCACACAGGCAGTCCCATTAATGTTCATTGGTTAACAGGTGAATGGGCAGTTTCTAGCTGGGGTCTGAAGAGGTTTAAGCCCCGTACACACGATCAGATTATCGAGCGATCTGTCGTCCGTTTTTTGTGGCATGCTAGTCTGATGTGGAAAGTGAAGAGGTTATTTTCATACGACAGAATTCTACTTCAGAAGTGATGTCATGTGTTGGATTGTTTTGTATGTGTTCTTTCGTCTCTGAGCATGCCTAGTCTTGCTCTTAAAGCGGAGTTCCGGGCACAAAAACTATATATTTTTTTTGTGCCCCTCCGCTAGTTAGACCTCACCTGAAAAGGAATTGGATAGTTATTTTTTTTTTTTTTTGTTTACTCACCTTGTAATTGAAGATCGTAAATACTCACCTCAGAGTACTTCCTCCCTCAGCGCCGCGGCTCACCCCGTCACTTCCTGTCTCGCGATGATTCCTGGGAGCTGAACGTCATCGCTCCCAGGAATCAATGCGCCTGCACCGGCCCCTCTCGTCACTTCCGGTGTGGCGCCGCATTCCTCCACAGCTTCTGGGCATGCCCAGAAGCTGTTTAGCAGGGGAATGCGGCGCCGCACCGGAAGTGACGAGAGGGGCCGGTGCAGGCGCATTCTGGGACAGGAAGACGCGGAAGAAGACACAGAAGAGGACCGCGCCGGCTTCACCTGCCCACAAGAGAGATGGAAACGCTGTGGAAGAAATTTTATTTAATAAGTATTTCTTCTAAAAGGTAAGTGCGAACTGGGACAGATCAGAGGCTAGCCATTGTGGAATGTACTAGCCCTGACTGTCCCGGGGGGTATTTTTATTAAAAAATGACTTCTGTGCCCGGAACTCCGCTTTAAGATTTTTTTCTGTTTAAATCTGTACTAATGAGACGAAAATCGGACGTTGTTTTGACGGACGACAAAAATGTTATAGCCTGCACATCAGGATTTTGTCAGTCGAAAAGTCGGAGTTGGCTGTCGAAAGCACCATACTAACAATCCGAAAATCGACAGATCGGTCGTCGGATGAATTTTCCCTACAGATTTTCTTATCGTGTGTACGGGCCTTAATTCAAAGGGGTCCAAGTGCTCATTACAGAGACTGTCTCCCCTATTTATTGAAAGATAGAAGCCACTCCGAAGGGAGCAGAGAGTCCAGAATCTCTCTTTGTGTATTTTTGTACAGAAATGGGAAGTTTTGTCCTCCAAGTTTTGTTTCAAGTCAAGTTGGGCATCCCATATACCCTTAGACCCCATCCAAGTTGTTTAACCCAAAGAAAACAACAAACACACGTCCACGGACTGGTTACTGGCTTTGGATGCAAGTTGTAAAATGCATGTTGCTTGGCTGTGCAGACTATAGGGTGACCCAAAAATCCAGCAGCTCCTTAGGGGTAGCGCTATATACGGTTAGGTACACCTATGTGGATGAGGCTTTATTTATAAATGTTTTTGAAAATAAGTACGTCAAGCCCAAAACCTTCTGTTAAGTTTTGGGTGGAGTCCCCCTGATGGGCACTCCTGGATATAAGTGGGGACTCAGGTGGGCACTCATCCCTCGAACATTTATACAATCCACAAGGTGGCCCTCGTACTAAAGAGTTTGGAGACCCTGATTTACACCATTTGCAAGGTTAACCTTAAAACTGAACTAAACCCTCCTATCCTTTACAACCAAGGAAGCTGCCATCTTAACCTCTGTTTGATCTGCAATTATTATAGTGCTGCACATGTGATCAGTTATCGCACCAACCATTTAATGGCTTGAGTCCACATGGATGCGAATTCTATGCAGATTAGATCCAATCTGAAGGACAATGATTCACGTCATCTGAAAAAACTTTGTTTGCTATGAAAGTGGTTCACATCTATACTATGCGGTTCTTCTGATCTGGTTGAAGAAAGGGTCCTGTGCAGGTTTAATGTGGCTTCAGTGAAAATGTTATCTCCAGCTATGCCAAATCCCCTCAGAAATCACATTAATTTGCATTTGAATCACACCTGTCACAACAGAAATCGCACTGTGAAATCGCATCAGATTTGCACCGCATCAGTGTGAACCTAGCCTGAAAGCTCAGTTCGGAGCACAAGCAACTGTGACAGTTATCATTCATGCTATGCTTTGATTTTAACTATTTTGGGAAACCGTGAAGTTAGTGGGTTTAGTTTCGCTTTTAAACCAGCCACTCATACTAATGACTGAGGGGTCTATTGAAGTTGTCCTTGAAAAGCAGACAGCGTTGGCAAGTTTGTGACTGATTATGGAGTCAGCCAGTCCGACCTTTTAGCCGTTTTTGTTCATCAGAGCGTGGGGGTGTGCTGGATAAAAGGCCACAGCTGTGTCTGCAGAGTAAATTTGGGTCTGATAATATTGTAAAAGTTGGAGTGCTGCTTTCTAAGCAGACCGGTCCTGTGTTTTCCGGTATTATGTGGAATGGATTTTAAGATAACACAGATGTACTCGTTCACAGAAGGCTTTTGAGTCACTGAGTTCTCCACCTCAACCAAGATAAGGAGCAACTTAAAAATCCTAAAAAATATTATACTTTCTAATTCCCATGGGCCTATAACTACAGACAAAGTGTCCTGGTGGATGGAGGACCATCACCAACCCTCAATCCCAACACAAGGAGGACTATCACCAACCCACAATTCCAACACAAGAAGGAATATCACCAACCCACAATCCCAACACAAGAAGGACCATCACCAACCCACAATCCCAACACAAGGAAGACCTTCACCAACCCACAATCCCATCACAAGGAAGACTATTACCAACCCACAATCCCAACAGAAAAAGGACCATCACCAACTCACAATCCCAACACAAGGACGACCAGCACCAACCCACAATCCCAACAGAAAAAGGACTATCACCAACTCACAATCCCAACACAAGGACGACCAGCACCAACCCACAATCCCAACACAAGGAAGACCTTCACCAACCCATAATCCCAACACAAGAAGGACCATCACCAACCCTCAATCCCAACACAAGGAGGATCATCACCAACCCACAATCCCAACACAAGGAGGATCATCACCAACCCACAATCCCAACACAAGGAAGACCTTCACCAACCCACAATCCCAACACAAGGAAGACTATCACCAACCCTCAATCCCAACACAAGGAGGATCATCACCAACAAACAATCCCAACACAAGGAGGATCATCACCAACCCACAATCCCAACACAAGGAGGATCATCACCAACCCACAATCCCAACTCAAGGAGGACCATCACCAACCCACAATCCCAACACAAGCAGGACCATCACCAACCCACGATCTCTGTTTCAATCATTTTTATTAGTTTCACAAAATAGAGTAATACAATTTAGAATACATTTTTACATTGTTGAGGATTTTACGAATGGTAAAGGCATATAGTAGAATCAAAATCAATATAGTCCCACTTAATCTGGTAGTACTCTCAACCGTTCAGCTATCCGGGAACAGTCCAGTTTCAATGCGCACCAGTTTTGACTCAAAAGGAAGAAAAAACATGCATATAAGAAAAAATGGGGAAAATCCAAAGCATGAACTACAATGAACCCACAATCCCAACACAAGGAGGAACATCACCAACCCACAATACCAACACAGGGAGGACCACCATCAACCCACAATCTCAACACAAGGAAGACCATCACCAGCCCACAATCCCAATACAAGGAAGACCATAACCAACAAACAATTTCAACACAAGAAGGATCATCACCAACCCACAATATCAACACAAGGAAGACTATCACCAGCCCATAATTCCAACATACCAGATAGAAGACTTAATGAAAAATTGTTCACTTTAAAGTTGTTATAAAAGACAAGGGAGCCCTCTTGCGTCTGGAAAAATAAGGTTTAATCTTCACATGCGGAAAGGCTTCCTTACAGTAAGAGCGGTAAACGTGTAAAATAGACTTTCCCCTGAGCCAATTCTGGCCAACTCAGTGGATTCCTTAATAAAAAGCTGGATGTGTTACTAAATGTGCAAGGCATTGCTGGACACTAATATGTATACTAACACACAGAAAAACATTGCAGATCAAAGCATGGTTGTAATAGGATATACAAATACAGAAAGGCTTCTTTACAGTAAGAGTGTGTGAAGTGTTCTTTTCCTGGAGCTGGTTCTTGCCAACTCAGTGGATTCCTTCAAAAAAGGCCAGATAGGTTCCTAAAGGCACACAATATAGTTGGCTACTAATACTTATACTAATACACAGAAAAACGGTGCAGAGCAAGGCATGGGAGTCAGTAATGGGGTTTAACCCACACATACAGAAAGGGTTATTTACAGTAAAAGCTGTATAAGTGAGAAGTGTTCTTTGCCAGGAGCTGGTTCTAGCCAACTCAGTGGATTCCTTTAAAATGGCCGAATAGGTTCCTAAAGGCACACAATATAGATGGCTAATATTATTTTTACACTAATACATAGAGAAAGAATGCAGAGCAAAGCATGGGAACCAGTAATGGGGTTTAGCCCACACATACAGAAAGGCTGTGTGAAGTGGTCTTTCCCAAGAGCTGGTTCCTTAAAAGGTTGACTAAGTTCCTGACAGCACAAAACATAGCTGGCTATTTATTTTTATACTAATGCACAGAAACACAGAACAGAAGAAGGCAAAGTAAGTCAATAATGTGAAAAAACAGCTGTAGTAGCAGCACAGAAAATACTGGTCACTGGTCCTTTGCCCTCTGTTTTTTTTTTTTTATTAGCACAGTTTAGTGACTATTTTATTACTAAAAACATGCCCACGTCAACAAACACCTGAGCCTAAGGGGTGTCATTATAAAAAAAAATCGCATAGCTGTTTGTCCATTGGAACTGCATGTAAATTTGTTCTCTGCAAATGGAGCAAAATCAAATATTCTTACTCTCTGCAGATCAAATGTTGTTCATTGAAAAAAAAAATTCACTGTAAATGGGAAAAATATTAAACTAGGGGCCACTAGATGGTGCTGAGCATCATAGGAAATAAGTATGCTCTTCAGCTCCATCTAGTGGCCAATGTTTGCCGAGACTATAGCCTGAAAACATTTGAATTGACACCAATTGCATAGTATGATATTTCATGCCGTTTTGATAGATGAACGACTATGCAAATTTTATATACGTGCACTCCTAAGAAAGGAACACCAGGCAACAGTGATGCAGGCATTGTCCTAAAAATAAATGATTATTATTAGCCAAGCCAACGTAGCCACCCAGACCAAAACTCTTAATAACGTTATTACTCAAATTAGCACATCATAACGTATGTTAGGAACCAAGGAAACTCATTCTGCTACTCGTGCTGCTTTTTGGTTTACCAAGTTCATTGTCCAATGAGCAGGTTGGAAGTGGAGGTGACACAGGAAGCTGCATTGCTGCACCAAGAAGTAAATGGGTCACCTGCTTAGCTGTGCAGATGTCTATTCAAGTCGCACGCAAAATCGCCAAAAAGTAGTGCGTGTACTAGTTTTTCAAATCGGTGCGGCACTGCAAAGTTGGCGTCGCACCGATTTGAACAGTGGCATTGCTGGCAATAGGATGTGACTTGTCATGGGATTTGACCTGTCAAATCGCACAAGTCGCTCCAATGTGAATGGGGCTAACTAACATGCATTTAGATACATTGGCGACAAGTCTTGGTCAAGGGCTGTTATGTCTATCCATTATACATTTCAATTTTAAAAATGAACTGAAAACGCATGTGTCAGTTTGTGTCAAAATACAAATGTCAACACAGAAAGAAAATGCATGTTGATACATCCCAATGCAACTGCCAAATGCGATACCTCTGATTTATTCACACCAATGCGTTTTTTAATGCATTTTGCAGAAACACAGGACATTTTTTTAACATAGGTTCCTGTGGAACACGTTCAAATTAAAGCATTTTTTTGCCTCTGCATTTTTAGAAAGGGTCAGGGACTTTTTTAATTGCAAAATGCTGCTTTTTTGGTTTAACCACTTGCTGACCGCCGCACGACTATCTACGTCGGTGGTCAGCCCCTCACAGGCAAACTAACGTAGGTCTATGTCGCTTGCCTGTGAGGGTCTAGGGAGCGAGCGCGCGCCGCCGGAGGCGCGCTCCCACGTGGTCACGGACCCCCCCCGCGCGTGTGACCAGCGGACCCGATGTCCGCCGGTCACTCGGCGATCGGCGGGGGAGAGGGAGAATGTCAGGCAGCTTGTGTAAACAAGCCACCTGTCATTCTCCTCGGTGTAAAGACACTGATCACACGGATCTAGTATGTAGATCCGTTGATCAGTGTCCTTACAGCTGAAGCCACAGCCAATCACAGTAGAAAGCACGCCCCTAGGGATACACACAGCCCCTCCCTCCCAAATAAAGTTAACCCCTTCACTACCAGTGTATTTTTACAGTAACAGTGCATATGTATAGCACTGATTACTGTAGAAATGTCACTGGGACCCCCAAAAGTGTCACAAATGTCAGTCAAGGGTCCGATCTGTCCAATGTCGCAGTACCGCAAAAAAAATCGCAGATCGCCGCCATTACGTGTTAAAAAAAAAAACAACAAAAATGACAAAAATCTTTCCCTTTGTTAGTAAACGCGATAACTTTTGCGCAAACCAATCAAAATACGCTTTTTGCGATTTTTTTTACCAAACATATGTAGCATAAAACAAATTGGCCGAAAATGTTAAAAAATTTTGATTTTTACATTTTTTTGGGGGGGAATTTCATAAAAAAAAATTTGAAAAATATTGCTATTTTTGCAAAATTGACGCTCTTTTTTTGTTTATAGCGCGTGATCAAAAAATCGCACAGGTGATCAAATACCACCAAAAGAAAGCTCTGTTTGTGGGAAAAAAAGGACGCCAAATTCGTTTAGGTACAGCGTCGCACGACCGCGCAATTGTCCGTTAAAGTCACGCTGTGCCGAATCGCAAAATACCCCCTGGTCAGGAAGGGGGTAAAATCTTCCGGGGCTTAAGTGGTTAATAGACTTCAATGAAGAAGCTGCAGAAAAGCCGCAGTGCGTTTTTTTTTACCACGCTTTTGCCGTGATTTGCGTTTTTAAATCTGCTCAACAGCAAATTTGATTAACAAAAAAAAAAGTATAAAGAAACGCAAAATGCAATCGCGCAAAAAAAGAATAAGAAAAAAACGCACAGAAATACTGCAGAAACATGCATTTGGAGTGAATGGAGCCTTGGATCTACAGTAAATGGGCAGCTCAGTGGTTAGCACTTGTGTCTTGTTACCCACTTAGCCAGTGTGCACAGAGGTGCGTAATTTTCTCCACTCATGCGTTTTGATGTGATGCGTTTTTTTTTTTTTTTTTTAAGAAAGGCAATGCATTTTGGCAGCCCTAATGCTATACATTAAAAAAAAAAAGTGCATCAATGCAAGTTCATTGCAGCAGCACATAGATGTGAGCGGGGACTTGGACTCCATTTGCATCTGGTGTAAATGTGCATTTTTCCCGTGACACCGATAGGGCAGCATTTTCACATAAATGGACTGCCCTATATGCGACTAACATGCCAAAGAAGCTTTTCTGTAGATAGGAGAAATCCACGCCACAATTTATTGTTGTATTATTATTATTTTTAATGTTTTTGTATTTTTATATTAATAACAATAATCTCTATTATACTTATTATTTTCATTAATTGTTTTGTATTATTAGTAGTATTTTTTATATTATTGTATTATTATTACTATTATTATTAATACTTTCATTAATATTTTTATTGCATCGCTATTATTATTCTTATTATTATTATGTTTGCATTTTTTTATAATAATAATAAAGATTATTATTATTTTCATTAATATCATTATTGTATTGCTATTAGTATTATTTATGTTATTGTTATTATATTATTATTATTATTATTACTTTCATTAATATTTTTATTGCATTGCTATGATTGCTATTATTATTATGTTTGTATTTTTTTATAATAATAAAGATTATTATTATTTGTATTAAAATTATTATTATATTGTCATTAGTATTATTCATATTATTGTTATTATATTATTACTATTATTATTATTGTTAATATTGTTATAATATTGTTATTATTCATTTTATTGTAGTATTACTCCAGGCGTTGGACAATCTGTTGATTTAAACAGGACGTACATCACTCTGGGAGATTGTAAAATCTAAACACAACATCCGGCTTTGGTTAATAATTGGGTGAATATTCCCTGCCTGGGATGAGATGAAGTCCTCGGTGTGGGATGTCACAGTACCCCTCTAATTCCCCCCTGGTGGGCCCGCTCACCGCCATTACCCTTTTAAGAGCCAGTGGCGTCTAAGCTGAGCCACAGCTGGTGATAAGCGATATATCACAACATAGACATCCAAATCCTGCATATCCTGACATCATCAGAGAGCCCAGGTGAGTAGAGTGTGCAGAGATCTGTGTCAGATGTGGAATGGGTCAGGACTGAGGGGTGTACGCTATGGTATATGTGTGAGCCATACATGTCAGTGTGTTTATCTGCCTTCTACTTCCTATGTGTCCGACAGTATTTGGTAGGGCAGAGCGCAAATGCAAAATACAATAGCTTATAGTGACCAATCAGAATAATTCTGTCACTGATCTGACTGCTGTAGAAGGAAACGGATTGGTCCCTGAAATTTGGAGATCACGATTTCTTTCCGTGGTCGAGCAGAATAAGACGGATAAGATTCCCTTCCAGCTACAAGAAATGCGTTGTTTGCCATAAACCCGGCTATTTATAGTGCTTGGGGTCTTGTTGCTGAAAACAACATTGTGGCAAAGCGAATGGAGCCTATAATCTATCTGTATATATATTATATCTGTGTATTTATTATTATCTATCTGTATATATATATATATATATATATATATATATATATATTATATCTGTGTATTTATTATTATCTATCTGTATATATATATATATTATATCTGTGTATTTATTATTATCTATCTGTATATATATTATATCTGGGTATTTATTATTATCTATCTGTATATATATTATATCTGGGTATTTATTGTTATCTGCCAGTGTGTATATCATTAGTAATAGTACTCTCTGGTCAACACACAATTATTCACTCACACACTCACTTTTTGTTAATTAACATGCCTTGTATAGTTACAAATATATGTAAAAACAAACACACACTCACACACACATTCACTCACAAACTCACATAGTCATTGACTCACTCATTCACTTATTTACACATTCCCTCATTCACAAACGCACATACACACTCATTCACTCACACATTCATAATCATTCGCTTACTCATTTACACATACTCTGTCACTCTCTCATTCGCTCACTAATTCACAAACTCACATACTCATTCACACAAATGTTCACTCACTAACACACTCATATGCGTACTTATTCACTCACTCATGCACACTCACTCATACACTCACATATTCATTGACTCACATACTCATTTCACTTACTCATACTCTTTCACTTATTTACACATACTTACTCAATCACAAACTCACATACTCATTTATGCAAATGCTCACTAACACACTCATGCATACTTATTCACACACTCATACACTCACACATTCATTCACTAACTTCCAAAACCAACATACTCATTCACTTACTCATTTACACATACCTACTCACTCATTCACTCACTCACTCACAAACTCACATACTCATTCATGCAACCGCTCACTAACTAACACACTCATGCATACTTATTCACTCACATTCACACACTCATTCACTCGCTCATTCACTCACAAACTCACATTCACTCACTCTCTGTCTCTCTCACTCACACACACACTATACCACTCACACACATGCTCACTTATTCACTCATACACTCTCACTCACTCCTTCTCCCACTCACAAACTCACATACTCATTCACTCACTTATTCTCACACCCATGCTCATTCACTCACTCGCACACTGATTTACTCACTCACTTATTCACTAACACACATTCACTCATATGCACACTCATTCACTCACATACTTATTCACAAACTCACATACCCATCCACTCACATTCACTCACACATTCACTCACCCAATTATTCACTCATTCTCCCACATACTGATTCACTCACTTATTCACACACACATGCTCATTCACTCACTCATACACCCCTCACCAGTACATGATTGGACGGTTAAACTGTCAGATCCTACCCCTGCCACCAGAATGTGACCATCACACAGCCAGTCTCCCCCAGCGCTGAGATTTTCCAGCTCATGGGACAACAATCTAAGTGTTGGCAGACAGAGTGTGATCATCACTGGGGTGAGGGAATGGAGCCGTTATCCTTTTACACACAAACAATAGCTGCCACTATGTGTTTAACCACTTCTGGACCGGAAGGATTTGCCCCCTTAATGACCAGGTAATTTTTTGTGATTCAGCAATGTGTTGATTTTGAGTACTGTAAACTGCCCCTGGGGGCCTGCCTAGCAGAGGGGAACACTTCGGTGAAGGTCCAAGGGATTCAGGAGCTAGCTAGTGGTAAAGGGGGTGCCAGTGTTGACCCTGAAATGTGAGAGGGGGTGCCTAGTGAGAGGACCCTGAAGTTCAGGGGGGTGCCTCGTGAGAGAACCCTGAAGTTCAGAGGGGGTGCCTAGTGAGAGGACCCTGAAGTGTAGAGGGGGTGCCTAGCGAGAGGACTCTGAAGGGTAGAGGGGGTGCCTAGTGAGAGGACCCTGAAGTTCAGAGGGGGTGCCTAGTGAGAGAACCCTGAAGTTCAGAGGGGGTGCCTAGTGAGAGGACCCTGAAGTGTAGAGGGGGTGCCTAGCGAGAGGATCCTGAAGGGTAGAGGGGGTGCCTAATGAGAGGACTCTGAAGTGTCAGAGGGGGTGCCTAGTGAGAGGACCCTGAAGTTCAGAGTGGGTGCCTAGTGAGAGGACCCTGAAGTGTCAGAGGGGGTGCCTAGTGAGAGGACCCTGAAGTTCAGAGGGGGTGCCTAGTGAGAGGACCCTGAAGTGTCAGAGGGGGTGCCTAGTGAGAGGACCCTGAAGTGTCAGAGGGGGTGCCTAGTGAGAGGACCCTGAAGTTCAGAGTGGGTGCCTAGTGAGAGGACCCTGAAGTTCAGAGGGGGTGCCTAGTGAGAGAACCCTGAAGTTCAGAGGGGGTGCCTAGTGAGAGGACCCTGAAGTGTAGAGGGGGGGTGCCTAGTGAGAGGACCCTGAAGTTCAGAGGGGGTGCCTAGTGAGAGGACCCTGAAGTGTAAAGGGGGCACCAGAGGTTGGGCCCTGAAGAGTTAATGTGTACAGTGTGCAGTGTTGAGAGTTGCAGCAGTACAAGCAGTTACAAGGAGCTACCTCAGTCAGTGAAGGGCTGGGGGGAGCTGTTTACAGGACTTTTGAGCTAACCAGAGTGTCAAGAGTCAAGTCTCAGTATAGTCCAGGACTTTTGAGCTAACCAGAGTGTCAAAGGTCAAGTTCAAGCACACGTTCAGAAAGTCAGTATTTTTCAAGCGCCAGCAAGCGTTGGTCGGCATTCAGCTGGCGTCAAGACAGCGCTAACAGGCATTTTTCTGCAAAGTGTCCCAGTTGTACCTAGTTGAGCCAGAGGAGTATCCCACTCATTCCCTTCTCCTATCCCCATTATCAAATAAACAAAAGAAACCAAAGATGCCGGAATGGTCATTATCTCCAATCTCACACTTGGGTATTCAGCTTAAATGGGCTGAAGGTGTCATCGGTAACAATGGCAGACCCACATCAGACCCAATGCCTGGAAAACCTGCTACAATGGGAAATGTAGTTCCAAAACATCTGGGGTGCCAAGGTTCGCCATTTCTGCAATAGTGTAACCGCATTTAAAGAAGGTAACTTCATCATAGCAGGAATAATGGATTATGTGTAAAGTTTGTCTTCAAATTTGGGTAGTGCCAGATCTACTCCACAGCATAATGTACAGTATGCAGGATTTTATTGACCCCCGTGACATGGGCCTTGCAGTGGATCTCCATGCAGATAGCTACATACTCAATATCCATATAAGTAAATTGTTTTGACTGCTGGAATATGTGTTATCTTATTCAGTCAGTTCTGTCATTCACACAGCTCTTCTGCACTGTGCAGTCTGACACTACTATTTTTGGTAGCCACTTTATAGCTTCCTGTGCAGCCTGCTCATTATATTATAAATGGGTATCATCACACTGCGCAGACCCTCCCTATGGGATCCTAAATAAAAGAGTAATATTTAGGTGGCCTTTTCCTATATTCCCTTGTAAATAAACTATTTTAAAGCTGAATCTATTTTATAATCTGCTTCTATTTTATGGTTCCTCCTTTCCATCCTTGTTAACATGCCAGGAAAATTTCAAAAGCGGTTTTCTTTACATACTTTATTTTATCACTGCCCTTCTCTATGCAATGCAGTCAGATCATGGCAGGTGGGAGGAGACAGAAGGGTGCTGTACATAACGTCCTTAAATTGATCATGTATACACACTGTTTAATTTACATTTTCTATTCGATTTCTGTATGTGGATGATGGCACTGTAATTATTTTATTTAAAAAAAAAAAATAATGTAAGTACCTTTTTCCTAATTGATATACAGCTGTCACATGACCCAGCTCTCTCCTAGTCTGTCTGCAGGGAAACATAAGCAGGAGGAGCTGCTAGTCCTCTGCTGCTGGTCCCATGTTCAATATATATATATAAAAAAAGGCCTTGGCAATACATAGTAAAGCTAAATAATTATTATCAATAAACTGTTTTCAATTATCATAAGTTGAAAATAAAATGAGCAGTGTGAATTCCTTTTGACTATGGGGCTTATGTGTCAGTGTGCTCCCAGGGTATCCATACTGTCACTAATCAGATACAAACTGTCAGGGTAAATCTAATTGTAGATAGATAGATAGATAGATAGATAGATAGATAGATAGATAGATAGATAGATAGATAGATAGATAGATAGATAGATAGATAGATAGATAGATAGATAGATAGATAACCAAAAGTATTGGGACACCTGCCTTTACACACACATGAACTTTAATGGCATTCCAGTCCGTAGGGTTCAATATTGAGTTGGCCCACCCTTTGCAGCTATAACAGCTTCAACTCTTCTGGGAAGGCTGTCTACAAGGTTTAGGAGTGTGACTATGGGAGTGTTTGACCATTCTTCCAGAAGCCTATTTGTGAGCTCAGGCACTGATGTTGGACAAGAAGGCCTGACCCAGAGTCTCCACTCTAATTTATCCCAAAGGTGTTCTATCAGACTGGGGTCCGAACTCTGTGAAGGCCAATCAAGTTGCTCCACCCCAAACTCACTCATCCATGTTTTTGTGGACCTTGCTTTGTGCACTAGTGCAAATCATTTGGTGGAGGGGGGATTATGATGTGGGGTTGATTTTCAGGGGTTGGGCTTGATCCCTTAGTTCCAGTGAAGGGAACTCTTAAAGTGTCAGCATACCAAGACATTTTGGACAATTTCATGCTCCCAACTTTTTGGGAAGAATTTGGGGATGGCCCCTTCCTGTTCCAACATGACTGCACACCAGTGCACAGAGCAAGGTCCATAAAGACATGGATGAGCGATTTTGGGCTGGAGGAACTTGACTGGCCTGCACAGAGTCCTGACCTCAGCCCAATAGAACACCTTTGGGATGAATTAGAGTGCAGACTGCAAGCCAGGCCTTCTCATCCAACATCAGTGCTTGACCTCACAAATGCGCTTCTGGAAGAATGGTCAAACATTCCCATAGACACACTCCTAAACCTTGTGGACAGCCTTCCCAGAAGAGTTGAAGCTGTTATAGCTGCAAAGGGTGAGCAAACTCAATATTGAACCCTACGGACTAAGACTGGGATGCCATTAAAGTTCATGTGCGTGTAAAGGCAGGTGTCCCTATACTTTTAGCAATATAGTGTATATATTTTAAATCAAATCTTTATTTATTTTTTTGCCAATAACATGGTGTGGGCAGATTTCTGCCAGTCACAGGCTGTGTTACACCCCTCCAGTCTGTGCCTTAGAATAAGAGGGAGGGGAAGCGTCCAATAATCTACATGTAATATACCTCCTCTATTGCATTTAGCTGGTTAGTGGGCATGAAGGAGAAGGGAGGGCGTGGGCTATCGTTTACCACTGTGTACACACCCACATGTGTGACTCTATAGTCACATGGGCTGCTCAGATGTGATAGGGAGGAAATTCTCAGGGTAGGAATTTACTGAAAACTGAGCATGTGCAGAGCTGCCAACACTGCTCTGAAAAATCCCTAGCCGAGTGGGGGAACATGGACAGAAGGGGGAGATAGAGAGCAGCAGGATCAACCAGGTTTTTTTGCAGAATACAGAAAATGAATCTCATAGTGACTGAGTGAGTATAAACAGCATGTAATACACCATTTATTGATTGTTTTTTATGATGTGGGTTTAGTGACACTTTAACCCCTTTGTGCCTGTGCCCCCCGACCTTTTAGGAGGTTTCAGATGCCTGAAGGTGGGGTGGGGTTTATGATCATGTGACCACCATCAGTGGCTGTCACAGTGATTGGGAGCATTCCGTTAGCCGGCGGTAACTTTTCCGGGAGCGCACAGGGCACACACTCTCAGCACAGCTGTGTCTGCTAATTGGTACGTGAATATGCAGCCAATCAGCACCAAGGCCCACCCACATATTTGCGTACTGTCAGTGCCTAGGGGTTAAGACATCCCAGCACCCTGCCTTGGACCTCCTCTCTCCTGATGCAAGCAGTGGGCTGGCTCATGAGAGGAGTCCATTCAAATACCAAAATGCCATGACAGGGGGATGTCAGTATGAAGCAGTGGGTGTTTCAAGCATGGAGGTACCGCCCACATGTGATGCTGGTGGGACAGTCGGGCTTGAAGGAAAGTGCTCAGTAGAGCTGGGTGTCCTCCAACCAGGTAATGAGAGAGGTTCTATCTGACTAGCTACAGATTTTAACGCACACTGTAAGAAGCTCACAGTGTGCAGCAATTAGAGTCAAGGTAAGGCTTGGTAAGGTGGTCAGCTTTTAATGAAAATGAATGTGTTTTTCTTCATTTTAGAACTCATTCGTCCTTCAAGTCTTTTCTTCAGCAGTTTCCAAAGACAAGCGCTGAATATTTTTGAGGCTCCTCAATGCCTGTGGCTGTGCCATCCATCCACTCCGATTCTGGTAAGTTGGAGGTCATTTTGAAGATGGCTTCTAGAAATGTTCCAGCTGTAATATTACCTATTGACTCTTCCATTCAGTATGGTCAGGACTCCTAAAGCTGACCATACACCAGAACAGCCTTTCTCAACCTTTTCAACAAAGAGGAACCCTTGAAATACATTTCTGGTCTCGGGGAACCCCTGCTAAAAATTAAAAATCTACAACTCATGACACATTAGTGTGATGGTCAGTGGGAAGAATGCTCCTTATGCCTCGTACACACGCAACGATTATCGGCCGACCGATCGGCCGTCTTTTGTCCAGTGTTGTTGTGTTGGTTGAAATGTGCTCTAGACTGCACACAAATTTTCTCGGCCAACAAAAACCAACTTCAGAAGTGATGTCATGTGATGGTTTACTTTCCCTGTGTTTTTTCTTCTCTGAGCATGCCCAGTCTTGCTCATCAGATTTTTGTCTGCCGAAATCTGTACTGACTGACGAAAAATCGGCCGTTGTGGTGACAGCCAACAAAAATTTTATAGCATGCACCAGATTTTTATTCTGAAGAAAAGTCGGAGTCGGTTGTCGAAAGCATCATACTAACAAGCCGACAATCGGCCAATCGGACGTTGGCCGAAAATTCACGGCCAACTATCGATGCGTGTGTACGAGGCATTACTCTTGTCATCATTGGGAAGAATTACCCAATTACAGATAGCTAAAAGGAACAATGGTGTCATTGGGAACTTATCAGAGAGGAAGAAATTGCCCATTGCTCAAGGAACCCCTAGCAACCTCAGGAGGAACCCTAGTTGAGAAACCCTGCACCAGAGGATCTCCTTCCAAACTTTAAGGAATGTTCCTCTTTATTTTCTAATGGTTAGTGGGGTCAAATTGGCGTTTCTTTTTGACCACAGTGATCAGAAAATTGGAAGGAGCAGGATGGAAAATGTTCTCGAATGAACAAATCTCTAACAGTGAATGTGGGTTTCATTTGGGAAAAGTCTATTCATTCCAAAATCGCATTTTAGAACCCCGATCGTTCCAAAGATGGAATGTTTCTAAATCGAATGATGAAACCTTGAAAAACATTTGTCATGTTATTAAATGTTCTGAGAATTAGAGTATGAATGTTCTTACAAACGATCGTTTGTAAATCTACTAGTATATGGCCAGCTTTACTGATGTGGGAAAGATGAGCCGCCTGTTGTGTGGTTTAACCACTTACCGCAAAGTGACGTACCCGTACGTCGGCTGACTTTGCGTGGTTATACCGGGACAATGCCTCTAGCTAGAGGCATCATCCCGGTACCATTGTTTAGAGCCGGCGGTCGGCTTTCCGTCGGTAACAACCGATGTGGCTCGGTAACCGCTCGATCGTTACCCCGGCAAGCGGGAGGGGACTTACCCCCCTCCTGCCGCCTTCCGCGGCTCTGCCCGGGTCTCCCGTCCCACCGGGAGACCCGAGCAACCAGCCGGCACCTCCGCTGGCTGAATGGAGTCCCGACCTAAGCCGGATGCGGCTTAGATCAGGTCTCCGATGACGTAACCCTGGAGGCAGCGTTCATGACGTCACATCCGGGTTACTCGGTTGCAAAAGGCGGCAGATTCAAAAAGTGAATGTATTCAAAAATGCAGTTTTAGGCGTTTTGAATACATGGAAGTGTAGTGGAGGGGTTTGCGATCCCTCCATTAAGAGTACCTGTCACTGCATATTGCTGTCACAAGGGATGTTTACATTGCTTGTGACAGCAATAAAAGTGATCAGATTTTTTTTTTTTTTTTTAAAAACCTGTGTTAAAATTAAAAAGAAAATTAAAATAAATAGGAAAAAAAAAATTTTTAGCCGCCCCCATCGCCATTAGCTCGCGCACGAAAGAAAACGTATACGGAAGTCGAGCCGCGAATGAAATCGCTGTTCAAACCACACATGTGAGGTATCGCGGCGATCGCCAGAGCATGAACAATAATTAAAAAAAAGAGCTACACTCTAACTCTAAACTGGTAACCGTTAAAAATTTTTAAAGCGTCGCCTATGGAGATTTCTATTGACCGTAGTTTGTCGCCATTCCACAGGTGTGCACAATTTTAAACCATAACATGTTGGGTATCTATTTACTCGGCGTGACATCATCTTTCCCAATATATAAAAAAAAAATGGGCTATTTTTACTGTTTCGTTTTTTTTTTTTAATGCAGTGAAATGTGATTTTTTGTAATTTTTTTAAAAAAAATGGCGTTTGAAAGACCGCTGCGCTTATACTGTGTGACAAAAAATATTGCAATGACCGCCATTTTATTCTCCAGAGTCTTTGCTAAAAATATATATATATATATATATATATATATATATATATATATATATATAATGTTTAGGGGTTCTAAGTAATATTCTAGCAAAAAATACAGATTTTAACTTGTAAACAAAAAGTGTCAAAAATAGGCCTGGGGCTTAAGTGGTTAAAGAGGCGTTGCATTTTTAACCCATCCAATTATGGCGTGGTGACATAATTTTCCAATGACATGTCCAGGGTCTTCATATAAAGTGCTAATAAACCCAAAAGCAAACATTTATTATACTGCAGCTTATAGAGATGCACCGATATAAAAACTGCTTCCCATATCCTTCAATGCAAAAACACCCCCTAGTGACTTCAATGTAAAATCACATCCCATAGGCTTCAAAGCAAAAATGCCCCCTAGTGACTTCAATGCAAAATTGCGTCTCATAGACTTCAATGCAAATTCGCGTTCCATAGACTTCTATGCAAAAACGCCCCCTAGTAACTTCAATGCAATATCGCTTTCCATAGGCTTCAATGCAAAGTTGCGTCCCATAGTCTTTAATGCAAAGTTGCGTCCCATAGACTTCAAAGTAAAGTCGCGTCCCATGAGCTATAATGCAAAAACGCCCCCTAATGACTTCAGTGCAAAATCAAGTCCCATAGACTTCAAAGCAGAAACGCCCCCTATTGACTTCAATGCCAAATTTCGTCTCATAGACTTTAATGCAATATCATGTCCCATAGGCTTCAATGCAAAGTCACGTTCCATAGACTTCAATGTAAAGTCGCGTCCCATTGGCTTCTATGCAATAAAGCCCCCTAATTACTTCAATGCAAAACTGCGTCTCATAGACTTCAATGCAAAAAAGTCCCCCTAATGACTTCAATACAAAATCGAATCCCATAGACTTCAATGCAAAATCGCGTCCCAAAGACTTTAATGCAAAATCGCGTCCCTAAGACTTCAGTGCAAAATCCCGTCCCATAGACTTCAATGCAAAATCCCGTCCCATAGACTTCAATGCAAAATCCCGTCCCATAGACTTCAATGCAAAATCCCGTCCCACAGACTTCAATGCAAAATCCCGTCCCACAGACTTCAATGCAAAAACGCTAGCCATGTTAATTAAATTTAAAAGCATTTTTTAAAAAACAGCCTTTTTCGGTTTGGGTTTTCGGCCAAGTGCATCCTGAATTTTCAGCTTCCGTTTTGGCACCGGAATTTTCTTTTCGGTGCACCACCAGTTCTTAGATGTGGTGGCTGCATTTGTTTTCTTTTTTAGGCTTTCTTTCTTTTATTTTCATGTGGTGATCTGGGCAGTAAGTCTATTGTTTTTCAACAGAACAAGCCATCCTGCAGATGTAGCAGATGCAGATGTAGCAGAGAGTTGAGACAAACCATTTATTACTGCAATGGTGCTTACAATGATCAGCTTTTTTTTTTTTTATTTATGTAAAACCTTTATTCCAAAAAGGTACAAAATAAAACTGCTGTACCTGATTATAAAGTATTAGCTGGAGTTTGGCATCAATTTCTTAAATTAAATCTGCTAGTACAGACTGACAATGCTGCTGTCCAAAGGTGCCCCCTGTGCTCCTTCATCCAGGGTGGATCTAATAAATAAGTGTATTACTGGCCAGATCACCAGGGGAAAACAGAGGGGGGAAAAGTCTTAAAAAGAACTCAGAGAGGGGGGTGAAGAAGCTGAACAAGGAACTATCCAGGAGTTCTACAGTGTTAATAGCATGCTGATAGGGGGAGAGGGCAAAGCGACAGATAGATGAGCTCATTGGTCTGCTGTTTATTCTTTTACTGTTCGGGCCCCAGGCTTAGAAAGGGCCAGGGCCTGTAAGTAGGGTTGTCCCTGTCTGGGATTCACCTGGACAGTTAGGGTTTTGAATCATGCACCCGGGTTTCAGTCCACCTGAAACCCAGACACATTATTCAGACGGGAATGTGGCTCTGAATAGGGCCTGATAGAAGGGGGAGGGGGCACTGTGTGCACCGCATTACTATTCTCTTTGAAGTGCCCAAAGGTGTCCAAGGTCTGTTACAATCCTATAGTGTATACTAAATCAAAAAAACATATACTGTGCGCCACTAAATCGTTTGGGGTTTGGCTTGAAGAAGGGGCAACCCTACCTGTAAGTGAAAGTGAAACTGCAGCAGAGAAAGAACAGGCAGGGCTGTGCTGTGTGGCAGAGCTGTGTAAATTCCAAGACTGAACGGACAGAAATCCATTGGCAGGTAAAACAGCTCCCGTATATGTAGATTTGTTTACTAGGAGTTCAGTTGTAATGAGGTTTTAGGTGTACTGTACATGTAAAAGAGACCGGCTTGATGTCAGTAATGTGGCCCGTGCATGCTTAAGTACTAATATTGTTTGTATATATTGTTTGTCATTGAATCTGTACACTGCTTTGTAGCACAGCACAAAGATTGCGCTTTACTGCTCCTTTCTCACCATACTAGTCAATGAGTCGGCTGACTCCCTGAAAACCATGCACTCCCTGTGAGGCTGATATCTCAACAGCTGTTAAACAGGGGGAGCTGAGAAAGTTTAGAATGATCTCCCAGCACAGATTGTTCTACACTTCGATAAACAATCGATTTATTTTCTGATCCAACTCTCCTGATAGTAATAATTGATCTATAGTCAACAACCCATTCCACATGCCACACATGGGGAAGTGGATTTCAAATCGATAGTGAAGATACAATGGTAACTTACCATTGTAATCTATCAATCGCAGCTCCATTTATGCAATGTAGCCTCATAATCCGATAGACCGAAATACAATTATATTCATGAACCAGGTATGCAGAATGATGGGTAATGTTCCACCCTGGCTGATCGACTGAAATTTGATCGAAATCGATCAGAAGGGAAGTTACGACTATGCAATTTTTTTTTATTTGACAATTTGATTGTTTTGATTAAATCACACATCGAACGTATGATAAAATCACAGCGGGTATGGTCACTGTTGGAGATCGGTGATACTTGTAATTCAGATCTGTGTTTGGTGTTAGATGCTCCATTCTTAAATATACCGCGCTGGGTTCCCAGCGCCCAAACCGCACATCCAATCACTGTCATGTATTTTGTACATCTCGTACATCTCGCAGGATGATAAATCTGAAGCGATTACATGCGTCCCTCCTCATGTCTTTTCTTAGTGTAGATATTTCCTCTCTCCTCTCCCCTCTATGTCTGCATTCCATGTGGCTTATTATTATCTCAGTGATAACCTCTGCCACTGTCACCGTACAGCCTCTGTGTGCGTCCCCCTCCTTCCCTTCACTAGAAGGTAGGTGGGGCTGCCAGCACATATTAATACATCTGCCCTAGTTACATCAGTACCAGGCATGTACATCGCCCTTGTCTTCCATAAAGTGCCTGCGTCCTAACGGTATACGCAGCACCATAGCTAACAATCGCCACAACCGGTACTCTTTATTAACCCTGAACGCCATGCCACTAAAATATTATTATTATTATTATTCAGGATTTATATAGCGCCAACAGTTTACGCAGCGCTTTACAATATAACAGGGAGATAATACAGTAACAGTACAATAAAATACAAGAGGATTAAGAGGGCCCTGCTCAGAAGAGCTTACAATCTAATGGATAGAACATTTTATTTTATATCTCCTATATGACCTTTCATATCCTTCTACATTCTACTTCATTCTTTATAATGTTTTAGCCTAGAAATAAATCCAGGTATATACCCATTAATAGACGCATTCTGCCTTTAAATGCATTCAGCCATTTGGGTGAATATTTTTCATATTTACAGTGACATCTCCTGTCCCCCCAAACATAACTGATTACATCATCACTATCCAAATATAAAGGTATGATGTAAAGGATAGATTACATTTATAATTAAATTGTTATATGATAGATAGATAGATAGATAGATAGATAGATAGATAGATAGATAGATAGATAGATAGATAGATAGATAGATAGATAATTACATTAATATTGTAATTGTAATAATGTATTTTTCTATCTATAAAATTTTTATTGTATGGCATGTAATATACTGTATATATGTATAAATAAAGATGTAATTTAATAATTTAAAGTATTTTTTTATTATTGTATGTTTATAGATAGATAGATAGATAGATAGATAGATAGATAGATAGATAGATAGATAATTTAGGGATAGAGTAGAATTATTATTGTATAGTATGTAATATATAGTATATACAGTATATCTCTATAAAAGTATAGATTCAATTTCTTATTGTATGTTTATTATACATATAGTGTAAATTGTATAAAATATATAGATACGTTAAATATTTACAGTATATTATATATAAAGATATATACTGTGTGTGAGTGTATATATATATATATATACACACACACACACACACACACAGTATTGGGATTTGGGACGTCTGCCTCTGCACACACACAAACTTTAATGGCATCCCAGTCTTAGTCCGTAGGGTTCAGTAATGAGTTGGCCCATCCTTGACCATTCTTCCAGAAGCTCATTTGTGAGGTCAGGCACTGATGTTGGATGAGAAGGCCTGGCTTGCAGTCAGTGCTTTTAATTCATCCCAAAGGTGTTCTATTGGTTGAGGTCAGGCCAGGTTGTGCAGGCCAGTCAAGTTCCTCCACCCCAAACACGCTCATCCATGTCTTTTATGAACCTTGCTTTGTGCACTGGTGTGCAGTCATGTTGGAACCGGAAGGGTCCATCCCCAAACTGTTCCCACAAATTTGGGAGCATTAAATTGTCCAAAATGTCTTGGTATGCTGATGCCTTAGGAGTTCCCTTCCATGGAACTAAAGGGCCAAGCCCAACCCCTGAAAAGCAACCCCACACCATAATCCCCCCTTCACCAAATGATTTGGACCAGTGCACAAAGTAAGGTCCATAAAGACATGGATGAGTGAGTTTGGGGTGGAGCAACTTAACTGGCCTGCACAGAGTCCTGACCCCAACTGATAGAACACTTTTGGGGTAAATTAGAGTGCAGACTGTGAGCCAGGCCTTCTCGTTCAACATCAGTGTCTGACCTCACAAATGTGCTTCTGTAAGAATGGTCAAAAATTCCCATATATATATATATCAAATATGTAGATAAGAAATAACATACAGATATAGATTACATATAGATAGATAGATATACAAACATATACATATACTGTAGATTACATACCATACAATAATTAATTGTAAATATTCCTTAAATTATCTATATATAGAAATTAGCCACTGTATAGAATGCCTAGGCAATCTATAAAATGGCAAAAATGGGATGTCAAAGTATAAAATGCTTAATATTTCACACATTTCATACATGCTGTATATTTATATGCAGGATAGATAGATAGATAGATAGATAGATAGATAGATAGATAGATAGATAGATAGATAGATAGATAGATAGATAGATAGATAGATAGATAGATAGATAGATAGATAGATAGATAGATAGATAGATAGATAGATAGATATGTATCTATTTATAAAGATAACATACAAATAAAAAATGTAATTTATGTTTTATATAAAGACAGTATATGCATACAAATAAAAAGATATAATTTGAAGGATAGATTATATATATTATTGTATGCTTTATATATATATATATATATATATATATATATATATATATATATATATATATATATATATATATATATATATATATATAGTATATGTTTATTATAGAGATAACACAGATTTATCATCTTTGACATTACGATGTTCTGTATGACAGCACTGCAGGAAAAGTAGGTCAGCAATATGGCAGCGTACAATAACTCCTGTAGCTCCTCTGTTTTCAGCGGTGCAGGAGTTAACTAAGCCAGCATCATGGCTGGTACCCATCCTGGGTAATCCTCCGGTTACCATGGAAACTAGAGAGGGATGCTCAAAGCACCAAGCCTTAAAGGGGGCTTGGTGATAGGGGGACAAAGGATGGTGGGCTCTGCTTCTCGTAAAGCAGGAAACCACCAGGTCATCCCTGCTTTTCCATTCCGTAGTATGTACACTTTTTGGCCCTGACCAATCGAGAGGTAGCATGCCTCTTGCCCTGGGTTTCTACTGGTTGATCATCTCTCTGTTGGCTTTTTTTTAACCCTTTGAAAGGTTCACTGAAAGGCTGTGGGTTGTGTTTGATGGCTTTTTCTCACCACTGGCTAGCTTGATGCTGTCACTGTGGCTTTCCATCTCTGTCCATGCCCCTTATTCAACATGTGAGGACGGGGATGGGCGTAAAAAGCGCAGAGAGAACGAGCAGAGGCAGAGTGGTAGTGGCAATGGAATAAAGTCAGAAAGCGTGCAACAGAGAGAAGATCAGTAAGGGAAATAGCAGAAGAGGCATTATGAGCAGCCCTGAGCTGTCCAAAGATGAGGTATCTATGGATCCTACAGAGGAGTCCAATTCACACCGGGAAGGTAATTTTTTTTTTTTGCAAGAATCAAGAATGTTAATTATATATTCCAAATGTTTGCCTACTTTGTAGGAATTGGCAAAACTATTAAAATGTTAGAAAAGCCAGCCAGGTTCCACCGTACATTCTTAGAGCAACTACGTGAAGTGGCAGCCCGAAGTTCCATTTAACTGTTTGTTGTGCCAAGTGACCAAATGTGGAAATGAAGGTACAGCTGGGACAGTTCATAGCTCTGCCTATCCTCTGGCTTCACGTCTATTAACATACACGTGGCAATGTGAGTTAAGCTGTGCTTTGCTCGAAGGCAGCCTATTTTTTTAAAAAACATTCAAAGAGCTCACTGGCTCAGGTTTGGCTTCTTGCAGCAGACAGGGCTACCCTCCAGTGGATGCATAGCAGGTTATTAGAAAAAAAACATTAGAAACCATAAGAAGGAGCATCAAATCAAATGATAAAATCCTCCAAACTGATTTATTGCTTTGCACTAAAAAAGCAGCCAACGTGTTTCGGACGTCAGAAAACTCTTCATCAGGCACTCGGGTAAAGTAAGACCCTTGACTTGAACTCAAAATAGGGCTTTCCTCCATAAATCTATGGAAAGAAGTTATCTGAGGGACCAGGTGAGTTTTTAGCCCTAGCATCTGCGTGAACAGCAGTAAAGATGTAGCCCTGATGAAGGGTGGAGAGTTTTCTGACCCCTGGAATGCGTCACGTTTTTTCTTCTCCAAATTCCTAAACTCACAAATGTTCTTTTGGCTGAATGTACATAAATTTGCATATACACTCCAAAATCTGGTGGAAAGCCTTCCCAGAAGTGTAAAGGCTTAAAACCCCATGGGGATCAACTTCATATTAATGCCCATGATTTTGGAATTGGATTTCCAACAAGTTTATATGGTGTCCACAAATGTTTGGTCATTTAGTGTTCCCGCAGAGACTGAGATGCTTCTACTACTGTCTGTCTTACAGGGATGCAGCAAGTCCTGCAGCCGTTTTCTGATCTCCCTCCTTCTTCTGATCTGGATCTCATCTTCCTCAAAGGCATCATGGAGAGTCCTACGGTAAGTAAAAAGGATGGAGAATCGGAGATGTGTTGCAGTAAAGCAGAACTGGGACAAGGGGTGGGCAGGAGGGATTGCTGCCCTGGGCACAGTGAAATTGGGAGGTTGTGCTAAAAGGGGTGATTTGGAGGGGGGATTTTATCTAGGAGGGTGGATTTGTGTTAGGAAGGGGAATTTAGGGGGGGGGAATTAGTACTAGGAGGGGGAATTTGGAGTGGGTGATTTGTGGTGAGAGAGGGGTGTTTTTAGGGGGGAAAGATAATTTATACTCAGCGGGGAAATTTGAGGGGTAGAAGATTTGTGCTAGGAGGGGGGATTTGGTGAAGGAGAGGATTTGAGCTGGTAGGGGGGATTTGTACTGGAAGAGGGACAATTTTTGTTTGGGGAGAATGGCTTGTGAGGGGAATTTATGCTTAGGGGGTAAGTGTAAAGATTAGCGCTCAAATTTTTTTTTTTTTGGATGGGGAAAAGGAATTTTTGCAGACATATAATGCTCATGCATTTGGGGGGAGGGGCGTGGTGCATTTGGCATCTTTGCCCTGGATGTAGATGAACTTGTCCTGGCACTCTAGTAAAGGCAGATACTGTGTGAGAGCTAAAGGAGACTGGTAGATCTTGACTGGTAAATCCAGCATTGGTCAGAAGACTTGGTGTTCCTAAACTAATCTGTGAAAGACTACATAGTCCCATATATTAAATATCATTCCTATAATTCAAAATGTCCTGAGATTCAGCAAGCTCCACCTGAAATTCTCAACACAGGAGCCATACCTGTCCCCACACTTAAATAAGCTTCCTCTTCTCTGTCTTCGACCAAAAAAAATCATAGCAAGATAAATGGGGCTTAAAGGCCTTCCAAATAAGAGTTCATCTTATGTTGGATCATACATGGGATGTATGCAGAGACAGGAAATGCTTCCGCCTCAGGCACTGTGATGATGGCGGGGGAGCAGCTGGGGCCCTTATTAAGTTAAAGCTAATTTGTTTTTATCAACCTTTTTTTATCTCTTTGCTATTATTACTTTTTGCTTCTTTGTACATTTGCATGTGTTTGTTTTGTAAAAAAAATACTTTCTACCAAAAATATAATTTTAGTTGCAAAAGAAAATGAATTGGCACTAAATTATAATCTACTTTAGTTACAAGATAGAAGAACAAAATTTCTTATCATAATGTTATTGTAAATCCGGCTCTGTTTTAACATGCTGATTATGACTAAATCACAATGGCTTTACCATGATGCAACATCACCACCCTTCCCAGTCTGCTGTCCTAGGACCAGATGGTAGTAAGGCTAGGGCCAGAGAACAGTGGTTGCCTTAGTACAACCTGCACCTTCCCCACCACTGGATGAGACATGCCCAGAGCTTGAAGGAAATGATAAGTATAGGGCATACATGATGGGGTGGAAGGAAAACCAGGCAGTAGGGGCTTAAATTAGTAATTGGCATATGAGAGGTCAGGGCTCTTACCTTTTTGGCAGAGTAGACGAGCTGATGGGGAGGAGCAGGAGAGAGAGTAGTTGGAGGGGAGGAGTGAAGGGGCTTCACTTGCAGACTGGAGATCATAGAAGAAATGTCCCTCCCGTCCGCCCTGGTAATGCCATTTTCTGCTGTTCTGCTAAGAAGGTTGGATGTTGGCTGTTGGGGTCCTTGACCAGGGTCCAAAACATGGTGTTGAACGATAAAATGGTGGGACCCATCTCCGGTATGGAGTCCTATGGTTGGTCTGGTTTAGTCTAGACCGACCGGGTAGTATAAGGTGGTAGGGGTCTCTGGTCAGTTTGGATAGTTCTCAAGTCAGTGTTTTGGCGGCTGGGGACAGAACCTAACTTAATGGTACCACAGACTCCAAAGTTGTGGGAGATGGTATTGTCAAGGATCCACAACCATTCTTTGATCTGGATTGGTTTGACTGTTTTATGTATTTCTGTTATTTATGGTTTTGTTTAACCACTTTACCACTGGAGGATTTTGCTGTCTTACATCTGGGCCACTTTTTGCGATTCGGCACTGTGCGACTTTAACTGACAATTGCGCGGTCATGCAACGCCGTACCGAAACAAAAATTATGTCCTTTTTTTCCCACACACAGAGCTTTCTTTTGGTGGTATTTGATCACCTGTGCGATTTTTTGATCATGCGCTATAATCAAAAAAAGAGCGACAATTTTGCAAAAATAACAATATTTTTCACATTTTTTTATATGAAATTCCCCCCCAAAAAAATGTAAAAATCAAAATTTTTTTACATTTTTGGCCAATTTGTTTTCTACTACCTATGTTTGGTAAAAAAAAAATCACAATAAGCGTATTTTGATTGGTTTGCGCAAAAGTTATTGCGTTTACTAACTAAGGGAAAGATTTCTGTCATTTTTGGTGTTTTTTTTTTTAACGAGTAATGGCGGCGATCTGCGATTTTTTTTTTTTTGCAGGACTGCGACATTGCGGCGGACAGATCGGACCCTTGACTGACATTTTTTACACTTTTGGGGGTACCAGTGACATTACTACAGTAATCAGTGCTATACATATGCACTGTTACTGTAAAAATGACACTGGCAGGGAAGGGGTTAATTTTATTGGAGAGGGAGGGGTTAATGTATGCCTGGTGCTTACTAACATGTGTGGGGGGAGGTGACTGAGTGACACAGGGACAGATCGCATGTTCAGCTATGCTGAACCCTGCAATCTGTCACTGTCTGTCACTTAGGAGATCCGCCCGCTCTGTTTACACAAGCGGGCGGATCTCCAGACTCGATTCCTCGACGATCGGGGAAGAGCGGCAGCGATCGCCGCCGCTCCTCCCCCTGGCCCGACTCCCGCTGTGACTGAATACAGCGGGAGCTAGCCTCCGGCGGCGCGCGCGCGCCGCCGAGAAAGGGGAATGTCTGGCGATGTAGGTCTACGTCGTCAGACGTTATCGAGCCACTTTGCCGCAGTAGTGCTCGAGTGAGCAGACGGCAAGTGGTTAATAAAAGGCTGAACCGGCCATTTAATCCCAATGTTGAGTTAGTGTTGTCATTTAAAGGTAAAGCGGGGGGTTGTTGGGTACTTATCCAGGTAATATGGTTAAACAGGTGGGATCTGAACTACCCTAGTCATGTAAACTCCATCTGTTTCAGCAGGAGTAATAGGGTAGGTGCTCTCTGATATCTTAGCATTGGGTGCCAGAAGACCTTGTCTTGGCACGGGGTGTATGAAGACATTGGGAAAGGCAGGATTCGAAAAATAAGATTTAGGAGAATGAACATGTCCAAACAATGGTGATTTATGAAATCTAAAAGGGACATGAAGGAGCAGATTAAGGGAAGTTATTGGAGGAAGCATGGAAACCACTGCCAGTCATCCTGTGAAGGTGCTTTCTGCGTTCCAGCTGGCAATTATTACACTAATCTCAGATATAAGTAAATTTAATGGATGTTACAATGTCTAGCACAATTGCTAGACAGAAATGGAGTATCACTGGTCAGTTTCACTTTTTTCCTGAAATTTCTTGGCTTGGAGTCCGATTTGTATTGAGTATAATGAATAACATTCCAAGTGGTTTCTTAGTAAGAGTAATTTTTTTCCCCCCACAACTACTGTTTTTTATTGTTATGCGTTTGTCCTTATTTAACTAAAACTGCCCTTTTCTTCCTCCATAGCCCCATGAGCAGATTGAGGAAACCCGCCTTGAAGCTGTGAGGGAAAATAATCTGCAGCTGGTCCAGGAGATCCTCCAAGATCTGAAGCCTGCAGTCAGAGATCCCAATGGGGCAGCAGCTGAACTGCGGAAGATCCTGCAGGAGCCACATTTCCAGGTAACACAAAAACCTCTTTTCATGGTATTTGTCACACTTTCACCTTTTACAGTCAAACATTCATTTTAATATCCATATACTGGCTGTGACCAGGCAGACATCTATGTGGTGCATATAGAAGCTTAAATACAAAACAGTTGCAGCGCTCAAAACTGGTTAAACATAGTGAAAAGGTCGCAAAACAGCCGTAGAGCTATTGAGACATGCCTGAGGCCCAGCCACCACTTTAATATCTGAGGTGGTGGCTCCTGATGTAAGTGACTAGATACATCTTCGCCTTTTCCTTTTGGTTGGACCTCTTTCTATTGGTATCATACTGCGATTTGTCAGTGTCATTTTAATCACTTTTGCGATTTTGCATTTTTAATTAAAGACCTTTTGTATTGATTGCTACACTGAGTATCTCTATATTTTTGATTTGGATCTCCATATGCGCTTAATTGATGCTACGATTCCACACAAAGAGACTCTCTGAATTGGTTAATTTGCTCTTCAGGATCGAAAAGGACCTAGACACCAGTAGCTACATGCTGTCTTATAATTTGGACAGCAACTAGCTCTGGTGAGTGTGCACTTTATCTGTACGGTGGAGGACAGTGTTCACGAGTGACAATAATCATTTTTTGTTCTTTACACTGGGACACTTTTTCTTGTCTTTAATTTAGTTATTGTTTTGGACTCACAATGGACCTTTTCACTATGTTTAACCAATTTTGAGCGCTGCAACTGTTTTGTATTATTGTATTTGGGTATATGTATAATTTGCTAGCAGCTCTAGTTTTCTCTTTATAATTTTTCTAAAGCACTGACATTTTTTTATTACACGATTTGCACATATAGAAGCTTAACTCCCAAAAATGGAAGCAAGCAAATGTGCGAGTCATGGGCAGGTCAGGTCAGGTCAGTTATAATTCTTTATTTTAAACAACTTTTTCGTAAAGACAGACATGGGAGAAACATTAGCCAGTGCATACCAGGAGATATAGCTCGTAGCATAAATCACATCAAGAATAAGCACACAAGGCATAGAGGTCATAATCCGTCATAAAACCCCACTGATATCAGATAAGGAAGTAGGATTTTCAATGTCTATTATCTATGCCTGACCAGTAGTAATTACAAGGTATTTCCAAGAAGTCATTCAATGTGGTAACATAAATGGAGCCTCCCTTTCTTTACCTCGCATTAGGCCACAGTGATTTCCTGGTAGTGCAGTAATTTATAATAAATGGGTCAGTCCATCCAAAACTGATATTTATGGAGCCTGGTGAATCTTTCGCAGGCTTCTTATATTTCTTGGATACTCCAATAGCAAGATCTTTCTCCCATTATTCCAGATCCTGTTCCCGTCCACCTGAAAGTGTTAGGTATTTATGCCCACCTTTGTGTATGGTGCAGGTTCTGCTGATAATTTACACATAATATAAAATAAATAAAAATCCAGCAAGGAACTAATTATAATAGTCGCAGCAGGTGTGCAGACCCAGGAGCTCAGAGCGGAGGTACCACCAAAAGTTTCTGAGAGATGGAACAAACTATCCCTCATATAATAAAAACTGAAATGTAATTTTGTGGGGAATAGTTATTAAAGTCTAATTCCATTTTTGGATTATGATCCCCTGGCAGAGCTTTTAAGTAAAAAAAGCAGCAAAGCAGCTGTTTTTAAACTTGTAGAGGTGTTTCAGTTTTCCAGGGAATCCCCCTAAAAAAATAAAAATCTAGTTTTACCTATGTGAAGCATCTCCTTCCCATCTCTTGACCTGGGTGCAGCCACTGGTAAGCAGATTAAAAAAGTTAGATCGGTCCTGACCCGACTGGGAGGGTAGAAGGTAATGCCTTTCCTGGTTCCTCTCTGGGTCCAGCCCACTAATCCTTTGATATATATAAATATGGGACAGTGTTCTGGAAAGAGAGGACCCCGGAGTGGAGAAGAGAGGACCCCGGAGTGTGAGAGGGGATGCCTGGAGGGGTAGTTGGGGAGAGTAGGGGATATTCCACTTTGGAGAGCTCAAGAGAAAGAGAGAAAGCTGTAAAGACCCGTAAGTGAGAGAGACAGAGAATGATACCCGTGAGGAGCAGAAGGAGGTCATCAATCGTCACTGGAATGTAAAGTCACCTGGGGTTCACCCTGAAGATAGCAGCACTGGAGTATGCCTCTGAAGGATTGTATTTTCTGAACTTCATCTTTGCAGGTATGCCAGGGCAGGACAATCCTGTAGTTAGGAGTAGGGATGTAGGAATAACCTTTCAATTGTATGTTAGACTTTGGAATGTTACATTTTTGCATTTTTCCAAGTATTGAAATGTTGTTCTTGCCTGATCTTACTTGCAATACACCCAAAGAGCTGTATTGCAAGTAACCAGCAACCATATAGTTTACCAAGAACTTCTTAACACATGATAGGTACTCGTGTGGCGTGGAGTAATGGGAAGACATAGTGGTTACCAAGAGTAACGTAAAGCAGCTTGTTGATAGCATGTACCTGATCTAGGTGGAGCAGCCTCTAGCAGTGAGGGAGATATCGTCGGCACTCCTTCAGCCAACGGTCTGTCTCCCTAAGCAATGGGAGTGGATTGCACTGCAGAAGTTCCCATCCTGTACAGAGATATGGAGGTTCGAGAGTTAAGTGCATGTGTGGAGCCTGCGCAAGGCGGGGTCCACTCCGCTACTCAAGAGTAGTAGTGGAAAATGCTGGACAGGTGGATGTGGACATTGGCTTAGTGTATCCCTCCTAAATGCAGATTACAGAGAAGGAGTACATTGTCACACGAGAGTTAATTGGAGAACAGTTGCAGCTTAGGTGTACATGGTGTACGTTTATCTCTATAAGAGTAGAGGTCTGCCTTAAGGTTGACTATTCCCCTCAGCCTTGTCCCAGGGCATTGATGAAGATAGCACAAAGCAAAGATACCCCATGTGTAGTAAAGTGACCCCTGTATAAGGTGCCTAGCATAGCCCAGAAGGACCCAACCCCAGGGTAGGCCTCTAATGTGACCCTTACTTGGCACCCAACAAGGAGGGAAACATGGAGGATGTGACAAACAACCAGCACCCTACCTTTACACACTATCAGTGGTTCCCTAATGCCAATCCTATGGAATCTCTATATAGTTACATTACATTTCTAATATGTATTATGTTTCCATATTTCATCTGAAAATAAAGCAGTGGAGGCATAAACTCTGTATCCAAAACCATTTATTGGCTGTAATGAACCCTAGAGTTTTACTTATTTTTATCTTCTTCCTCTATAGTCTCTTTTACAAACTCATGATTCAGTGGCTTCCAAAAACTATGAGACTCCTCCACCAAGCCCACTTCTGGATCCCACCCTGAGCAACCAGCCCGTTCCACCTGATGCTGTGCGTATGGTGGGCGTCAGAAAGAATGCAGGAGAGCATTTGGTAAGCTGGAAAACGGTTCCTGTTCTCTACCAAATTCCACCTCTGCCAATACTTGCTTTTTGTTTTAAGAGTGCCTTTCTTCCATCTCTTCTTTCAGGGTGTGACTTTCCGGGTGGAAGGTGGTGAGCTGGTGATTGCACGCATCCTGCATGGTGGGGTTATAGATCAACAAGGTCTTCTTCATGTGGGAGATGTCATAAGGGAGGTGAATGGACGGGAGGTAGGAAGTGACCCTCAAGCTCTACAGGAGATGCTACGGGAGGCCAGCGGAAGCGTGGTGCTGAAAATACTCCCAAGCTATCAGGAGCAGCATCCTCTGAGACAGGTACACAGCAGAAGACCAGAAGTACGTACAGCGAGGATCTGATACATGTCTAATAAATAATGAAATAATAGAGGAACTTTTGTTCTTGCTTACACTTTCATTATGCATGAAGAACCCAATATCTCCAGCCCACCTTCTTCAAGTCCATGCTTACACATTACATATGGTAAAGAAATTGAGTTTAATTATAACATACATAATAAAGCACGCCTCTTACTTTGCAGGTGTTCGTAAAGTGTCATTTCAGCTACGACCCTTCAAATGACAGTCTGATCCCATGTAAGGAGGCAGGATTGGCTTTCCGGGCAGGTGACCTGCTGCAGATTGTCAACCAGGAAGACCCTAACTGGTGGCAGGTCAGTAACAACAATACTTCATCTAAGAATCTTCCCTTCATCTCGGTTCATATTAAACTACCGTACCCATAGACTTTAGAAAGCTTTTAGGATGTAAAGCATTAACTGAGTTGACAGACACAAGTATGGCCAGAAATGCAATAATTGGACCATTTATGACCTCCCTAGAAGGCCATAATGAGCAGCTCAGCCACCAGATGTTATCACACACAGTGCGTTGTGAAATTGCCTTTCCAGAAGCTCTGATCTTTCTCTCTTCAGTTTCAAAGAGCCAATAAGAATATAATTAATGTCATAAATTGGCCGAGTATGGTGGTGGGTCTCTTTCTACGGCAGGCAGATATTATCCTGCCTGCCACTGTATGGTTCAAATATTCCAAATCTGAAATGTTGGATGTGATCTTGCAGTGTTGCAAAAGACAAGGGGACACTCCTTGTGCCTGGAGTTAAAAGAGGTTTAATTTCCACACGTAAAAACACACCTATCTAGCATGACAAAAGCACATGAAAATGATACCCCTTTAAATCCTGTAACTGTTCAACATTGCTGCGCTGTGTTTGCACTGCATTTTGAAAAATTACGTATGCTGCATCTTTGGTCCACTTTTCAAAATCGCACCAAAAATGCGCGTTGAGTCAGGTGTCCAATTTTTACAGGTGGCTGCTGGGAGTCAGGAATCCAGAAAACGCACCATAAATGCATTGAACACAAACGCAATATGCATTTTTGCAAACGCAAAGGGTCCTAAGAGCAATGCATATTATAGAAAAGCCTTCCACAGGAGATGGATCTAGCCAACTCAATGGATTGCGTCAAGAAGGAGATGGATATGTTTCTAAATGCAAAATAACTGGCTTTTTCAAATTTAAAAAAGTAAGATTGTAGATTGTTGATCCAGCAAGTATACTTGTTGATCAAGGTAGTATGCTTTTTAGATCAGGAATGAAAGTTTTCCGTTAGAGCAAATTTGACAAGGTTTTATAAGGGTCTTCTGGATCAACTGCTGACTAAGGGTTCCAGGGATGCAACGTTTTTTTAGTTTTATTTATACAATAGACATAGTAGTCATACACTATTAGATTTTTTTACATTCAGTCCGCGGGATCTAAAAGATTCCTCCATCCACGCTAAACAGGGCAGATGGACGAATTCCCCCTGCCGACATTGGAATATCTGAGCAATAATTGCATCTGATTGGATGCAGCTGCTGTTCAGTCAATAATTCTCTGGGCTCTTTTGATTTTCAATTGAAGGATATCAGGCAGGAGGGGGCCCACAGGACAACCCACTAAGCACATTTTGCCCAGTTTGTTGAACCATATTAAATTCAAACATATGCATTGTGTTAAAATACAACTATTTTGCAGAGGGGTCTCTTCAGGACTTACTTAACTTTCTCTTTTTACCATCTCTCATGTCCAGGCGTGTCTAGTGAAAGGTGGCTCTGCAGGTCTTATTCCCAGCCAGCTACTGGAGGAGAAGAGAAAAGCATTTGTTAAAAGAGATGGTGAGCTGACCCCAAACTCTAGTGAGTAACCTTCCACTTCTGCCTTAATGCAGTTTCAGCACATTGGGCCTTTTTAATAAGGCTGCCCAATCAGCAATGATCTGCTCTAAAAATGACCACTCAGTTTTCAACTGTCATCAGTTTAAAGGTTACTCATTGGTTCTTATAGGTTACTTCACTTTACATTTCCCTTTAAACCCCATTAAAGTTGAACTCCAGACAGATAAAAAGTTATGTGTGGATTAAAAAAAATATATATTTTTAACACAACTCATTTAAATAAATTTGTAAACATATCAGCCTCCTGTAATCCCATGTACAGCAGCACTGGAAAGGGGAGGGGCAGCCATCTTAGCCAATAAGATTTTGATGTGCTGACATCTATAGTCTTCTGCTGCTCCTTAATTGCCCAGTCAAAAGGTTGAGATTTTCTTCTTGACCAAGCTGCACTACTGCTGCTGCTGCTGTGAAGTTTGAGAAACTGTAGTTTCTAGATCATAAGACCAGCAGCACAAATCCTTTGGCATGTAAACTATGTTTTTTAACTGTGAGTTTAGTTGATGGAATTCAACTTGGGTTGCCACATCCTCCCTTAGAAATCTAACACTTAGATTCAGTTACCTGCTTTGAAGTAGTCTTAGAACCTTTGTAGTTTGTATATGTCCAGTTTCGAGGTGTCAACCCTAAATCATTTTTTCCATAAGTACATCTGCCTTTATGTGCATCCGAAGGTAGTTCAAAAGCAGAAATAGTGTGCTATTACTGCTAGTTAGTTATATAAATTATATGTATGTAATTATGGATCTGATTTTTCCAACAAATTGTTGATGTTTATAGGTGCTCTTTGTGGAAGTATCGGAGGAAAAAAAAAGAAGAGGATAATGTATGTGACCACCAAAAATGCAGGTAAAAGTTTCATACAAGCTTAGGTCATTGTAATCATACGTATATGTATGTGTATATGTGGGATCTGAATAAGGGAAAAATCTTTCAGTTCTGAGAATAAATCATGTCTCAGGTTATTCATTCCTTAAATGCACCTGAAAGGACTTCCCTTCTGGCATTCATTTACAGTCATACAGACATACACTAGAGTTAGTTTTTGATTAGAGGAGACTTATCTTCCAAAAAATGTGTTTTGTAAAAGGAAAAATAGGAGCCCAAACAAATCCACAGGAACAAAAAAATTTAAATTCTATTCAAAATGTGTTTTTAATGGCATTAGAATGTGATTAAATGACAGTCATTGGTGTCGGGGGGAGGAGCCTGAGCATAGCGCAGGTAGTGAGCTTGTGCTAGGAGCTCCCGGTGATAACCCATCTAGACAATGAAATAAATCTCTCTCCCCCCCCCCCCCCGTCCACCTGCGCCCAGATGTCTAAATCCCCATCAGAGCACCTGGCGGAAACAATGGCCAGTCTTCCTGGTGTATCCTGAAGGCCTGTGGGTGAAGTCGGGGAGCAAGGAGAATGGACTGAAGCAGTGCTGAGTCCCGAACGTGGAGCGAGAAGCCTGGCAGCAGTGCTGCAGAAGTTCAGCGGGGAGGAGTCAAAAGTTCCGGCCGGCTAGACCTAAAATAAAGAGACTACCACAAATAAGAATTATGAAAAAAGGAGCAGAAACTAAAAAATAAATAGAAAGCAAAATAAGCTGCACTGAAATCCCCCGGAATTCCCTGCACTGAAGTCCCTCAATCCACAAGGAGTGGTGAGTCACCTAATTTAAGACTTTCTTAAAGTGATAAAATATTAGCATGGACTGTGGACTTGTTTGGACTCAGATTATCCAGAAACCTTCTCTCTGAAAACAGTTTTCAGAGCTTTTAGTGAGCTCTTATCATGCAGTGCCCTTTTTGGAGTAGTGCTACTGTATCTTGCTGCCAGGAACGGTATAACAAAACGGGAGCATGTATGAAGCAGGGGACAAGAAACATCAAAAGCTCTCAAAGTAGGCTATCGTCAGGTGAAAGCATATTCAGCCAGTTGAGAACAGAACCAGAGATTGAAAGTGATATGGAACTGGAATGTATGGAAGAACAAGGTAGAAAACAATCAATTCCGTACAAAATCGGAAATGGTGGCCATGTTCGAAAAATTTGAAAATTCCACAAAAAACTACATGGCAAAGCTACATAGTGATCTGAGCCATATACTGGCAAGAGTGGAGGACAAAGAAGAGAGACTGGATAGTCATACACAAGTAATAAAAGAGCTAAAAGAAGAAATGAAGAACTTACAAACTGAACAAAGGAACATGCAATATAAATTAGAAGATCAGGTGAATAACTCTAGAATCAGAGACCTACCAGAAGCAAAACAGGGAGAAGATTTAACAGAAATTATGTGGCACATTTTCAATCCTCTGCTTGGTAGAACACCTACAGACTTACTAAAAATCGAAAGAGTACACAGGATTAGAAAACCACAAGGAGCACCAGCAGATACATCACGAGACATAATGGTTTGGTTTCATAATTATGGAGAAAAGACCAAATATGTAGAAGCCTGAGAAGTGCAGCACCAATAAAATTTGAGGGCACAAACCTTCAGGTTTTTGGGGATTTATCTAATGAAACACAGAGGAGAAGAAGGCTTCTTAAACTCCTCTTGGAGCAGATGCGTAAACATAATATTCAGTATAAATGGGGGTTTCCAGCATGTCTGGTAGGCCGGAAAGATGGACGTACAGCAAAACTGATATTCCCTGAAGAGTAACAAGAAATCTGTGGAAAATTTGAAATGCCGACACCAGATGTTTCTGGATCATGGTAGAAAAAGAAAGAGACTACAAATAGAAGAAGATCAGTGGCAACTGATTCCCAAAACAAATGCGACCTCAAAGAGAAAAAGTGGACTAAGTGGGAGGAGGGTGGAGGGGATGGGGAGGAGGATGGAGAAAGGAGAAGGAAAAAGAAAAGGATGGTAAACCCAGGTTTCTGGTGAGCTCTGGGCCGTCACCCCAAGATCGAAGGGAGGATGGCCCAGTGCGTGCGTCAGGCAGAGCAACCCCCCCTCAATTAGGATGAGTACAACGGTCTACTCAAGTACCAGGGCAGGTCCAAGCCCTAATGCATAAGAACAACTGCAGGGAAGAAAGGAGGGGGAAGGGTAGGTTAGAGTTGGGAGGGGAAGGCAGGGGGAGGGGGTAGTGGGAGGAGAGATAAGGAGGAGAGGGCAAGGGGAAAGAGAATATTGTTATAAACATGTGGAGTTTTCTGCTGGTCTTGTCTTCCCCTCTCGTCTCGGGTATGAATCCTTGCAGAAGGTCCTTAAAGCGGAGTTCCGGGCACAAAAACGATATTTTTTTTTGTGCCCCTCCGCTAGTTCGACATTACCTGAAAAGGAATTGGATAGTTATTTTTTTTTTTTTGTTTACTCACCTTTTAATTGAAGATCGTAAATACTCACCTCAGAGTACTTCCTCCCTCGGCGCCGCGGCTCACCCCGTCACTTCCTGTCTCGCTATGATTCCTGGGAGCTGAACGTCATCGCTCCTATGAATCAATGCGACGACACCGGCCCCGCTCATCACTTCCGGGCGACGCCGCATTCCCCTGCTAAACAGCTTCTGGGCATGCCCAGAAGTTGTGGAGGAATGCGGCGCCGCACCGGAAGTGACAAGAGGGGCCGGTGCAGGCGCATTCTGGGACAAGAAGACGCGGAAGAAGACACAGAAGAGGACCGCGCCGGCTTCAGCTGCCCACAAGAGAGATGGAAACGCTGTGGAAGAAATTTTATAAGTAAGTATTTCTTCTAAAAGGTAAGTGCGAACCGGGACAGATCAGAGGCTAGCCATTGTGGAATGTGCTAGCCCTGACTGTCCCGGGGATATGTTTATTAAAAAATGACTTCTGTGCCCGGAACTCTGCTTTAAGACTTCTGTGGACACCAACATCTGCTTAAAGATGGGAGTGGAAAAGAGAAGAAGTAAAGTACAGAGGGAGAGAAGAGAGGGCAGGGACAACTTTACAACATAACTAAATTACGACATAAAGTCCTAAAGGAAATTAAATGATACTCTGCTAGTGTAATTTTTTCAAGAAACACTATTAGCACAAGATACAAATGTAAAATTGTATTCTAAGTATCACCCGACATGGTATTATGGAGATTCACCAACTAAGAGAGAAAAAGGAGTAGCAATTGGGATGGCAAAAAAAGTAAGTTTTTCTCTGGAAGATAGGATGGTAGACCCAGAAGGACGGTAAGTATTCCTGAAAGGACAACTGCAGAGTTTGGACTGTACGCTGGCAAATGTTTACTGCCCAAATAAGAACTCAAAAGCATACTTGAGAGGAGTTTTGGAGAGATTAATTGATTTTAAAAAGGGTAAATTGATCTTGGCAGGGGACTTTAATTTCTGCATGGATCCATGTCTGGACAGTACATCTCGAGCACAGGGGATGGGAGATCACCAACTTAGGTTGGTGAAAAAAAAACTTTTCCAATGTCAACTAGTAGATATGCGGAGAGCTCAACACCCTAGGGCAGTGATGGCGAACCTTGGCACCCCATGATGCTTATGCACTCTGCAGTGTAGTTGAGCATCATGGGAAATGTAGTTCCAAAACACCTGGGGTGCCAAGGTTCGCCATCACTGCCCTAGGGTGAGAGATTACTCCTTTCATTCCCCTGTTCACGAGATGTACTCAAGACTGGATTATATTATGGTAGAGCACAGTAATGAAACACCAGGTGTATCCGGAGCTAGGATTTAGGAAGCTCATAAGGCCTACATCAGGGGCGTGTTGATTTCGATAAGCTCAAGGAAAGAAAAGGAAAGAGCCACCAATGTGAGTAGATTGATAGCAGAAATATGAGCTGGAGTAAAAACATAAAAAGAGAGATGTAAAGAATAAGATACAACACAACCTAGTTATAAAAATGGATGAATTTAAAGACTTAATGGAGGAAGAAACAAGGAAAACCTTTAACAGAGTTGCCAAAGATAGATATAAATGGGGAAACAGGGAAATATTTAGCAAGAATTGAAAAAAATTAAAGTCAATAAATTATATAGAAAAAATAAAAAACAACAGAGGGGAAATGGTATACTCAACAACAGAATTTACTAAAGAATTTCAGAGTTACTATGGCATCCTATATGCTGTAAGACAAAAGGAGTCACAAGGAGTAGACGTAAAGAGGAAACAAAAGATTCAATAATATATAAAAGAAGCAAAATTGCCTATAATATCACAGCATTAGAGGAACCAATCTCACAGGAGGAAAAAATGAAAGCACTAAAAAAAACACAGCAATAGGGAAAAGCCCAGGACCTGATGGGTTTATGACTAGGTTATTATAAAAAGTTCAAAGACCAATTAGTCCCAAAACGATGTACATAGATAAACGGGATAGGTGAAGGAAATGAAATGAGGGTAGACTCATTACAGGCATATGTAACAGTAATGCCAAAAGAAGAAAAGTATTCATCTCTGTGCTCTAGCTATAGACCATGGGGGTCCAACCTTTAGGCTTCTCTGGGCCACATTGAGTGTAGAGAAATTTTCTCGGGCCGCATATAAAATATATACTATAGTTAAGGTATATAAGTAATAAAACGCCTCCACGTTCTTCCCGCGCCGACATCCCCCCCCCCCCCCCCCACACACACACTAATTTAACACAACTAGAGGATGATGAAATGGAATGAGTATATATAGAGGGTTTATCCTTCAGAGAGATATTAAAGGAACACTCTAACCACCATGACCACTTCAGTGATTTGAAGTGGTGATGGTGGAAGGAGTCAGAAACACTGCACATGCTGGGATATTTACAATTATGGGTTGGGGGCTAGTTGCACCCCTAGCACATATGATTTAGGCAGCCAGAAAATGTAATGTCCTTATTCATACATGTATGAACAAGGACATGACATATTATGGCAAAACACAACTGGTTATTATAAAACATATTGCAACAATTTACACACGCTAATGCACATACCTTTTTCTACCTATTTTGCAGACTGCTGCTGGTTACTGTTGGCGGGTACTGCTGGTGGTTACTGCTGGCCGGTACTGCTGGTCATAACATTGGGCACTGCTGGAGGAAGCAGCAGCTGCAATAGAGAGCAGAGCCGCTTCTTCCTGTATGGCTCCTGTCACAGGCGGAGTGCATTTCATATCACTCCGCCTGTGACAGAGCTGGAACTATACAGGAAGCAGCGGCTCTGTCACTGACTGCAGACATCCTAAGTCTCCCGTGGCAGCCGGGGAATCGCACGGCACTTGCAGCCTAGTGCGTGCCCATCCAATGCAGCCTAAAAAGTGCCATCCAATGCAGCTTCACCAGTGCATGCCCATCCAATGCAGCCTGATCAGTGTCCATCCAATGTAGCTTCACCAGTGCGTGCCCATCCAATGCAGTCTGCAATGAAGAGAGAGGAGAGCAACTGGATTACACAGAGCTGGGATCTCCCGCTTACCCAGGCGACCGATGTCATACGAAGTCCTGCCTCCTGAAACGGCTCCTATGATAGTGGTCACCAATGTGCTGTCTATCATAGGAGCTGGTCCAGGAAGCGGGGCTTTGTATGACAGCCGCCGCTAGGTAAGCAGGAGATACCTGATCTGCTTTTAATCCGGCAGCCCTCCCCCTTCCCTCCCCTCCGAGGCAGCCTCTGCCTACAGTTAGTTGGAAGGCGCTGTGGCTGTGTCCCCAACTCAACTTCCTTCCTACCCAGCAAAAAATAATAATTGTCAGGGGGCAGTGGGCCGCATTGCCTGCTGCTCCGAGCCGCATGTGGCCCTCGGGCCGCAGGTTGGACATGCCTGCTATAGACCAATAGTGTTATTAAACGTTGATACAAAACTGTATGCAAAAGTCTTAGCTACTGGGCTAAAAGAGTTAATGCCCAAATGGATCCATGCAAGCCAAACAGCATTCATCCCAGGAAGGTAGGGAAAAGACAATGTGATAAGAACGCTACTTCTATTGCATAAATCAAAAGATATAAGACCCCCAGATCTACTGTTGTCGATTGATGCCAAAAAAGCATTTGACAGAGTGGACTGGGAATTTTTGATGGATACAATAAAGGATTTGGACATAGATCCCAGGATGGGAAAATGGATAAAAATGCTTTATTAGCATCAAACAGCATCAGTAAAGGTAAATGAGAGTCTTTCAACCTTTTTTGAAATGTATAATGGGACAAGACAAGGGTGCCCGCTCTCGCCCCTCTTGTTTGCGCGGTCATTGGAGCCTTTACTGGCTACCATACGAAACAGTGCAGATATTGGAGGGGTAAAGATCGGAGAGGAGGAACATAAAGTAACAGCATATGCCGATGATATCCTGTTTTACATTACTAATCCCAGAACTTCTTTACCAAATGTAATAAAAGAGCTAAAAAAATTTGGAGAACTCTAAAATCTAAAGATCAATCCTGTAAAGTCAGAAATCTTAAATATTGGATTAAGTAAGAAAGAAGAAATAGACCACAGAAGGAATTTCCATTTACCTTGGTGAAATTAGAATTAAAATATCTAAGGATAAAATGAACCCCTTCTTTGGGGAGTCTATATCAAGCCAATTATATTCCTTCAAATAAATATGGTAATAATTCCCAAAATACTCAAATACTTTCAAATGTTACCAATAGCCATTCCACAGGCATTTTTTTTTTAAAAAAAGTAAAAGCAATGATTTTAAAGTTTATATGGCGAGGGAAGAACCCAAGAATACAGTACACGATACTCAGTAAAGACAAATCACAGGGGGGTTTAGCAGCACCAGTTTTTAAAAGATTTTACACTGCAGTTATATTAGCACGATTGGTTGAATGGACTAAAATAAACACAGATAAAAGATGGGCAAAGATAGAAACTACACTTAGTAAATCACATCTAAAAAAGAATAATTAGGTTCCTCCAAAATATAGAAAAATGTATGAAAATGTACACGAAATAACAAGAAGACATGGGACATGATAAACAGACACGCTAAATGGGAACATAATTCACCATTGATATCACTAAAGGGCACAAATTATTTCCCACCAGGGAATGAGACGCAGTTTGGTAAAAGGATAAAAACACACAGTTAAAAGATGATATACAAGGAGGGAAAATAATTAAAGGCTAAAAGAGAAATTATGTTGTTGGATGAATGGAGGTACACTCCGCTAAAGCATTTTGTGAAATCTTTAGCGCAACCTATTAGATCTGAGAAGGAATTAAATTTGGTGGAAAAACTTTGTACATCACAAACAAAAGTGAAACATTGTATATCTCAGATATATAAAATGCTAACTGAGTTGGAGAGGCAGAGAGTGCCTCCATTCATAGAAACACAGGAAAAAGAGATTGAAACACATTTAACAGAACAAGTGACTAAAATACTGAGAGCTGTACATGACTTTGTGGCAGATATAAACACCATTAAAATGAACTATAAATGTCTCGCAAGATGCTACATAACACCGGTAAACTCACAAAAATCCCACCCAGAAAAATTCCCACTGTGTTGGAGGGGATGTAATATGAAGGGCACGATGACCCACATAGGGTAGGAGTGTCCTAAAATTCGAGAATATTGGCAGAAGGTGCAAAAATATATAGGAAAAATAACAGGGATTGAAGTAATGGACGATCCATGGACATGTCTACTTCATAAAATGAACACCGTGCATCCGGAAAGTATTCACATTGCTTCATTTTTTTCCACATTTTGTTATGTTACAGCCTTTTTCAAAAATTGATTAAATTCATTATTTTCTTCAAAATTCTAGAAACAATACCCCATAATGACAATGTGAAAGAAGTTTATTTGAAATCTTTGAAAGTTTATTAAAAAATAAAAAACAAAAAAAATATCATGTACAAAAGTATTTACAGTCTTTGCTCAATACTTTGTTGAAGCACCTTTGGGACCAATTACAGCCTCAAGTCTTTTTGAGTATGATGCTACAAGTTTGGCACACCTATTTTCGGGTAGTTTCCACCATTCTTCTTTGGAAGCTCCATCAGGTTGGAATGGGAGCGTCAGTGCACAGGCATTTTCAGATCTCTCCAGAGATGTTCAACCAGGTTCAAGTCTGGGCTCTGGCTAGGCCACTCAAGGACATTGGATAAAATAAATAAAGGTGTGCTCAAACTGTCTTAATGTATCACATGATTCAACATGAAAACATATAAATTATCCTTAGTTATGTGAATCAATACAGAAGAATAATGATACGTGAAATATATAAATATGTGTGCGAAACATTAATTGCTGCAATATGTATAAAAATATATGCAAACAATAATTTTGACCAAAATGAATAAAATGAATAAAATCAAGGACATTCACAGAGTTGTCCAGTAGCCACTCCTTTGATATCCTGGCTGTGTGCTGGCTGTGTGAGTTCCAGAGCGCTCTGGAGCAGATTTTCATCAAGGATGTCTTTGTACATTGCTGCATTCATCTTTCTCTCAATCCTGTCTAGTCTCCCAGTTCCTGCCGCTGAAAAACATCCCCACAGCATAATGCTACCACCATGCTTCACTGTAGGGATGGTATTGGCCAGGTGATGAGCGGTGCCTGGTTTCCTCCAGACATGACACTTGCCATTCAGGCCAAAGAGTTCAATCTTTGTTTCATCAGACCAGAGAATTTTGTTTCTTATGATCTGAGAGTCCTACAGGTGCCTTTTGGCAAACTCCAGGCGGGCTGTCATGTGCCTTTTCCTGAGGAGAGGCTTCCATCTGGCCACTCTACCATATAGGCCTAATTGGTGGAGTGCTGTAGAGATGGTTGTTCTTCTGGAAGGTTCTCCTCTCTCCACAGAGAAACACTGGAGCTCTGTCAGAGTGACTATTGGGTTCTTGGCCACCTTCCTGACCAAGGCTCTTCTCCCCCAATCGCTCAGTTTGGCTGGGCAGCCCACTGTAGGAAGAGTCATGGTGGTTTCAAACTTCTTCCATTTACAGATGATGGAGGCCACTGTGCTCATTGGGACCTTCAATGCTGCAGAAATTTTTCTGTACCCTTACCCAGATCTGTACCTTGATACAATCCTGTCTCGGGGGTCTACAGACATTTCCTTGGACTTCATGGCTGGGTTTGTGCTCTGACATGCACTGTTAACTGTAGGACCTTATATAGGCAGGTGTGTGCATCTCCAAATCCTGTCCAATCAACTGAATTTACCACAGGTGGACTCCAACCAAGTTGTAGAAACATCTCAAGGATGATCAGTGAAAACAGGATGCACCTGAGTGCAATTTTGAGGGTCATGGCAAAGGCTGTGAATACTTATGTTCTCGGGATTTCTTCATTTTTTTTTATTTTAATACATTTGCAAAAATTTCAAACAAACTTCTTTCAAGTTGTCATTCTGGGGTATTGTTTGTAGAATTTTTTAGGAAAATAATTAATTTAATAAATTTTTGGATAAGGCTGTGACATAACAAAATGTGGAAAAAGTGAAACGCTGTGAATACTTTCTGGATGCACTGTACATCAAAAAAACAACATAAAAGTACAATAGTACATTTTTGAATTTTTGGAAGGACATGTATTTATGTATTTAAAAAAAAAAAAAAAAAGAATGTCATTAAATGAGCATTGCTGTCACCATAAGAATGACCATAATATGTTCTAATTAGGCACGCAGCGTTAAAAATATCACCCTTAATTCTTGTCTTGTAGAGTTCGACCGCCATGAACTTCTCATATACGAAGAAGTAGCAAAGATGCCCCCTTTCCGAAGAAAGACCCTCATTCTCATTGGTGCTCAGGGAGTTGGGAGGAGGAGCCTGAAGAACAAACTACTGACTTCTGACCCATTGAGATACGGCACCACAACACCATGTGAGTTTCTGTTGGCCCATATCTGCTTGTACAATCCCACATGGAAGAAAAACATATTTAAAATATATTTTAGGTCCCGGTCAGGTTGGCGGCGGCGGTTCCTATAGCGTCCCCCAGTTGTTTCAGGGGGTGCGGACAGGCGGGCACTGTAATCCACACCTGGTGGACCTGCCCAAAAGTTAGGCGTTTTTGGATTCGCACCTACAATTTTATATACTCCTTGACGCAGGTTAACTTGGTGAAATCTCCCCAACAAGCTCTTTGGGAGGACAGATAGAGGGGGAGTCTAAACATACTAAACGCCTTATAGCTTTTATATTCACAGCCACTAAAATTGCAATAGCTCGTTCCTGGCGCACTCCTGTCATACCACTTGAGCTGCTCAAAGCTAAACTGACCTGGATCATGATAAATGAATGGATGGTGGCGCTGCTTAATGATAAGATGCGTATGTTTGATAAGACCTGGGACCCTTGGCTCCGATATCTGGCCAGCTCTCCATGACGGAGGAGTGCCGTTGCCCTTGTCGGGTGATGGGGATTGCTAGTGCCCTTGATTGGGGGGGAGGAGGGACGAACCTGGATGCTGACCCCTTTATATACGCCGCTACTGATCTTTTTCCTTTTTCCTCTTTCTCCTTTTTCTTCTTTTCCTTTCCCTTTCTTTTCATTTTATTTTTCCTTTTTTTTTTTTTCCCCTTCAAAACTTCTACTACTCTCAGTGCACTGACTGCAAATGCCTCCCCCGGTTCAATATGCGATGGTGGGATTGGGGGGTGGGGGCCGCTTCCTTCCCAGGGCGCAGTGTGTTCCCGTGAGGGGCGCCGGGGAGGGGGGGCAGGGCCCGGGCCCGCTGCCCAATGGTGTGGTGGATTGGAGGCAGTGTATCTATTCTGACTTGAATTACCATTCTATGGATTACTTTGGTTAATTTATATTTTTTAGACTTTGCAATATATATATTTGTATTTCTCTAATCCATGTCTTGCAATTGCTAAGCCGTTTTCGCTATGTTTGACTGAGCCCTGTGGGCACACTTTGCACTGTTGTAAATTTTGTTTACTTTCTCATAAAACCTTAATAAAAATTATTGGAAATTAAAATATATTTTAAAAAAACATTTTTTATTTTTCCCAAATATATTGGAAATATATTTGAAATGCTACAATTTTGGCCATATTCAATATATTTCTAAATTTTTTTTCCCTAAATATATAGGAAATATATTTTTCTTCCATATGGGATGTAACGCAGCGTGTTTACAGTATAACCTAAATATTCAACCACTTTTGTTGAATATTTGTTAAAGAGAGAATCTATCACCAGACCTCTAGTGAAATCTTTATTGGAGCATATGTGAATTTTTGCACAGGAACATATGGGGAACCCACTTTGTCCAGCAACCTTGCAAGTTTATCATTATTAGATATATATAGCCTCTAGCTGAGCTGTGGTGGGAGTTGGGATAAGTGCACCTAGCGGGGAATCAACTGTTCAACTTTTCACCCATGTTGAGTGGGGCTCTGCTTCTATTCTTATTGAACCGACAGGCTAAACCTTGGATCAAACTTTAAACCTTCAATATGGCTCTAGCTTCTTTGTAGAACCAGCTGTGTACTGTAAAGTAAAAGACAACTATATATGCATGCTCAGCTGGTCTTTCTGATCTCAATTTAGATACCTCACGGAAAAGGAAAGAAGGAGAGTGGGATGGTCAGTCTTACCTCTTTGTGTCACGCGCAGAGATGGAACAAGACATAAAAGCTGCCCGCTATCTGGAGCATGGTGAATATGAGGGCAATCTGTATGGAACAAAGATTAGCTCCATACAGGAAGTGGTGGCATCAGGAAAGATGTGTGTGCTGGATGTCAACCCTCAGGTAAGAAAGAAAAAAAACATAAAATAATCCTAGCCTGGCTGTCAAACACTACACATAGAAGTTTCTCTTCGTCAAGGAATTGATCTTTGTATCTTTAAGCATTTATTACTTACAAGGCTGCCAGCACACAGTGTCTCATCCATAAAGGATAACCACAACTGTGATACAATGAAACCTAATTAAACCAAAATATACACACACACAAATAAAACTATATAGAGGTTATTTATCTTCCTGACTCTATCCTAATCTAGAACAATTGCTGGCTTTACTAATTAAGTTCATTGTCTTTGCATTATCGCATGTAGCACATACACATTTTACACCCTGAATTGAGTATGCTGCATTGTTGGGGAACAGGAATAAGCAAGAAAACACAAATATATAGCTGTAGATGTGTGATGCTATCAGTCTTTCTGACTTCTGGATTTCTCAACAGGCTGTTAAAGTCCTCAGGACCGCAGAGTTTGTGCCATATGTTGTGTTCATTGGAGCTCCGGATTTCCAAACCCTAAAAACCAACAACCAGGCAGCAGTTCATGCTGGCCTGACAGCAAAACAATTGTCTGTAAGTATCAATCTGATTATTTGTTAATGGACTAGGTAATGTACATAAGTTAGGGTCAATGCCTTCTATGCCTGTTTGTTCTACAAACACGATTACAAAAAAGTTGGGACACTGTAAAAATTGTGAATAAAAACAGAATGCAATGATGTGGAAGTTTCAAATTTCAATATTTTATTCAGAATACAACATAGATGACATATTAAATGTTAAAACTGAGAAAATGTATCATTTATTCAGAATTTATTCAGAATACAACATAAATAAAATATCAAATGTTTAAACTGAGAAAATGTATAATTTTAAGGGAAAAATAAGTTGATTATAAATTTCATGGCATCAACACCCCTTTTAAAAAAAAGTTTGTACAAGGCCATGTTTACCACTGTGTGGCATCCCCTCTTCTTTTTATAACAGTCTGCAAACGTCTGGGGACTGAGGAGACAGGTTACTCAAGTTTAGGAATAGGAATGTTGTCCCATTCTTGTCTAATACAGGCTTCTAGTTGCTCAACTGCCTTAGGTCTTCTTCGTCGCATCTTCCTCTTTATGATGTGCCAAATGTTTTCTATGGGTGAAAGATCTGGACTGCAGACTGGCCATTTCAGTACCCGGATCCTTCTTCTACGCAGCCATGATGTTGTAATTGATGCAGTATGTGGTCTGGCATTGTCATGTTGCAAAATGCAAGGTCTTCCCTGAAAGAGACGACATCTGGATGGGAGCATATGTTGTTCTAGAACTTGGATATACCTTTCAACATTGATGGTGCCTTTCCAGATGTGTAAGCTGCCCATGCCACACGCACTCATGCAACCCCATACCATCAGAGATGCAGGCTTCTGAACTGAGCGCTGATAACAACTTGGGTTGTCCTTGTCCTCTTTAGTCTGGATGACATGTCGTCCCAGTTTTCCAAAAAGAACTTCAAATTTTGATTCGTCTGATCACAGAACAGTTTTCTGCTTTGCCACAGTCCATTACAAATGAGCCTTGGCCCAGATAAAATGCCTGAGCTTCTGGATCATGTTTAGATATGGCTTCTTTTTTGGCCTATAAAGATTTAGCCGGCAACGGCGGATGGCACGGTGGATTGTGTTCACCGACAATGTTTTCTGGAAGTATTCCTGAGCCCATGTTGTGATTTCCATTACAGTAGCATTCCTGTATGTGATTCAGTGCTGTCTAAGGGCCCGAAGATCACGGGCATCCAGTATGCTTTTCCGGCCTTGACCCTTACGCACAGAGATTGTTCCAGATTCTCTGAATCTTTGGATGATATTATGCACTGTAGATGATGATAACTTCAAACTCTTTGCAATTTTTCTCTGAGAAACTCCTTTCTGATATTGCTAGACTATTTTTTGCCGCAGCATTGGGGGAATTGGTGATCCTCTGCCCATCTTGACTTCTGAGAGACACTGCCACTCTGAGAGGCTCTTTTTATACCCAATCATGTTGCCAATTGACCTAATAAGTTGCAAATTGGTCCTCCAGCTGTTCCTTATATGTACATTTAACTTTTCCGGCCTCCTATTGCTACCTGTCCCAACTTTTTTGGAATGTGTAGCTCTCATTAAATCCAAAATGAGCCAATATTTGTCATGACATTTCAAAATGTCTCACTTTCAACATTCGATATGTTATCTATATTATATTGTGAATAAAATATACGTTTGTGAGATTTGTAAATTAGCCCATTCCTTTTTCACTCACAATTTGTACAGTGTCCCAACATTTTTGGAATTGGGTTGTATTATAAAAAGAGACTTAAGCCTAGTATACACTAATAGATTTTTTTTGTTTAACGCAGCACGGCTGAACGAAAAAAAAACTAACAGTTTAGGAGGAGCCACTGTACTAACTATCCAACGTTAGTACAGCATTCTCCCTTGCTGTTCTATTGTGTTCTGAAAAGGGGGCTGCCCCCCCCCCCCAGAACACCCTGGGAGGCAATCGGCAGACCTTTTTTGGTCATGTCCCTTCAACAGACCAGCTGCAGTACATATGGACTGAATGTCGGCCGGTTTCTTTGAACAGGCCAATGCGGCCCAACATTCGGGCCGTGTGTACTAGGCTTTACATGTCAAAGAAAGGAAACTTCATTGGGATGTAGAAGGGATCATATACTGTCTATCACCCTTGGTACCCTTTAAAGCCAACAGATGTAACTAGGATAGGACATGCCTTGTTACAATAGGGGACAGGGATTATGTTAAAATAATATAAATGTCCTTGAGTGATTAGCTTTTTTTTTTTTAATGCCATTGGGGAATGCTAAAAGATGCAGGGATTTTGGTCTCAAGGTTTGATTTTAAATCTGCTCCCATCTGTGGTCCCCCATTTGGTCCTTTAAAATCACAAAAAATACCAAAAATGAACCTGTACAACTGTGTTACCAGGACAACCACTGTTAAGTGTACTGCTACAACTACAATTGTCCCTAAAAAAAAATACACTACTGCAAATATATAACATCAATTTTTTTTTTTTGTTTTTACAAACTACACTTGTTGTATAAAATCATAAAACAACCATTGGGGTAAGACTGTATAAAAACTCCATCTGTAATACCCCTACACATATGTATGACTCTTAAAAACTGCCAAAACCAAAGCCGCCAAATTTGGTTCCAGTCCAGATATGAAAAAGTGTCCAGCTGAAAAAAGGAACCCACGTTGAGCTGTAAACTGTTATGGTCTGGGTCATAAAAGTTGTACAGCCCTACCACTATGGTGGTTTTGCAATTTTATATGATATTTGTAGTTGACAACTGTGGTTGCAGTAGAGTGCAATTCAGTCTTTTGTTCAATATTAATAGTTGGGTACCTAGTATACACCTTAAGAACTTTGTCAAGTTATTATTTCTTCTATGCCAGGAAGATAATAGCTAGTAACTGGAAAACTTCAAATCGTTTTATACCAATACATAACAGTTAATAAGTTAAATCTGTACTATATTAATAAAAGTATTGGGACACCTGCCTTTACATGCACATGAACTTTAATGGCATCCCAGTCTTAGTCTGTAGGGTTCAATATTGAGTTTGCCCACCCTTTTGCAGCCATAACAGCTTCAACTCATCTGGGAAGGCTGTCCAAAAGGTTTAGGAGTGTGTCTATGGAATGTTTGACCATTCTTCCAGAAGCGCATTTGTGAGGTCAGGCACTGATGTTGGAGAGAAGACCTGGCTCACAGTCTCCGCTTTAATTCATCTCAAAGGTGTTCTGTCAGGTTGAGGTCAGAACTCTGTGAAGGCCAGTCAAGTTCCTCAACCCCAAACTCACCCATCCATGTCTTTATATCATTGCTTTGTGCACTGGTGCACAGTCATTAGGTGGAGGGGTGTTATGGTATGGGGTTGTTTTTCAGGGGTTGGACTTGGCCCCTTAGTTCCAGTGAAGGGAACTCTTAAAGTGTCAGCACACCAAGACATTTTGGACAATTTCATGTTCCCAACTTTGTGGGAACAGTTTGGTGATGGCCCCTTCCTGTTCCAACATGAATGCGCATCAATACACAAAGCAAGGTCCATAAACACATGAATGAGCGAGTTTGAGGGGGGAGGAACTTTGCCTGCCTGCAAAGAGCCCTGACCTCAACCTGATAGAACACCTATGGGATAAATTCCGGCAGAGACTGCGAGCCAGGCATTCTTGTCCAACATCAGTGCCTGACCTCACAAATGCGCTTCTGTAAGATTGGTCAAAAATTCCCATAGACACATTCCTAATTCTTGCGGACAGCATTCCCAGAACAGTTGAAGCTGTTATAGCTGCAAAGGGTTGGCCAACTCAATACTGAACCCTACAGACTAAGACTGGGATGCCAATAAAATTCATGAGCATGTAAAGGCAGGCATCCCAATACTTTTGGTAATATAGTACAGATTTAACTTATTAACTGTTATTCGCCCCTTACATATGAAGCCACAGGGTGTCCAAGTAACTTTCATAAAGTATGGAGCCCCTGGGTTTGGCCATGTATTACTGACCGTAGAAACTCTTATGGTCATATTATTATCCACTGACTAAATCCATTAATTGATTTTGCCTAAAGTATCTCTCCTGTAGCACTGTTACACCCATGAAAAGTGTATGCCTGCTTTTATGTGATACTGTGTGATGCCTGCCCTTTTCCTACAGGACAGTGAGCTCCTACGAATTGTGGAAGAAAGTGAACGGCTCCAGCAAGCCTATGGCCATTACTTTGACCTCAGTCTGGTGAACTCGGACCTGGAGAAAAGTTTCCATGAGCTGCAGGTGGCTCTTGAGAAACTTCGCACTGAGCCCCAGTGGGTTCCTGTCAGTTGGGTCTACTAGATGAACGAATGTCCTCGTATTACCTCTAGGACCTCAGAGCCAGACAGCAGTGTATAAAACATGGACAGACATCTGGGTACAACTTGGATGTTCCCTTTTCCCCATATTACCCATCTTGTAATTCATTCTACACAACTCCTACCTGGTCAGCTGTTACCTTGTGCAGATTTTTGTACCATGTATTTCTTCCATTCTCTTGTTATTATTCTGAAATGTCTTCAGTTTGCCTGCCTATCAACTGCACATGTGTGCTTATGAAAGGGTGATAAGGTGTATTAAAGTAGGTCAAAGTTCCCTTTAAAGGCAAATCCACCTTCATGATCTTTTTACTTGCAACATAATTGTTGTGTATTATCTCAATTCTGGTTTATTACCCTTTTTATCTCCTTTTCATACCAAGTCATTTTGTTCTGTCCTTCTCATACTGGTTTTAATTCCTGCTGGTTGCAGTAGAAGGTCAGTACATATATGGAACCCCTATATGTGCAGAAAAAAGGCCTTTGGAATCATTCTGACCTGACTGTAATACAAGTTAAGGATAAAAATAATACTAGCAGGAAAATCTGATGATTTTGTTTTACACTAATGCTGGTCACAGCTTTCCCTAAATAGTTGAATAAGTTTATTTTAGGGCAGGTTCTCAATTTGTATGGCTTTTAGTAAATCAAAAGGAGATTACACAAAAAGATTATATCATTCGTGGTTAGTTTAAGGATTACCCACAACTAAATAAAATGAAAAGTAGAACAAACCCAAGCATGTACCATTTTAAAATATGGAAGAGCAAGATCTATTGAACTTACTACAAAGAGTACTCCTCTATTTTGTGGGACTATAAAGGCAACCTATTTTGTTACTAATGCAAAAGGATACTATAATATTCATAAAAATGTTAACAATTTATTAGGATTACACATTATTCCCACTGGGATATGCATAATACAAACCATATATTACCAATTTCAAATGAAAAAAAAAAAAAGAAAAGAGAAATAGAAAAACTATACAAAACACGTGTTTTAGCTATTTTTGATTGACATTCATCTTTTTTTGCATCTCCTGTTACAATGGATGCTATAAAATGCTGGAAATTCCAACTCTTTTTAACATTCAATTGTATCTTGAATGGCATTTAGGCGTCTGATCCAGTGCATTTCACGTTAGGGCAGAGTCTTATTCCAATTCCATCCCCTCAAGGGGATGTGGAGTCTGTCCAGGGCCATGAAGGTGAACCCTGGCATCCTATATTTGTGTTCTTACTATGTGTCTTCCCAGTGGTAAATATAAATTCCCTTTTTTTATACTCTACATATTTTTACCAATACTTTTCCTAAACTCTCGTCGTGTTTTTCCCACAAAGAAAGAACCACATTCGCAGCGGATTAAATAAACTATACCTCTGGTCTTGCAATTACCAAAGTGCCTAGCCACATATTTTTTCCATTGGGCAAGACACTTTTGTGTATTCCCTCAACAGCAACCTCCTGGTGAGTTCATCGGCTTCTCTCTGAAAGTCCTTGTATGTAGTACAGTTTTGCCCAATACGTAAAAATTGGCTAAATGGAATTGAGTTCTTCATCGATTGTGGATGGAAGCTGCTGCTAGGTAGCATGGTATTGCCAGCAGTCTCTTTCCTAAAAAGCTTGCTACTTAGACATCCTGCCTGCTTACAAATTCAAATATCCAGGAAGGTTGTTAATATGTTTTTTTTTTATGCATATACCAGTAGGATTTTTTATATGTAATACTAAGGAAATGTAAACATTTTTATGAATATTACAGTATCCTTTTGCCTTGATAATTGCCTTTATAGTCCCACAAAATAAAGGAATACTCTTTGCAGATTTTAAAGGGATGATGGCAAACACACCCTTGGTCTGAGGAGTTTTTTCTTTAGTATAGGTCTATTGGACTTTGGCATGTAAAATAGACCTACAGAATACTAAAATTCCACATGCAAAAAAATTTTGGCACTGGGTCATATGATCTCTTCTAAAGTGCTACATCATTTAACTGAAACTCTGACCTTGTCCATTAGCAGAGGTCACATGACCCAGTGCCTAGGCCCCAATATATGTGCCCATCACTAAAGAGAACCTGAAACAGACTTTTCACTTTGGGGCTTCTATTATGCTTTATTTATCCATCCTAGCAAGGCTGATAGCAAAGCTTTAACAACTGTGGGAAGGTGAACTTCCACTTAGTGGAAATATAATTAATTCACTATTTTAAATATCTTTTGCATACTATCTCTCCCCTCTTACACATGGTTTGCATCTTCCAGTTCTCAGTTCTAGAAAAGTTAAAAAAGTTTGTGTGTTGAAAGTTAACAACCATATATAGAAAAGCCAACAGATATATTATGATGTTTATGAAAAATTGTACAATGTAGCAGTCCAATGTAAACTTTAAGAGCCATCTGTTTACTATAAGCCCAAGAACAAGCAGAGCATGTTGGGAGTCCTCGTTTCTAATCAGTTTGTGTAAGAACTTTTGACCTTTTATTTTGTCTGTGGCAGCACTCGTCCTTCAAAGCTGTTAAATACCCCATTATAATCACCATCATTTCTTCCAACGTTTTCTTTTTAGAATTGTGTTGTAGTCTCTGAAGTGTGTAGACATTTGCTAAAAATATTGTCCAACTGGATGGTGGGGGCGATGGTGGGATTCAAACAAGATATGAAGGATTTGTTGATGTGAAATATTTGCTGATGTGAAATATTTGCTGGGATAATGGTTTTGGCATACTGGGCTATATAAAAAGTGTCTAAATGGGGGACTTGTATTGCTGCTCAACCAATCGTACTATTTTTTTCTATCTACCACTGCAGCACGGAGGGACGCAAGAAAGATACTGGTTGCATCAAAAGATGTTCCTTCTTTAGACACTTTTCTAAATATGGCCTTTTTTGAAAGGTGGGATAAAGGGGTTAAAGAAAAGTAAAAAATTGGTTTTGGTTGGTGGACAACAGGGACATCTGGAACTTTGGGCTCTCTGTGCACTTACAGCCCAGCAGCTGACAAGCCCCCACCCCCTAAACTACTATAAAGATACATTTAAAAAAAAAAATACTTATTTTCATTATACCTTTTAAAAAAGGTCTCTGTCTTATATTAATGTGTACCTGACCTGGCCATGAGCATACCAAAAGGGCTCAAATGCAGGCATCCTACAGGTCCCTGCGTTAGGCTTCAGGTTAATCCTGGCATACCTCTGAAGCTTCTTGTATCATTGGGCATGGCTGCACTTATGCCCAAGTCAGAATTAAGTACCACCCCCTGTCATTCAAAGGTCGAATGCTAGAAACTCTAATGATAAAGTGACAATAAGGACAAGGTTTATTGGGAGGGAGTTATTCAAGTTTGTTCCCCAGAGACACAGGTATTGATTAGAACACTAACACAAGTATTTTCAAGCAAAACAAGATTCATGCACTACAGCACTCTTGTTAATTCAAGTTACTTACTTGTGAAGGAAGCCATTTTTTTGGATGGACCTAGGGTTGCTATCTTTTGGTCCATGGAAAGCACATCGTGGTGACAAGTAAGTGTAGCTTACCTAAAATTGAGTTAAACAAAGGTGATATAGTCATAAAAAGAAGTGAGCAATGTCAAACAGGCACAAGTTTTTTATTAACATTATAATACGGTAAACTTTTTTCTGTGGACTGGGAACTAATGTAGTCATAGTCTCTCAGTTTTCATTTGCAAAAGTGCGAATTTTATTCTGAGATTCCTTTTCTTTGAATAGAAGCCCTGCAAAAATATATACAAATTATAGAAAAGTATGTCTTTAATTTTATTTTTAATGCAGTATTACAAAATGTACAAAACATTTTCTCAGAAGTTATTAAGGGATAATAAGGGTTAACTAAGAGATAATAATGGACTAAAAAAGAACATCCTTTGTTCATATTTTTTAAAAAAAAGGTAGTTTTTTTTGTTTTCTTTTTACATTTGTAGATTTGTTAAAAACTGACATATTGTGCAGATCAATAAACAAATACCTGCCCTGCACTAAATAACAAACACGATTGTAACAATGGCTTCATAAATGAAGCCTGCAAAAATTTGCAGACTTCATTCATACAGAATCTACTGCCATTGTTCCTGATATAGAGCGTAGGACTCAAGCAGATTGGGCATGGTGGCAGGGGGTACAGTAGGTCCAGTTTCCTAAGCATCCAGAATAAACCCCCACCATAGGAACTTGAAACCAGACAGTGTTTTTTTAAACTGGACTGACTGTCAGACAGGTGGCAACTGTAGGTGGACCAAGATAATAGCAAATGAGAACTCAGCCTTTGAAATGACTGCCTTTATGGGGTACTATTAGAAAGGTATGACTTTCAGTTACCAATAACACAGACTAGCCTATAGCAAACTGGTAACAATGTTTAAGCAATGTCTTTGTATAGGGGGTATAAATGCTATTGTCAGTGAATGTTGGGAAGTAAATTATTTTGTATATATACAGAAACGAATATTTATAGAGAGTCTATACATATATTTATTCATATGTTGTACACTAATTATCCGGGAATTGTTGTGTTGGGTAAAATATATTAATTATAGAGCAATCTGTGGCGTAGACCAGGCTTGTCTTTCCAAAAAATATGGTGTTGCATTCTCCAGAATACAGTGGCAGAAACAAAGTTGCATGGGACAGACACATATCTGCACACCTGCTAGAGTGTTACAGGCCCAGTTTGTCTATGTCTACTATATGCAAAACCTGTGCAGATTGTATCCCTTTACACGTTAATACCCAACAAATACCCAAGGAATATTATAGATGTTTTTTTCAGTAACTAATCTGAACTGTACTGTTTTTAATGCTAATAAATATAAAAGCACTGTATTAATTAATAGTATTGTGACAGATGTTTCAAGGGTCATGCTATTTAAAACTGATATTTCAGTTTCTGGTAGATGCTGAAGAACTGAACCTCCTAAAGGCCTCATAATTCTTAGGTCTAGCAATGGTGAGATTTACGTGATCGGGTTCTTAAACTAGCATATCTTTAAAGACCTTTGTGAGGAATTCCTTTGATCCTGATGTATAAATTATTCTACAAGGTGTAAATATGCCAAACTGATCTGGAGCACCCTACGATGGGTAGGAAAAAAACAAGAATGAGCTTCCCACTGGAGTACCCAGTACCCAAGAGGTAAAACAACCAGTAGGGTGAGGTCAGCCCACCATCTATAACTGCTATATCACTTTTGGATAGAGCAGATATTCAGTGTAAAGCTGAAAAATATTACATTGTACTGATAAAAGCACTTAGGATTAGTCATGAAGACTATTTTGTTTCTTGACTGTTTTAACTACACTTCTGAACAAGTATTAATGCAACATTTTCATGTTTGAGTCTTTTTAAAACAGTCGGTTTGGTTCGCAAAGTATAGTCACATTTGGGCAGAATTCAGTCATATTTGGCAAGTCCCAATTTCAGATTTGTGTGCTAAGTGCTAAGGCTTAGCTTCCAGACATTTTATTCTTGTTTTAAGGTCTTGGTTACTTAGGACTGTCATTCAGGAGCATCTAATAATGCAAGGGTTACCTCTGGCTATATCTGCATTTACCAGCCGGACTTATGTACTAGATATATCTGTGCTGTACATGGCAGCTATTCAATCAAATTCCTTCTTTCAGCTGAAATATATTAGAAAGGCCAACATTGGCATTTTACTTTTGGCATAAAGCTCTCTACTTTGTTTCCTGTGACAGATTCTTTAAAGTGCTTGAGGTCAAACCCATGTAGCATTTGGGTGTCAGTAATGCAATTTTGAACCTGTTTCCTATTAGCACCTCATGACAGAAAGTGTCTGAAACAGGAACCCCCTTGGCATCCAATCAGATTCTTCTGTTCTCTCTGTAGCGCAGGTTACAAAATGAAAGGAACAATTTATTTGGCAGCTACAGGCTTTATACAGTAGTCATCATGTTTGCCAAAATGTAACAAGCAGTGACCAACAGCTGCCAAGCTCAAAATAGCTCTCGTTGATCTGATTGGACTAACTTGGTCAAATTAAATCCTGATTGGTTGCTTTCCGTTCCCCTACACACCATTATTTTTGTACAGTTTCAAAAAAAATAAGCCCACTCGTATTTAAGAAATATACTGAAGACCTCTGGGGCCTTTGTAGCTAAAACTGTTTTGTCTATGGACCTGTGATCTCTACAGCATAACACTGCCAAAAAGAAATACTGTCTTTATAAGAAAAAAATATATCACACCCGTGTGTAATTATTGTGTCCTCTTTGTGATATCCTTGTGTTTGTTCTCTTCATGTCTGATTTTAAATAAAAATGGTATATGGAGAATTTGTTTTCCTATTGTAATTTGTATTAAGATGCAAAAAACATAATTGCAATCTAATGTACACAACAAGGAAAGTGACTTTTCCCTGAAAAGTTACTTTTTGATAATTGGTTGAGTTTTTGGGTCTCATTCCTTCTAATACAACAGGGGTGTGTGAAAAAATACAAGCCTAAATGGTGTCTTTCCTACTAAAAACACTGGCAATAAATCACAGGAAAATGCCGGCCAGGTGGCAACTTTATTTCCCATTACCATTCTCTTTCTCTATACCAGCCTTTCTTGACCAGTGCTGCTCCCCATAAGTAACCACTGACACCAACAATCTTTTCAGCTATCTGTAAACCTGACCACCAATGCATGGGAATTGTTCCCAATTACCACCAATAGAAGGAGCATTGTTCCCACTGATCCCCAATGTAAGGGGCATTCTTCCCACTGAACACCAATAGAAGGAGCATTCTTCCCACTGACCACCAATGTAAAGGACATGCTTCCCACTGACCACCAATAGATGAAGCATTCTTCCCACTGACTACCAATGTAAGGGACATTCTTCCCAATGACCACCAACAGAAGGAGCATTAGTCCCCTCAGTGTAATGAAGCTCTTCTTCACCAATCACTAAATCAAGGGGGCCCTTCTCCACTGACCATAAATATAATAGAGCACCTTGATAACCACCAATGTAAAGCTGGGTACACATGGGCCGAATGTTGGGAGACATTTACCAGTTTAAAAAAAAAAAAAAAACACCCGACATTCAGCCCGTGTGTTTGGCGGGATTCTGTCAGACGTGCATGCTGGAAAACCAGCAGCCAACTGACTCCCGATCAGTGCTCTCAGCCAATGACATCTGTGTGTTCTGGTGGGGGGGGGGGTTACAATAGCACATGGTGTGAAACACGTTTGCTGCTATCCTGTTTGTCTTGCACATGTTGATGTTGGACTTTTTGATTTGAAGAAATAAAACTCAAGTTTCTACTTTCCTGAGACTGAAAGTGCCACTTTCTTTCTACATGCATACAAACACAATAGCTCAGCAGGGGAGATCACTGTACTAACTTTGCATAGTGAGTACAGTGGCTCAGACCGGAGCTGACAGTTTTTTTCATCCAATCCAAAAAACTCATGGTGTGTACCAGGCTTAAGAGGCATTACACTGACAGCCAGTGTGCATGGGGACCTCAATGAAGACCAATGTAAGGGAACGCATTTCCAAAGACCACCAGTGGAAGGGGAACACTATAATTTTAATGGTCTGAGTTTCCTTTCTGCTCATTATTATTATGTGTTTCATTTTATTAATATTACCTAAAATAATTTAGCTGTATAGAGCAGTTGTTCCCTGAGGCATGAAGTTATTTCAAAGGTTCTTTCAGGTTAGCTAATGGGAAGACAACCTCTTAACCCCTGGGCATCTGGTGCTTACTGGGAGACCTGGATTTGAAGATCTCTTCTTTCATGCTTCCTTCTAAGGTGGTTCATATTTACGTGCCAGTCATAGAGGTTAGGGTTAGGATTTCTAAATTGCGAATTCTTATTAAGATCATTGCTTCCTGGTATTGTCCTTAAGGTCTTAATGTAACCACTCTATGTAGCAGAAGTTTTACCCTGAGGGTATCTGTGCATCATCATTTTTTTTCCTCTTGCATCAGTCTTCTTTTTTGAAAATTCAATAAAATATCTCTTTAAAAAAAAAAAAAAGGTTCATCCATGTTAAAAATGTTGAGAAAGGCAGCTCTATATATACACTAAAATAAGAATTCAACTGAGTAGGTGGAGGTTGAGTATGCCTCATAGTTGCTCTGGTTGGTGTGTAGACCTGAAATTACCCACCACTGGAGTTAATGATAGATATAACAAACCACTAGGTGGATGAAGTAAAAGAAGTAGACTAAAAGAAAAAAAAAATATATTGTTAACCATAGCAGTGTAAATGCTTTGGTCCTCTTCACTCATAGTGGCTCCATTTATTACTATGGGGAGCTGTACCTATGGCTGTCTTCAGTGGTTCTGCAGATTACGGCTCTACTCATAGGAAAGGATAGAGTATACGCAGGATTGAAGAAGTGAAGAAACTTTATAAAGCACTGTGAGCAGGGCCACACAGTGAAGATTACTGAATCGAGTACAAAGGTGAATGTTTTTCCAGGTGAGTTGCACTTAGTGTGGTTGGGCCATGCCGTAAAGGTCAACTTCTACTGAAGGTACAGTTGCCCTTACAATATATACAAGAACTGCCATTGTTGACTTCTTCTGACAATGCTTCTCATCAATGCTTTGCTAATAATGACCAGGAGCAAGCATGCATCAAATGTGCTAAGAGTAAGATCAAAATCCTTGGTTGAAGCTAGGTGGTCAACATAACCGGCAGACTACAATGATCTTTAGAAGGCTGGATCGCCTGTGGTAGCCTACATATCTTTCCCGTTAGAGCCTTCCTTTATCCAAAAATAACAAATAAATTACAGGTCATAGAAATTAATAACAGCTATAATGTATACTCTATATATGACCCAAGCTTTTCCTTTAAGTATTGGATAGATTAGGAAGAGGGTAAAACCACTGTCAGTTTTTCTTCTATTTGTGTTTTATTGGGGAAATTTCCCTTAGCTTCCAGACCAAAGAGACACAAAAGGAAACAAGAGGAAATCTCTCCAAACTGAGGGAAAACTATATTAGACAGTTGTCGTCAGAACAAGTTACACTAATAGAAGGCATCCTCTCTATTCATGTTCTTGTAACAACTGAATTATTTTAGGTTTTCCTATCACGCTGTATGGGTGACAATGATCACAGGGAAAAAAGATGGGACGAATCTACCTAGTGGGAATACAAAGAGCAATAAAAGCCTGAGAGAGCAGCTACCCCTTCTCTATTTTATCCTACAAAAACAAAAAACTGGGCTAGAGATAAAAATATCATTTAAGCTAACCTGTTACTTCCACGCAACATATAAAACCTTTTTATGCTCTGAGTAAAGGGATTTGGCTCAGCTGGAATTTAGCCGAAAAGCTCCAGAGCATGTTGTCATGTGTTCAGGATTAGTACATAAAGACACAAAAAAGGTGTATAGTGTTCCATTTAATGTCTAATGCTCTGACAACTACGTATAGTAAACACATAGGGGGAATTCAATAAAACCGCTGCGCCACTTTTCTTCAGGGCAAAATTTTTTTTTGCCTGAAAATAAGTTAAAACCTCCAAATAATTCGATTTTTTTTTTTGAAAGCAGAGGTCCTGTAAAATAAAATCTAGATTTTCAGGAATATATACACAAAAACTATATTTAGATAAATACATAGTTATTATACATAGTCATACCATAAAATGATTTAAGTGCACACAAACACAATATAATACCCATTTTAGGTAAAATATAAAACATAGGGTTGTGTGAAGTAACGAGATAGCAAATATGTCAAGCCCAAAACTGCACATGGGGAAAAACTGCATTGTCCAAAACGTTCCATAGGTGGCGCTTTGAAAGCCTTTACAGCAGGGGTGGGGAACCTACGGCCCGATGGCTGTATGCGGCCCGCAAAGTTATCTGGTCCGGCCCCCCGTGCAGCTGAGTCTGTCTCTCAGCTGATCTGTCAGAACGGAGCCGATGCTTCCTGTATAGTTCCGGCTCCATTCTGACAGTCTGAGTGAGTCACAGGCAGAGTGATATCAAATGCACTCTGCCTGTGACCAACACAGACATCGCCTCTTCCTCCAGCGCAGTGCCGCTGCACGCTACACTTCTCCTAGCCAGCATTTTCTGCCAGCAGCCCACACAGCAGTACCAGCCAGAGGCAGCAGTACCAGCCAGAGCCAGCAGTACCCACAGCAGTACCAGCCAGAGCCAGCAGTACCCACAGCAGCACCAGCCAGAACCAGCAGTACCCACAGCAGTACCAGCCAGAGCCAGCAGTACTCACAACAGTACCAGCCAGAACCAGTAGTACCAGCCTGAGCCAGCAGTACCAGCCAGCAGTACCAGCCAGCAGTACCCACAGCACAGTACCAGCCAGAAGTACCAGCCTGAGCCAGCAGTACCCACAGCAGTACCAGTCTGAGTCAGCAGTACCCCCAGCAGTATCAGCCAGCAGTACCCAGAGCAGTACCAGCCAGCAGTACCCACAGTACAGTACAAGCCAGAAGTACCAGCCTGAGCCAGCAGTACCAGCCAGCTGTACCCACCAGCAGTACCAGCCAGCTATACCCACCAGCAGTACCAACCAGCAGTACCTATCAGCAGTTCTTTTCAAAACTTACCACCACAAAGAGTCGATTGCGCTCCAGACTGGCCGATGCAAACCTGGAAAACCAGTTGCAAGTAGCAACATCATCAATACCAGCTAACATCACACACCTCACCAAACAGAAGCATTTGCAGCCATCACTTTAGGGGTGAGTTAATTTAAATGTTTGACCAAATATAACAAGCACATTTTTAAGTTGATCATTTTGTACGGCCCCCAAAGGATTTTATAAATACCCTGTATCAACTATTGCCGCAAACACCAATTGATGTTTACATAAACAGGCACACCCTATGAGTTTGCATTTGCATGTGTGCACAGATCATCAGCACCGCTTTTACATTTTTTTTTTTTTATTATTTTTATTATTTTATTATCATTTATGTTTTTGACAATTTTTTTCTTTGCTATCACAAGGAGACTAACAAGTACCCTATATTATAGCACTGGGATAGGGTTTCTATTTTTCTGTAATATCTGCTCTATATAGGGGAGTGGCTGTCCAAGCATTTTCACTGGATTTGCTGAGATAAGAAAGAACCTTTGTTCCCTTTAATTCCAAACATTTGCAAGTACACGGCATGTTCAGCTTGTATCGGAATTGTGAGAGTTCTGGCTGTATGTATTCTGCATATAGCCATACATGATATCTGTGTAGTGTGGTGGTGGGTGTAATACAGAGCCTCTGTGCTACAAGAGCACTATACCTCCCTGGTTTGTGGGTGGATTTGTTGTAAGTACACCCTGTAATGGCACTGTGGATAGTTTCCATACTCCTGGGTGTACCTCTGTTGCTGCTGCTGCTCTATTTGATTCTACGGTTTTATTATGGATGGGGTAGTCTGTTTCGGGAAGATTTTGTTCAGCCGCCAAAGCCGCTTGTCCATGACAAGAGGAGCCGAGACAAAGTACTCAAACAAGGTATGTGTAATTGTGTGACCACTTTCTTATTTAATTTAGTGCAGTGATAGGCTTCCCAGGGTCTACAGTCTCTTGGGAATTGAAATCTCTGAATTTCTAGTACAAGGAGGTAAGAGCTCAGCCAACTAGCATCCACCCATAAGTGATAAAATACATTTTAGGTGAACTGATCCTGTAATGGTAAAAAATGTGGAGTATGTAGCATACAGCACAGCACACATAATGAAGAGGTGTGGAGTATATAACATACAGCTGGGTGCATAGAGTGGAGTGCTTAGGAGTATATCAAATATAGCAAAGTGTGTAGAGTATAGTCATGTGGGGTATATTATTGTACATACTGTAGATTGTAGAGTAGAGTAATGTTCAATATATTAAATGCATGCAACAGTGAGAAGTATATAACATTCTAAAAAAGTAGAGTAGAATGTACAGCACAGTGTACAGGGTAGAGTTGTGTGATGTATTTACTCATACAGTGGCTGGGATTATGTAACATACAGAAGTGTATAGCATGGGATGGTGTGTAGAGGGCGTAACTAGAACCTTCAGGGCCCTGATGCAAGAAACCATAAAGGGCCCCCCTACGGTGGTGGAACGCCAGGGCCCAGTCGCAAATGTGACCTTTGTGACCCTGGTAGTTCCGCCACTGGTGTCAGTAGTTTTTTTTTTTCTTTATTTTGTTTTTTTTTTTACTTATTTTGTTTTACAATTTTATGTGTTAATTATTATTTTTTTTTTTTTTTACAATTTTTTAGGAGCCCTTTTGGGGGCTTTGGTAAAATATCAGGGGTCCAAACAGACCTCTTATGTTTCACCTTTGAGACAGAAAGGAGATTGAGGACAGAGCCCTCAATCTCCATCTCTGCAGCCTCAAAAGCACAGAATGAATAGGCAGGAATAGCTCTGTACAGACTGAAGAATAGTAAACTCAGTTACGAATGTACAGAAAATACATGCAGCAGATAAAATGTACCATCATACAATACTGCTGTTAAAAGCCCAAATAATAAATGTCCATATGTGAAAATATATATATATATATATATATATATATATTTTTTTTTTTAATGTTACAGTGCTTTAAACATTCTTCTTATAGTGCTCCATATCTAAAGTGCTTCAGGGCAACTTCTATGTGCAATAAAAGGGCCTCTGTGCAGCTTATACACTTTTGGTGCCTCATACACCACTCTGTGTCTTGTAACACTCACCAGATCTCTTTGACTTTATGCCCATTTAGATACAAAGCCCCCATAGTCTTGTGGATATTACCCTCCCAGGTCTTTGCAGGAATCAAGAAGCTCCTCCACTCCTCCAGAACTCTCCTTCAACCACAGTTTTCACTCCTCATATTACAAGGGGACAGAAGGGGAGCCCACTTAGTATAATACCAATCAGTCGTCTTGGCTGACGAAATGCGTTCGGCGGGACTATCCGGTGATATCATTTTTAGTTAGTGGAACGCATGCGGCGGCGGCGGCGTTTCCTGGTCTTACAACGACTTTTACATTTCGTACAAGTGAGTGTAACCATGGCATTTTAAATGAATTTCTTTTAATAAAATGGTATTATACTATGTGGGCTCCCCTTCTGTCTCCTTGTATGAGATCTGAGGAGTGAATACACAGTGGTTGAAGGAGAGTGCTGGAGGAGTGGAGGAGCTGCCTGACTCCTGCAAATATCCAGGAGGGTAATATCCACAAGCCTATGGAGACTTTGTAGCTGAAAGGCACAAAGTCAAAGAGATCTGGTGAGTGTTACAGGACACCGAGTGGTGTATGAGGCAAGGAAAGTGTATAAGCTGCATGGAGGCACTTTATATATACTGTACACATAGGAGTTGCCCTGAAGCACTTTAGAAATGGAGCATTATAAGATTTATTTTTTATATTTTAACATATGGACATCTATTATTTGGACTTAACAGCAGTATTGTATGATGGTAAATTTTTATGTGCTGCATGTATTTTCTGAATGAGTTGACTGCACATTTTTTGTCGTAATAGATTGAATGATATGATTATAGGAACAGCGATGTAAATAGTGAAGAAACGTTTAATATAAGAAACTAATTTGTGGGTACCTGGTGAACAGCAGCAGTCTCAATAGAAAAAGATGATTTAAAGTGACAGTGCTGTGGAATTAATATATATATATATGAATGAACAGGGTCAGTGATCAGTACGGATCACTGACTATATTCATTAAGACAAGGAAGGGCCAGCAAATTACATATTTACCAGCTCTTTCCCGGCTCTCCAGTCTGAAAGCACCCCCCGCAGCAGCCTGAAGAAGAGGGAAGAGTTGCAGGGGATGAGGGGGGTCAGGAGAGAGCACAGGAGCCCAATCACAGCAGATGGTAGACAACATAGGCGGCAGGGGGAATGCAGAGCAGGGGTGTCAAACTCAATTTCATTGCTGGCCGCATCAGCATTATGGGGGTAGGAGAAGAAAAGCAGCGCCACCTCAGTGTAGATTAAAAGGTTATTTATTACATAAAAACAATGTAGTAACACGAATGCGAGCACCCCCCTGCCACTATTGGATGTAAGCCTGGATACTGAACGCTGCCAGAAACACAGGAAGTGTCGGACTCCACCGGCACAGCCAGGACCACGGCCGCCACAGCCTACTTCCCTAACATCCCTACAGTGTTGCAGATGAACCATCACCATTTGCTGATCAACTATTTCCTCTGTGTGAGTTACTACATTGTTTTATGTAATAAATAACCTTTTAATCTAAACTGAGGTGGCGCTGCTTTTCTTCTCCTACCCCTTTTTGACTGTTGCAGAGTCCCTCTAGCTCTGTATGAAGCCTGCAGCCACCTCCACCATCCATCTTCACTAACCCCAGGGATTGAACTATCCTGCATACCTCCTAAAAAGACTACCTACAGCCACAGTTGAAACTTTTTTCATAAGATCAAATGTACTTGACTCTTTCACTGGCACAGGTCGAACGTTGTGTATATGTACGCATCAGCATTATGATTGTCCTCAAAGGGCTGGCTATATCTGTTAAACTAGATGTCCAGAGCCACCCCCCCCCTTACATTAGATGTCAAGAGCCCCTCACCATCAGAAGCCCAGAGTCCCCATCCTCTTCATCACAGTGCACCCCACTTACCTTGTGCTGCTGCTGGGAAGAAGAAAGTGCAGGTCTGGAGGAGGACCAGAGGAGGGCTGGAATAAGCTTAATGCTGAGACCAGGGAAGGGGCAGATAACAGGGTGCTGAGGTTACACAGGGAGGTTCAGGATCTGTAAGAGGAGTTCTGTCCTCCTCTCTGCTGCCAACTGCTGAAACAAGGTTGAGGCAGAGACAATGCAGCTGCAGGAGAGGTGCGAGGGCCACATAAAATGGCCTGGAGGACCAGATTCGGCCCATGGGCCTTGTGTTTGACACATGTGATGTAGAAGAACTAACCCCCTCCACTTTTCTCCTGTAGCTGCTGAAAGGCTGTAGGAAGAAAATGAAGGGGATTGGTTCCTCTTCAAGCCCCCTTCCCGATGCCCCTCCTATCCAGGTACACAGGGGGCCGGGTTGCAATTTCAGCCCCTGCGACCCTTGTATGTACGCCCATGGTGGTGTGGAGTATATAATGTATAACATAATGTATAGAGGGGAGAAGTGTAAAGTATAAAATGTATAGCACAGTGTACAGAGTAGAGTAGGTTGGAGCATAGAATGTAAAGTACACATGGGGAATAGTATAGATTGTATAACATGCAGTAGAGTGCATGTTATAGGGTGGTGCAGAGTTTTTTATTTACAGCGCAGTGTACAAAGCAGAGCAATGTGGAGTATGGAATATACAGCACAGTATACAGAGTGGAATGGTGTGGAGTAAAGAATGTACAGCAAAGTGAACAGAGTGGAGTGCAATGAATCCTATAACATACAGCTGAGTGTTTTGGGTGGAGTAGTGTGGAATATATAATATATACCTTAGTTCACTGTACAGGGTGTAGTGGTGTGGAGTATAAATTGTACAGCACAGTACTGTATTTACGATATGTACAAAAAATTTCCCGTGTCCTCTGTCTTCTCTTCCCCTCTCCCCCTGTCAGCTTTATGAAATTCTGTAATCCCAAAAAAAAAAAAAACCTTAGTTAAAGTCCTTGTAAAATTATGTAATACATTCTGTAAAAAGAGTATATAATGTGTAGCATGTCTCCTTGTGTAACTTTATTGTGGAATATGCCTTATTTACAGCGCCGCTGGGCGCTCACGTGACCCGCCGGAGCTCTTGTTCCCCGCTTCGAATATTGCAGGAGGAGAGGCTGAGATCCCTGCTGATGTCAGCCGGCACTGAGCACTGCAGAGGGAGGGGCCACTTACGTCAGCCGGGAGGAGAGGAGAAGAGCTCTGATGGTCACGCGAGCGCCCAGCGGCGCTGTAAATAAGGTATTTTCCACAATAAAGTTACACAAGGAGACACACTGCACAATATTTAATCTTTTTTACAGACGGATAACATGATTTTACAAGGACTTTAATTAGAGCTTATTTTCGGGGTACCACTTATATTACAGTCATCCCAGAAACTCACGCTAGGTCTTATTTTTGGGGGAAAACCGTATGTTGTGGTTTGCAAGTGGTTTACCGGGGTAATGAAGCTGAAGCTATCAGCCATAACCCCTATATCTTGCCGGTTGCCGGTGTTTTTCGGGCTTACCGTTTCCACCGGCTCGCCCAAGAAATGATCTGACGGTGCGGCCGGCTGGTCACAGGGGCAATGAGAGACTAGATCATCTCAAATTGCGTGTATGGCCTTGGAGGAACGGAGCAACGTCATGACATTACTTCCAGTCTAGGGAGGAAGTAAACACTTTTTTTTTTTTAAATAAAAGATACAGTTTTTTTTTTTGATCTTTTGCTTTTGAAGGTAAAGGAGAGATATGGGGTCTTTTTGACGCCAGATCTCTCTATTAAGTGGACCTGTCATACTTATTTCTACTACAAGGTACATTACTTGTAATAGGAATAAAAGTAATTAAAAAATAAATGGACAGTGTAAAAATAAAAAATAAAAGAAATAAGAAAAAAAAAGATGTAAAGCGCCCCTATCCCTCCAAGCTTGTGTGCAGAAGCAAACGCATAGTAAATCGCGCACGCATATGTAAATGGTGTTCGCACCACCCATGTGAGGTATCGTCACAAACGTTAGAGCACGTGCAATATTTCTAGTGCTGGTTCTCCTCTGCAAATCTAAAATGGTAACCTTATCGCCTATAGAGATTTTTTTAGTTTGTCACCACTCCACGAGCGTGCGCAATTTTAAAGCACAACATGTTAGGTATCTATTTACTCAGCGTAACATCATCTTTCATAATATACCAAAAATTAGGGTATATATTGTTTTTTTATTTTATTTTTAAATTTTAAAAAGTGTAGCGTAACATCTCTTTCATATTATACAAAAAATGGGGGTATATATTGCATTTTTAAAATTTTTACATTTTAAAAAGTGTATTTTTCCCAAAAAAATTGTGTTTGAAAAAACGCTGTGCAAATAACTTGTGACAACAAAAATAGCAATGATTGCCATTTTATTCCCTAGGGTCTATGTTAAAAAATATATTTATATTGGTGCAGGGTTATAAGTCATTTTCTAGCAAAAAATACTGATTTAAATTTGTATACAAAAAAGGCTTGGTCTTTAAGTGGATATTGTAGGTTTGCTTGCCCTTTGATAGGACTGATTGTTTGTCTAGTGCAGGTTTCTCCCAGGACAAGATCCCCCCAAACCTGGATGCGTTGGTCATCGGCAGCGGTGTTGGAGGCCTGACAGCGGCTACTGCCCTTGCTAAGGCTGGTAAGAAGGTTCTTGTGCTGGAGCAGCATGACCAGGCTGGAGGAAGTTGTCACACTTTCCAAGAACATGGATTTGAGTTTGATGTGGGTGAGTGTGTGTTCTATACTTATATCAAGGTGGATGGACTGTGATCCTTATCTAAAATACCTGAGGATGTGGTGGTACTAGTTACATACAGTATATATATATATATATATATATACCATGCAAATATAGTGATATTTGACCAGTCTAGATGTTTGGGGTCCATAGTGTGTGATGTGACCATGTGACCATTAGAGGGTCAGAATCAATTATACAATTACTTCCACAAACTGGGAAGATATTGTTTGACTTTTAGTCTACTAAAAATGTCCATATTCAATTGATTAGGTGGCAAGATATAGTCTTTGAATATTTATGTGGGTTTTCCAACTTATCAGATTTGCTGGCCTGCCCTTTACATTATATTGGAAATGACCCAAATGAAACTTACAGTGCCACTCTAAGCTGAGACAGAGATCTCCCCAGCGGTTGCAGTGAAGGGAGCTGGCGTCAGTGCAATATTTAGAGGTGTAAGAGCATTATCAAAGATAGGAAAGGGCGCTGCTCATCCACCCCAGTGCATTAGTATGTAGATAAATGTGGCCTCATCCAGCGTCACTACAACCATGTCCCCGTGACATGTTTCGCCCCACTCACCAGGGCTCACCACTCACCTTGTAAAATCAGACCAGAGATCTGTAACCAAGCCCCGTTAGGTGGGGCAAAACATGCCAGGGGGAGGTGGCTGGACTGACGCTGGCGGAGGTCACATTCATTGACATACTAATACACTGGTTTGATAAGCAGAATTCAAATTACATTACATTTTCGGAGGGCAGGTTAGATCGTAGGGTTTTAGAAAAATGGTTAGCCAAATTTTGGGAACCTAAAGTGCATGTCAGCGCAAAATATTTCCTTATATTTTAGCCCTTTCTTCTGGTCAGAATGCCAACCAGCCCCGAAATTCCTGTTTGGGCTAACACCACGATGCCTGTTCAGCAATAAAATACTAACCAGGGTTGTCAGTCCTTATTACTGGAATACAGGATTCTGAATATCTCTTCAAATAAAAGTTTTGACTGTAGTTGGGCTTTAATATAATAGTGGGTAAGAAGTTGTGGTCACCTGTAGCTCCATGCCTTCTTTGGGATTGGAGGACTTGTCCCAGCATGCAGGACTCCTGTCTCTGACATGTGAGTCCTCATTAGCTTGTAAGATACTTTGTGTATCCTTTTTTTAATAGGAGTATGTATCTGGTACAATCAAAAATTCTGGTAAAGTATATGGAAGGCTTGTGACCTGCTAAGAAATATCAACTTTATAAGAGTCAGCTGTACGCAGAAGGTAATTCTAGAATTTTCTGTTCTGGGGCAGGACTACACTATGTGGGGCAGATGCATGAAGGAGGAATGCTACGAGTGATCATGGACCAGTTAACAGAAGGACAACTTCAATGGAACCTCTTAGGACCTCAGTATGACTCTATTAAGATAGGCCTCAAGGTCTATCGACTGTATGCAGGAAAAGCTGAATTCCCTGACACCCTGAAGAAGCAATTCCCTGGAGAGGAGGAAGCTATTGAGAAGTTTGTTGCCTTGATGAAGGTAAGGGATTGAAACAATGTCAGCTCTTGTGTGCTTGCAAGAACCAGAATCTGTCTTCATATGAGCTTCCTCTAATACTCTGCAGAGCAATACTCGGACTGAGAGAGGGCCTTGAGAGTGAACTTGAGGACAGAAGTAGAGAGCATGGGGAAGGCCTTATTAGTGACTTGTCTGTGTGTGTGTGTATATATATATATATATATTTATATATATATATATTGTGAGGGATTAGCTCGGTGGCGGGTGTGGATGACCCCTTGGGGGGTGCGTTTTCCCAGAGAGGTAGCCGACAAGTGCTTGCAAACAAACAGTGTGGTTTATTAAATGGTGTTTTCTTCACCAGGCTGTATGCAGCAAAACATCCAAAATAAAATAAAACAGAAAATAAATCCTTGCCTCTGTGGGCGGCTACCTTCTCACAACTGGAACCTGCCTAAGTGTCTGTCTCCAACCTACCGTCGGGCAGACTTCCTTGTCCTACAGCGGACACTCAATAGTCCTTTTATAATAGCTTCACAGGGCAACACAGTCCTTTTGTTTCTTTCACATCAACAGTTCGTCTTCTCACCTTTGAGACGTATTCACCCTTGGTTACCGTCCCGGGCACACATCACTCCGGGGGGTCTTCTCCCAGGCCCACACATCCTGTCGGGAGGCACACGCTGACTGTCCTCCTGCTCCCAGCCCACATGGCTTCAGGATGCAGCCGTTTGTCTGCCTTCCTCTCCCAGCCCACACAGCGACAGGAGGCAGCAAACAATAGGAATTTCTATGAACAAATTATAGAGCCTTAACTCCCTCATTCTGAACAGGTGAAGGCCTTTCAACTTCCTGCTGGCTAGCTCTGTAGCCAACACCCTAAATTAATTAATGGACTTTCTAAATCAGGTGGAAATGTATCTCCTTCCTGTGACTACATTCCCAGATTTAGCTGACTTCCTGTTACATACCCCCCCCTCTTGTTTCAACCCTAGGGTTGGGACACAGATTTCCAGGCACGCATGTGTCAAGCACTGCTGACTCACTGATAAGCCTCCTATTATCCTCAAGCTTCCGGATGAAACTGTTTTGTCATCTTCATTGACGGATTTCTCATAAATGCCACACAGTTTGTCTCTCATCTCATATACACATTCTTCAACTGCATTTTTGGCATCATTTCGCTCCTTCTCGTTTCTGTCATCTTCATTGACAGCTTTCTCATAAATGTCAGACAGCTTGTCCCTCATAACCGTCTGTCCAATCCACCACGGAGGACCGTGATCCATAGGCAACTCAATTGGGCTAGTCTTAATGTCTTCAACATTCTTAAGACGCCTCTCTCTGCAATCCATAAATGTTTTCCACACAACTTTGAGAACCTTTGCTTCACTAAGCTTTGTTCCAAGTAGGGACTCTTGACATCCCTCTGTGACTTGAGTTGCCTCTCCATACAGCTGTACACAATCATTGACTTTTTGTTGTAAAAGGGAATGATCTTCCTTCTTGAGCTTTGCTTGCTCTAAGATGCTGTGCAGAGGATTTTCCAATTGAGACAACAGGCTGTCACACATTTCTTCAAAGTGACCCCTGTTCCTTTTCCCAGAGATATCAATATCATTCAAACATTTCATATTCATAGGCAGATCTGAAGCATTTGCACTCATCAACTTCTTAAACTTTTCGCCCTCCTGAGCGAGTCGCAGTAAAGGCCTACTATTTGATTTGATATTCAGTTTATATTTCTTGCCAAACTCTTCACAGAAGTAGCCAACCAGAACATCATCAACTTTCCTTCCACCAACATAGGGGTTAAAGGCAACAACACAGTTGAACCCAGCGATCTGGGTGGTATCCATTATAGACCTCCTCTCTGCATCAGTGAAGAAGCATGGAACTGCAACACATTCTTTTACAGGTTTCTTCAATGCACTTTCTGCTGAACTATTTGACCGCTCAAGGTCACCTAGTTCTTTTTCTCTATCTGAATTCCACATGGAATGCATTTCAAGATCACGATCAAACTTCTGCCACCCGTCTTTCACCAGTTCCATTTTGGAAACACTCCCTGAAAGGCACTTATTCATTTGCTTCACGTTTTCACCAACAGCCTTAGTTTTCTCCACTAGGTTTTCAGCCTGAACTGAGAAATCACCACATTTCTTACTCAGCTCCTTTGTTTGCTGAAGTTCTAATGATACATTTTCCAATGCTTGAAGTTTTTGAAGGAACGGTTTATTCCAAAGGGGTGATTCAAGCCACATGTCGTCACATTTCTGAGGCTCACTCAGGACAGACCCCAAAACACTGATCCTTTTAAAAACTGCATCAGGCACACTATCCCCTCTTTGGGACAGATCCTCTGTTGCCTGGAATTCCTCTTCCAGTTCCTGCAACGGAATCTTCATCTCTTCTACTTGCTGTTCTAAGGCTCGCTTAGACTTTTCTAGCTCCTGAACGCTTTTCACAACATCATCCTTGGAGCTGACCAATTCTTCCATTTCTGTACGCAGCTGTTTAACACTTTCTAGTTCAGCCTTACACTCTAGAGCTTCCTCCAAAGAGCGAGCCAAGAACAGGGCTTTGCTCTCGTTATCACGCACCTCCGTTTCTGCACGTGCGCGTTCTTCTGCATATTTTTCAGACACAGTCTTCTCTTCACCAAGCATCTGATCAAACTTCTTTTTCACATCTTCAACACACTGTAATGAACCAACGCTTTCTTCCATGCGTTTTTTCATATCCGCTATCTGAGCTTGCAATGTTGCGACTTGCTCTGATAGGTTTTTCTTTGCTTCCGCCTCCTCTTTTAATTGTTCCAGGAAGCCATTTTTCTCATCTTCCATTTGTTTGAGCTTTGTGCTAAAACTCAGCCTTTGACACCTCTCTTCCTGTAAGAGTTCCTGCGTGTCTTGCAGCTGTGATTCCAAGATAGAAAAATCTTCCGCAATTTCTCTAGATTTGCTGTCTGCTTGAGAAAGCTGATTTGTAACATTGTCCAACTCAACCTGCAATCGGGTTGCCTTCTCTGACAGCTTAGCACACACTCGGTCACCTTCTGACACCTTGACTTGCGATTCCTGCAGCTGTGCCTCTACTTTTTTTCTCTTGTGTTCAGAATCTCCTTTTCCCTGCATAAGAGCTTTCACCTCACTGGCTAGCATCTGGGAATAAGAATGTAATTCTGCCACACAGGCTTCTTTCTCCTTTAACTGCTGCTGGACACGTTGGGCTTCATCTTTCCAACTTTCACAGTCCGCACGCCATTCATCTACCACATTGCTCAAAGTAGTGAGCTCATACACAGTACTCAGTAATTTAGCCTCTCTTTCACTTTTCTCTTTGTCGCTGAGAGACAATGTCGCTTTCAGAGCGACATTCTGTTCCTGCGACTCCTGCAGGTCTATTTTTGTAACTTCCAAACACTGAAGACTTTTTTCCAGCTGATTACGCAACTCCAACATATCAGCCATACTTTGCTTCTGCAAAGTCTGAATTTCACTTTCCTTTTCCATGAGGATGGTATCTTTCTCCATTATAGTCTCTCTGCGTTTTTGCAACTCGACCAAAAGAAGAGCAGTGGATTCTTCCCACTGTAACACATGAGACTTGAGTAGTTCATTCATTTCCTGCAAGTTTCTATGCTCCATTTTAAGCAATTCCAAGGCTTGTTCCTTTTCTTCCATTTTCCGTTGCAAGGCATCCAACTCAGCCCTGCACACATACTCGGTTTCCTCCAAACCGATGGCCTCCATTGGCTGCTGGCGTCTCTGTTTCCAGCCTGCCATGCTCTCTTGATGAGCCTTTTGTTGAGCTGCAAAGCTCTGCTGAAAATCCGCATTTGCCTGCTGTTGAGCTGCATTTGCTTGCTGTTGAGCTGCATTTGATATAATCAGATGTTTCAACATCTCCTCCATTTTGAGTTTACTTTTCATCTGAGCACACTGCGTCTCCATAGCGGTTTCATCAGTGTTGCTAGGGACAACAACCTTCCTCTTTAGTAGACTCTCTTTAGGCATGGATGGGGCTGGTTCAGACGGCAACATCCCCTCCATCCATAGAATCCGGTCTCTCATTTCATCTATCTTTGCATTCTTCAGGCGTTTTGAACGCCCCATCTTCAATAACTCCACAAACAAATTTTTCACAGTCCAGCAAAAAATTTTCAGACCACTGTCTCTTTAACACATGTAGTTTTTCTCTCTCTCTTGCAAGATCTCTTTTCCTGCACACACAGTTTGTGCAGTCACTTGCACCAGACACAACAAAGTTCACCAAATAATTTTGAGACCGCTGTCTCTTTAAAACACTTTTTTTTTCTGTCAGGATCTTCTCTCCTGCACACATAGATTGTGCAATCTCATGCACCAGATAAAGTTCATCAAACATTTGCACTTCCTTGCAGGGATCTCTGCTTATGCCTGCATCCTCCACCATATGTGAGGGATTAGCTCGGTGGCGGGTGTGGATGACCCCTTGGGGGGTGCGTTTTCCCAGAGAGGTAGCCGACAAGTGCTTGCAAACAAACAGTGTGGTTTATTAAATGGTGTTTTCTTCACCAGGCTGTATGCAGCAAAACATCCAAAATAAAATAAAACAGAAAATAAATCCTTGCCTCTGTGGGCGGCTACCTTCTCACAACTGGAACCTGCCTAAGTGTCTGTCTCCAACCTACCGTCGGGCAGACTTCCTTGTCCTACAGCGGACACTCAATAGTCCTTTTATAATAGCTTCACAGGGCAACACAGTCCTTTTGTTTCTTTCACATCAACAGTTCGTCTTCTCACCTTTGAGACGTATTCACCCTTGGTTACCGTCCCGGGCACACATCACTCCGGGGGGTCTTCTCCCAGGCCCACACATCCTGTCGGGAGGCACACGCTGACTGTCCTCCTGCTCCCAGCCCACATGGCTTCAGGATGCAGCCGTTTGTCTGCCTTCCTCTCCCAGCCCACACGGCGACAGGAGGCAGCAAACAATAGGAATTTCTCTGAACAAATTATAGAGCCTTAACTCCCTCATTCTGAACAGGTGAATGCCTTTCAACTTCCTGCTGGCTAGCTCTGTAGCCAACACCCTAAATTAATTAATGGACTTTCTAAATCAGGTGGAAATGTATCTCCTTCCTGTGACTACATTCCCAGATTTAGCTGACTTCCTGTTACAATATATATATATATATATATAAAACATACAGTATATACGACTTGTCCAATCAGCAGGTGGTGATGTTGACCAAGCTGTATTGTTTCCGCAGTGTAAGTTTAGGACTTGAAGGAAACACAGGCGCCACTCTAAGTGCAATAACTTGAAATTTTATTTGGATAAGACCACCGGAAAAGAGGGTACTCACAAACGTGATGAATAAAGGGCTCATAAAGACACTCCGGTAAGGATCAGGATGGCTAGAGCGGAAACGGTAGACAGGCTGTAGCGGTGAATGCCGCACTTTCTAGTCCCGGGGACACTCAAATGCCGGTCCATCGTCACTTCCGCAAGCGTGATTACGTCATGGCGCCGGCTTCCATGACGCTCTAGCCATCCTGATCCTTACCGGAGTGTCTTTATGAGCCCTTTATTCATCACTTTTGTGAGTACCCCCTTTTCCAGTGGTCTTATCCAAATAAAATTTCAAGTTATTGCACTTAGAGTGGCGCCTGTGTTTCCTTCTAGTTTGACTCCAAGCAAATCTTCTACTTGTCACTAGAGCTGCCTCAGGAGTGCACCTTGGGATTTTTATGGACCATTCTATGGACCTTGTTATACATGGACTTACGACTTGTCCTTTTTATTGATAATTATTCATTCTGGTCATTGTGTGTTTAGTAATACTGGTGAAGTCCCTGTTGATACTCTCATTCCCCGTTGTGCGCCAGCTGTTTTATTTTTAGTAGGTTTAGGACTTGGCTGTGATGGTTGGCAGGAGCGTTTGGATCCTATGACTTACAAATCCTTTGCCAGGATAAACAGTTTCAACTTCATAATTAGCTGCTCACCTGGATGTCAGCTTTAAAACCCAATCCCGAGTTGTGCAGATTTCTCCCTTGCAGCAACCCCGAGTCCTTTCTTTTTTTAAATCAATGTCATATACATAGCTTTTTTTCATGGATCTTCATTTTGGTCACCGATTTAATTGGTCCTCTTCCTCCTCCTCCTGCTTCAGCAGCAACTACTGAATACTCCAGATACAAGAATCTCTTAATGATCTGATGGCATTTCCTGCAACATTGTCTTGTGAGTCCAGCAGTGGCGGCTGGTGAAGTTTTAAGATGGGGGGGCGCAAGACCCCGCCCTTCCATTTTGATCCCTCCCATTTCTCAGAAGCCACACCCCTTATAGACTCCACCCATTTTGTCCCCTGTATTTTGCTTGCGTGAACCAATTCTCCCAATATATCACATATTAAGGGGTCTCTCAGTACTAGTATATCCCATAATAGGGAACAGGGGCCCTATTATGGGATATACTGTGAGAGACATACTATTATGGGATACATGGACTGAGAGTGGCACAAACCCCACAGTACAGACCCCTCCAGCACAAACCCGCACAAACAACTCAAGCACAAACCCCACAGTACATGCCCTCTAGCATAAACCCCACAGTACAGGCCCCTAGCACAAACCCCACAGTACATGCCCCCTTCAATATAGTGACCACCAGTATAAATGCCCCCTTTCAATGTAGTGACCAGCATACATGTCCCCAATGCAGTGACCAGTATACATGTCCCCAATGCAGAGCTATGTGTGCGTGCCTCCAATGCAGTGACCACCAGTATACATGTCCCCAATGCAGAGCTATGCGTGCGTGCCTCCAGTGCAGCCAGTAAACATGTCCCCAATGCAGAGCTATGCATGCTTGCCTCCAGTGCAGCCAGTAAACATGTCCCCAATGCAGAGCTATGCATGCTTGCCTCCAGTGCAGCCAGTAAACATGTCCCCAATGCAGAGCTATGCATGCGTGCCTCCAGTGCAGCCAGTAAACATGTCCCCAATGCAGAGCTATGCATGCGATGCGTGCCTCCAGTGCAGCCAGTATACATGTCCCCAATGCAGAGCTATGCATGCGTGCCTCCAGTGCAGCCAGTATACATGTCCCCAATGCAGAGCTATGCATGCGTGCCTCCAGTGCAGCCAGTATACATGTCCCCAATGCAGAGCTATGCGTGCGTGCCTCCAGTGCAGTCAGTATACATGTTCCCCAATGCAGAGCTATGCATGCATGCCTCCAGTGCAGCCAGTATACATGTCCCCAATGCAGAGCTATGCATGCGTGCCTCCAGTGCAGCCAGTATACATGTCCCCAATGCAGAGCTATGCATGCGTGCCTCCAGTGCAACCAGTATACATGTCCCCAATGCAGAGCTATGCATGCGTGCCTCCAGTGCAGCCAGTAAACATGTCCCCAATGCAGAGCTATGCATGCGATGCGTGCCTCCAGTGCAGTCAGTATACATGTTCCCCAATGCAGAGCTATGCGTGCATGCCTCCAGTGCAGCCAGTATACATGTCCCCAATGCAGAGCTATGCATGCGTGCCTCCAGTGCAGCCAGTAAACATGTCCCCAATGCAGAGCTATGCGTGCGTGCCTCCAGTGCAGCCAGTAAACATGTCCCCAATGCAGAGCTTTGCATGCGTGCCTCCAGTGCAGCCAGTAAACATGTTCCCAATGCAGAGCTATGCATGCTTGCCTCCAGTGCAGCCAGTAAACATGTCCCCAATGCAGAGCTATGCATGCTTGCCTCCAGTGCAGCCAGTAAACATGTCCCCAATGCAGAGCTATGCATGCTTGCCTCCAGTGCAGCCAGTAAACATGTCCCCAATGCAGAGCTATGCATGCTTGCCTCCAGTGCAGCCAGTAAACATGTCCCCAATGCAGAGCTATGCATTCGATGCGTGCCTCCAGTGCAGCCAGTATACATGTTCGGATGCTCCCCAATGCAGAGCTATGCGTGCGTGCCCGACTGAGAGCAGTGCACTTACCTGTGAGTCACGGCGGCTTCTCCCTCTCCTCTTCTTCGTTCGGCGGCGGGAAGGTGATCGGCGCTTCTCCCTCTTCTGCGGCGGGTGACCGGCGCGGGCTTCTTCTCCGGACTGGACTCCAGGTCTTCGGCGGCGGGAAGCTGACCGGGCGGTGACGGTGAGTGACTGATGCACGCACCGGCACCGCCCCCATTGCGACGTCAGCGGCGTCGCAATCGGATGTCCTGGATGATGATTAGTCCAGGCTGGAGACAAAAGTGAGGGTGTGCAAGCGCTGTGCCCCGTGCCCAGGTTACTCCCCCAGAAGGCACCCCCCCCCACCCCCAGCTTCCACATAGGCCGGCGGCGGCGAAGTTTGCGAACGCAATTTTTTTTTTTTTTGAAAACTTTATTGCTCATTTTGTCTTTTTTTTTTTCTTTTTTTAGGGGGGGGGGGGGGCGGCGCCCTGGCACCCCCTATGCACGGGCCGCCACTGGAGTCCAGTATGGTTTGATGACATAGCAGGAGTCAGATTGGGAAAGCGAGGGTAGCACTTTAAGCCAGTCTCGACAGCCTTTTGCTGAGTTGTCAGTCTTATATTATGAACTTGCAGACAGGAGGAAATAGCAGGGTGAGTAGAGAGAAAGCCTCACAATTGTTAATGCTCAGTCATTGTCCAATCAGCAGGCTGGTGTTTAGTCAGTGACCAAAAAGTATTGGCTAACTATAGTGGTGAAAAGTAGGGTCACTCACCCTTTGATATGTTGGTTGGCAGGTTGCATGGGTCAGATAATTACAAACATTTGAATAGGTAAAACAACTCATTTATATGCATTGATGTGTTCAGCTGTGTGCCTGAAATCCACTCATTTTAAAATGGTGTCTGAAAGAACTGTCTGTATTTCTTACAGTAGTAGCCCAGTGAAGGTTCAAAAGTGAAGTCTATTAAATGTCACAATGGATTTTTTGTATTAGACACTGATAAAAAAGGATTTTGTGAAAGATGGATGATGACGGTAAACCACTGCCAAAGTGGTAACAATTGTGTTATATTTCTGTTGTTAGACCTCAGTTCGCCATGTCCCCTTGGTGGCTGTGCTCAAGATGATGCCTCAGTGGCTTGCCCTGCTTCTGGTGAAGTCTGGTCTTCTCCATTGGCTTTCACCAGTATTTCGGCTTGCAGAGTCCACTCATCAGGAGGTGATCGGCAGGCTGACCAGTAATAAGGATCTGCAGACTATCTTCAGCTATCTCTTCTATGGTGAGTGATGGTGGCATTAAATTTATCAGTATGAGTCCATGCATGATCAGGAAAAGCAAACAATGGAAACAACTTTTACATTAATTGCAATGATAAAGCAATTATTCAGCCTTGTAGGTGTTAAAAGGGACTCCATTAGTCACTTAAAAAATCCAAATGAATATTCTCTGCAGTAAAGGAGTTGTTATATTCATGTCTTTGACAGCCCCTGTTCCCAAATTCTGCTTCAATGATGCAGCCTCCTGTTAGAATTTCCAGCATTCAACACTCCTGGGAGTGTCAGATGTCTGTGAACCCTGCCATGAGATGTGGTTCCATCCTTTGGCTCTTCTGTCTATCCTGTACAGCCAAGAAAATACTTCATTCTTAATTCCATTCTACCACCCATTGACCCCAAAGGGACCCCCAGTGGCAAGGTGGACTAACATTTACCCCAGGCCTGAGCCCATGGATAGTAATAGGGGATTGAAAAGCATTGGATGCCAGTTACTTTAGTATCTTTTTAAAGATTTTATTTAAAGATTTTAAACACATGAGAAGATTGGGGGTGCAGATACCCACACTTACAGATGCAACATTTACAGACTCCAGATCTGCTTGTACAGTGTAAAGGACCTTCACATGGAACAGCACACTCCAGCTGGTTTGCAGACTTTTCCATGCATCCTCCTAGGGCTCTGTGCATCCTCCTAGATGATTCACTTGGTTCCTGTGAGAAATCGGAATGTATAATTGGCACCCGGCTGCCCAGGTTGGGAGGGAAGGGGTTAATGCTTGTGTCACCTTCCCCTGGTGTTTGCAGGTTTTCCTTTTTAGTTCAGCTTCCTTTCTGTTTTATATAAAAAGAAGAGGCCAGGATCCTAGCATGGGGGCAGGGTTGAGGGGGACCAAGAACAAGGGGGACCAAGAGCAAGGGGAACCAAGAACAAGGGGAACCAAGAACAAATGGGAAAACAGAGAACGAGCTCGGGATGCCCACACTGAGACTTAGAATTATGTCTTAAGAAGCTTGTAGGAACATTGATCCATCAGCATACTCCCAAGGACATGAACTCCTTTGTTCAAACTATCTCCAGTTAGGACTCTTCACAAAGATGTTACACCCGTACAGGTAACCTGGGGCAGCCACAGTTGGGTTTAGTTAAGGAGAGGAGGTTGTTGCATGTTATACATGTTTTGCCAAAAGTCAGTAAAGTTATTTACTCTGCTCAAAGCCTGGTCTGAAGTTACTCAAGGGGTGGATGTAGGCAGGGCAGCCATCAGAAATGTTTGAGCCCCTTACACAGCTTTAGGCCTGGGCCCCTCCGAGCCTGACCACCAAGGGCCTGCACATGGGATATCCCACCAAACCCATACACCGGTCACCCCACCTGTATATATGTCAGCCCCCCTTACGCCTGTATATATGACAGCCCCCCCTCACACCTGTATATATGTCAACACCCCCTCACGCCTGTATATATTTCAACCCCTCACTCCTGTATATATGTCAGCCCCCTCACGCCTGTATATATGTCACCCCCTCACTCCTGTATATATGTCAGCACCCCCTCACACCCGTATATATGTCAGCCCCCCTCACACCCGTATATATGTCAGCCCCCCCTCAGACCCGTATATATGTCAGCCCCCCCTCAGACCCGTCTATATGTCACCACCCCCTCACACCTGTATATATGTCAGCACCCCCTCACACCTGTATATAGGTCAGTCCCTCCCTCACACCTGTACAGTAATCCCCCTCCATCGCGGTTCAGTTTTTGCGGTCCCGGTAATTCGCGTTTTTTTTGTAATGTTATTTTACTATATAAATCATTAAAAATGAAATATTTTTGTGTTTTCCACAGCTCTTGCTAAGTCTCTCAGTATCTTTTATGTGTTTAAATGAGTTTCTATTGTTTTAAAAGTGTGTTTAAAGACCTTAAAATGCTTTTACACGTACAGTGACAGTAAAAAAACATGCCTACAATGCATTTTAATAGGGTTTTTCTATTTCGCGGAATTTCACTTTTCGCGGCTGGGTCCGGAACGTAACCCCCGCAATGGAGGGGGGTTTACTGTATATATATCACCACCCCCTCACACCTGTATATATGTCACCACCCCCTCACACCTGTATATATGTCAGCCCCCCTCACACCTGTATATATGTCAGCCCCCCTCATACCTGTATATATGTCAGCCCCCCTCACTCCTGTATATATGTCAGCCCCCCTCACACCTGTATATATGTCAGCACCCCACATACACACAACTGTAAATAAACCCCCCCCACCCCCCCCCCTTTCCTTCACAGCCCCAAATTGTAAATGAGGTCTTCCTACCTAGTCCCAGCTCTTGTTTCCACAAAGCTGACACATTGCTGAGAAACAGAGGAGCTGCAGCCTATAACAGTACACAACACAGTACAAGCAGCACACACGAGGGGTGCACATGCAGAGTGTAGCCAGAGGTGGCAGTATTGAGCTTGATGTCTGAGCTCAATGACACAAAGTAGCAGAAGTTGCCAAGTTTGTTTCTGTAGTGCACAACATGGCTCCTATTCACCTGCTCCTGCCTTCTCCTGGCCTGGCCGGGCCCCTCGGGACCCTGGGCCCCTTACATTTGTATCCGCTGCCCCCCCCGCGTGTTGCCAGCCCTTGATGTAGGGTCCTGGCATCTCTCTCAACGGAACTAAGGTCTGAATAAGCACATTGAGGCCTGTGAAACATCACTACAACAAAAGGTTAATGTGCAAGGAAGTTGCTATGGGTAACCGGAAAGAAAAACAGCAACCAGTCGTGGCATTGTACTTGAATAGGTGACAGGATCTCCAGGAGGGAGAGGGTTCAGGTTCAGGGCAGACTACAGACCGTTCACCTCTCCAGGCCAAAGACTGGGGGGGGGGAAAGAGGGCCTAACAAACTTAGCCCCAAGTATTTATACTCTACCTAGAATGCATCACTGATAATAATCCTGCTAGTGGATGGCCAGAGGGAACATTCTGTAGTACCCTAGGGCTCTCTGTTGTCATGTTTCTCCCTGCCAGTCAATGCAGCTCAGAGCACATTTACAGCACTCTGTAAGGTATTCCCATGCGCATGCCCAGCCATTCAAACAACCGAACTTAGCAAACCCAGAAGGATGAGCGGGCGAAGACTGAAGCGCATGAGACCAGCTGGAGCGCTGACACTGCAGTACTGGAGGGCTTCATTTTTATTTTTTTAATCTTTTTATTGAATTAAAACATAACAACATACAAAATACAAAAGACAAACTACGGACAAGAATACAAAGTGCACTATTCAGATGATTAAAAATTACAGCTGATGCAAGGTCAAGGGGGGGATGCTGCTCACCATGTTAAAACAAAGAGTATACTATTTCCTATTCACCTTCCAACTTCTACTACCTTACACTCCATGAAAGGAGGTACAAGGGACAAAAGGACCACATAAACATTCAATTATCTGAGGGCATGCTTGAGGCCGTCATGGGGTTCCACCTATGCCATACTTTATCGTATTTTTTTGGGCATCCTCTATTCGTATACGTGTCTCTGTATAGGGGTAAGCTTTTGTTCCCAAGCTGTTTCCAAAAGGAGAGGGAAGGCGGGGAGGGTTGACTCCACTGCATCGTGGTGGATTTCCTGGCGTAAAAAAGGAGAAGCTGGTCAAAGTGTGCTCCGTTTTTGTTGGTGCCAGGGATTTAACCAATCCCAGTATACAGACCTCTATGGAGGGGCTAATGGAGAGAGATGTGACCAGATTTATTAAATCCAGAACCTCCACCCAGTAACAGGCCACATCCGGACAGGACCAAAAGACATGCAAGAAGTTCCCTGGAGAGCCACCACATCGCCAGCAGTTTGGCGAGTTGATTGGGTTCATCTTATGGAGTCTGTAGGGAGTAAAATAAGCCCTATGTTGTATTTTAAATCGGACGAAGCAAGCAGTCTCGCAATGAGACCAAAGTCTTGGAGGGCTTAATTTGCCAGGTAAGCCTGCCACATTGTGCTAACATTTGGTGCATACTAGCATATTATGGTGTAAACCTCCTGAGGGTCCATTAAAAAAAAATAAAAAAAAATATGTGGAGTTTAATTCTATTTTGAGAAAGTATTCTGTAATTTACAGTGCTTTGTGCTTTAGGGGAAAGGTCAGTCAGTTCCTTGCAGCCCATCTTGCCCTAAACTGATGAGCTATCCTAGTGCTATGTGTCAATTAATTTATCCTAATGAGTTTACTGATGTTCAGATTAGAATACTGATAAAACAATTAGTGAAGATAAGGAATGACACTTTGTTCCTTCCATCCAAGGGACAGTTTACTGATATTCTGATTACATGTCTGATAAACCAAATAATGCTGACACTGAAAAGTGATACATCACCTTCATTCCAAAGTACAGGGGTTTGGGGAGGGGTGTCACCTATAATGTAACAACTTATACAGAAAGCATGCTACAGCAATTCAATGTTACAAAATGTCACCATACTATAATAAAATATTATATTTTCCTTGAAGATACACAAAAACCTAAAGTAAATTCAACCTGGAACAAATATTCTTTACAAAAGTACTTTCTTAAAGAGGAAGTAAACCCGCTGCAAAAAAATATGGAAAAAAAAAACCTGTAATGGCAAAGGCACAATGAGCTAGTATGCATCACATACTAGCTCATTATGAAGAACTTACCTAAAAACGAAGCCCCCGCAGTGCCGACAGGACAGCCGACATGTTCGGCCGTCCTGCTTCCTGCATCGTGTCCTCCGGCCATCTGATTGGCGCGATTATATCACTCCCGGAATGCACGCAGGAGCCGCCGTTCATGGCACTGGGCTCTGAAGGAACGACACGGGTGGCCGTTCCTTCAGAGCCCATGCACCGATGACGTCATCGGCTGCATGCACTGTAAATATCTCCTAAACGGTGCAAGTTTAGGAGATATTTATAGCACCTATAGGTAAGCCTTAGGCTGGCCATACACAATACAATTTTCTTACGATTTTCTGAACAATTTTCTTGAAATTTACCTTCAACTATGTAGTGCAAAGGCCTGCCTAATTAGATACAAGTGAAAGTGTTGTTTAGCTTTGACCTCATATTTTGTGGTTTGTGGTAAATCTAACAGAAAATCGTACAACAAAAGTTGAACATGTATGGCCAGCCTTAATATAGGTAAATAGTAAATGTCAACAAAGTGGGTTTACAACCACTTTAAATACAATGTACTGTAGTTTATGGAACAATAACCAAATTTAGAAGGGTGTCCCCTCAGGCCAAGCAGAAGACTTTAAAAATAACATACAGCACAGAATACAAAGTGCAGTGGTCAGTTGTATTTTATATACAGATTTCAGGTCTCAGTGTATGCAACATACAGAGTGCAGAGGTGAGTAATATGTAATGTATAAAGTGCAGGGGTGAGGAGTATGTAACATACAGGGTGCAGGTGTATGTAAGGTACATAGTGCAAAGGACTGGTGTCCTCTCATCTTTATTTTTTTATATTTGAATGGTTCTTTTTCTGTGATAAATCTGGTCCTTAACATTATGTATATATTGCTCGAAGATGTGCACATTACTACCTGAAAATGTTTGCCTATTACCCTCCCAGTTTGGGGAGGTCTGGAGTTATCTTATGCTTTTTGTAACTAATTAACTGTAATTAAACATATTGAAATTAAAAAGTTGAACACGAGCCCAAGAACGTTTTTATTTTTCGACTTATAGGAGACCCCTGTCAGGTGTTTAGTTGCTGTCCCTGTTGGGGGCATTTTCATGTACATCCAGTTGTGCCTCCAGAAGAAGAAGGCATGTAGATTTGGCACCTGCTGCCGATTCAAACATGAATGCTCCAACTGTGGCGGGGCCCACCCCCGTCTCGCTGTTTCAAAGCAGGTAGTACTCTTTCCGGTGACACTGCGGGAAAAAGGCAAGACACCGGTGAGGGTGGACAGGATGGCTCCCTTTCTAAGTAGATATCCGGACCGGCTCGCTGCCCGGTTGTTAAAAGCCGGTTTATCGGAAGGTTTCGTGATTCCTTGCTACCTTTCTCAGATCCTGCCCTTGGCCGACAATTTGCGGTTGGCTCATTTGCCAACCTAATAAGTTCCGCTTGATACACCATCTTTCATTCCCGAAACGTGGGTCAGTCAACGATGCTATTGACCCTGAGACGTGTGCAGTGTCATATACCTCTTTGATGCGGCAGTCTTTTGGGTGCGGCATTACGGCAGGGGCTCCCTCATGGCTAAGACAGACATTGAGTCGGCCTTTCGCCTGTTGCAGGTCCACTCATGCAGTTTCATCTTTTGGGTTGCAGATGGTTGGGCGCCTTTTCCGTGGATGGCTGCCTTCCTATGGGTTGTTCCATATCTTGTGCCCTTTTTGAGACCTTTAGCTCTTTTGTCAAATGGGTGATTTGGAATGTGGTGGGGTTCAATTCGGTCCTCCATTACTTGGATGACTTTCTGTGCATTGGCCCTCCTTCTTCTAAGTTATATGGTGTACTGCTGGCAACTGTTCAACACATCGCTGAGCGTTTCGGTATTCCTCTTGCTGCTGACAAGACGGAAGGGCCCGACATCCTTGATTACGTTTTTGGGGATGGTCATTGATTCTCAGGCGATGGAATGTCCTCTGCTGGACGACAAGCTACTCACTCTCAAGGAAGAGGTTTGTCTGCTGTCTGGCAAGCATAAGATCCAGCTACAGGAGTTACAGTCTCTGTTGGGCAAGCTGAATTTCGCTTGCCACATTATGCCATTGGGCAGAGTCTTCTGCTGCCATGCCTGGGGTTTAAACCTCTAGACATTTTATTTGTTTAACTAGGGAACACATAGAAGACTTGTGGGTGTGGCACATTTTTTTGGAAACTTTTAATGGTCGGTTGCTCTTGATGGATGGGCTGGTCAGTAACTGTGATCTTGATTTTTACACTGACGCAGCCAGCTCCACCGGTTATGGAGCGTGTTTTGGTGGCCAGTGGAGCACGGAGCGCTGGCCCGCCGAATGGCTGGAGGCCGGTTTCTTGAAGAATATGGTTCTTCTTGAACATTTTCCGGTTCTGGTTGCCATAGAGTTATGGGGTGGGTCTTTTCGTGACAAGAAGGTTTGGCTCCACTGTGACAAACTGGGGGTTGTCCAAGTCATTTATTCGCTTTCTGGGTCCTCTCCGCCAGTGGTTTGACTCCTACGTCATCTTGTTTTGCGTTGTCTTCAACTGAATGTATTTTTGTATGCTGTTCATCTCTCGGGGGCGAAATATCTTGATTTACGTCATGGGCTCGGCCCTTCCCTCCTATACGCATGTTGCCCACTCATTGGGCCTGTTCAGTAGGTGCACCTGGAGGGAAGAGCCGAACCCATGATTTCACACAGCCATTGAGATCTGTGCAGGGGGGTGAGCAGACAAATGTGAATGTAATTACAAGCCCTTTTTATTTCCATTTTGTAAGTGTTTTTTAGATGGGGGCTTTTAATAAACTTTGTTCAAATGGAGAGTACTAGGTAGTTTGCCTTTGTACTTGCATGAGGTTCGCAGAGCAGTAAAAGGAGCTTGCAGAGCCGGATGCCAGGAGAGCAGAACGTAGCAGGAGATTGCTGGAGTGTCTATATACAAAGCTGATCGATCTCATCTGCGAGGTTAGGAGAAAAGGAGAAAATGGGACTTTGAAGGTACCCACCTATAACCCCGTGGAGAAAAAAAACTCAAGTGTTGGATAAAAAGTCTTTACATTTTATTGAAACATCATTAAAATGTTAACTACATAAAATCAATACATAGAACATATAAATCTTCCAATTGTAAAGCAATCTCTCTCCTAGGTAGTAAGAGAGAGAGAGAGAGAGAGAGAGAGAGAGAGAGAGATCTAAAGAAATACCTGTAGTATAAACATATGTCATTTATAAATATATCAAAATGAATGGATTTCACGGGTATCTCGGAGGATCACTACGCGTTTCGCTTGTAGCTTCTTCAGGGAATCCTGTCAATACCAGCTTCCAAAGGTAAGAAGGAGAGTATGGGGCATCTGGAGCCGTAGGATGGAAAAACAAAAGGGGGGGGGGCGGACCCGGACACACCTGTCCTGATCAGAAGGAGGGCCAAGAGCCCACACATCACAGATGTCCCTCTAGTGTCTCCAGAATTCAGGGGTCTCTACGAGCCAATAAAACCTATTTTGTAGGTGCTGATCCCTCATACAGCCCCCCTCCAAAGAGAAGGATCCAAGTGATGTCCAACTGTGGTCTTGCTGGATAGAGGTCTTGCTGCATAGAGGACACCTCCATGGTGGCAACAGTGCCTGAACACATATCTTAGAATAAGTCCAGAAAAAGTCCAGATACAGTGAAATGTCTAGAGCAGAAATGCTTTGTGATATCTAAATTTATTCTTTACGATGTTTGAGCCTTATGCACCTGAACAGGTCCCATCCCCCTCTATAGGGTTGTTGTTTTTTTCTGTTTTATGTTATTTTTCTTGTTTTTTATAACAGGCTTTAATGGCCCTGTCCCTGCGTGGGTAACTGTTGTATATTTTTTAAAATAAAAAGAGAATTTTCAAAAAAAAAAAAAAGAATGTTCATGTTCAACTTTAAACATTTTCCTTTACAGGTGTTCCTCCAAATGACTCCAGTTTCATGATCAATGCCCTTCTGATCCACCATTACAAAAGAGGTGCTTGGTACCCACGGGGAGGGAGCAGCGAAATCGCATTTCATATGATTCCCGTTATTGAGCGCGTTGGAGGAAGAGTGCTTGTACGGGCTCCAGTCTCACGGATCTTGCTGACTAACGGAAGAGCCACAGGTGAATGGAACAGGAAAGCAAAAAAAAAAAAAAAATGTATATAAAAAAATCACTGCGCTAAGTGCTTAAAACAATATATATTAACAACAGTCCTTGTAACAGTTCAGATTTAAAACAGTCCCACAGTGCTGTATTTCATAAAGTGCTTGTGCTCATAAGTTCAAAAAACGGTGCTCCACTTGACCAGTGCTCAAACCAAGTGCCCCACAAGTGCTCTATACCAAGTGCTCTAATTCCTCCATCCTAAGTATGAGATTTACAGTATCTCACAAAAGTGAGTACACCCCTCACATACTTGTAAATATTTTATTCTATCTTTTCATGTGACAACACTGAAGAAATGACACTTTGCTACAATGTAAAGTAGTGAGTGTATACCTTGCATAACAGTGTAAATTTACTGTCCCCTCCAAATAACTCAACACAAAGCCCTTAATGTCTAAACCGTTGGCAACAAAAGTGAGTACACCCCTAAGTGGAAATTTCCAAATTGGGCCCAAAGTGTCAATATTTTGTGTGTCCACCATTATTTTCCAGCACTGCCTTAACCCTCTTTGGCATGGAGTTCACCAGAGCTTCACAGGTTACCAGTGGAGTCCTCTTCCACTCCTCCATGATGACATCACAGAGCTGGTGGATGTTAGAGACCTTGCACTCCTCCACCTTCCGTTTGAGGATGCCCCACAGGAGACATGCTTGGCCAGTCCATCACCTTTACATCATCTTCCTTAGCAAGGCAGTGGTCATCTTAGAGGTGTGTTTGGGGTCAATATCACATTGGAATACTGCCCTGCAGCCCAGTCTCTGAAGGGAGGGGATCATGCTCTGCTTCAGTATGTCACAGTACATGTTGACATTCATGGTTCCCTCATTGAACTGTAGCTACCCAGTGCCAGCAGCACTCATGCAGCCCCAGACCATGACACTCCCACCACCATGCTTGACTGTAGACAATACACACTTTTCTTTGTACTCCTCACCTGGTTGCCACCACACACGCTTCTGAACCAAATACGTTTATCTTGGTCTCATCAGACCCAAGGACATGGTTCCAGTAATCCATGTCCTTAGTCTGCTTGTCTTCAGCAAACTGTTAGCGGGCTTTCTTGTGCATCATCTTTAGAAGAGGCTTTCTTCTGGGACGACAGCCATGCAGACCAATTTGATGCAGTGTGCGGCGTATGGTCTGAGAACTGACAGGCTGACCCCCCACCCCTTCAACCTCTGCAGCAATGCTGACAGCACTCATACGTCTTTTTCCCAAAGACAACTTCTGGATGACGCTGAGCACCTGCACTCAACTACTTTGGTAGACCATGGTGAGGCCTGTTCTGAGTGGAACCTGTCCTGTTAAAACCGCTGTATGGTCTTGGCCACTGTGCTGCAGCTCAGTTTCAGGGTCTTGGCAATCTTCCTATAGCCTAAGCCATCTTTATGTAGAGTAACAATTCTTTTTTTAGTTCTTTGCCATTAGGTGCCATGTTGAACTTTCAGTGACCAGTATGAGAGAGTGAGAGCGATAACTCCAAATTTAACACTCCTGCTCCCCATTCAGACCTGAGACCTTCTAATACTAGCGAGTCAGATGACACCAGGGAGGGAAAATGGCTAGTTGGGCCCAATTTGGACATGTTCACTTAGGGTTGTATTCACTTTTGTTGCCAGCGGTTTAGACATTAATGGCTGTGTGTTGCGTTATTTTGAGGGGACAGCAAATTTACACTGTTAGAGCCGGTTCACACTACCGCGACCAGAAAGTCACCCCATGAAGGAGCGACTTTTTAGCGCGACTTTGAAGAGACTTAAATGATAGGTGACTTTGTCTGTGGGTAATGCCTGGGTAATATTTTTCTTCTTCCTGGAAAGTCTGATCACAGTCGCTTGAAAATAGAGAAGGATCTGGCTTAGAGGCGACTCCCATTGAAGTCTATGTGCACAAGATAGAGGTCACCTTGAAGTAGTACAGGAACCTTTTCTGAAGTCGGAGCGACTTCAGTAGTGCATATTAAGACGGTTCTCATTCATTTACATTGAATTTGTAATGATAAGCGACTTGGGGCGACTTGAGGTCTCACAAGTCGGAGTAGTGTGAACCGGGTCTTATGCAAGCTGTCCACTCACTACTTTACATTGTAGCAAAGTGTCATTTCTTCAGTGCTGTCACATGAAAAGATATAATAAAATATTTACAAAAATGTGAGGGGTGTACTCACTTTTGTGAGATACTGCATATACCCTTGTATAAATCCTATACCTAAGATGGCAGAATTAGAGCTTCCTGATGACCTTTTGATTGGCTGAAAAGCGTTAAGGCTTGATTAGGTCATCGCGACAACACTTTCGCCCGTGTCACTTAAGGAACCGTGGAGAACCGCAATTTGCAGCATCCATTGGACGCTAGCCAGGATATCCCTAGTTTGACACGTGCTATATACACCGGGTGCCAGAAATAGGCAGCACACAATGTAAGTGTACCAATGTTTATTTTTTTTGTCAAATAAATCTTACGGTTTTACGCTATGCGCCGGTTCACACTGGCACGAGGCTACTTTCAGGGGAGACCTCCAAGATCGCGGTGCGAGCAGCGCGCCGCGACCTCGGAGTGGCCGCCACAGACTTCATAACATTGAAGTCTATGGCGGTCGCCTCCTGGTCGCCCCAAAGAAGCTCCGGACCCTTTTTCTAGGTCGGAGCGACTTGTGTCGCTCCTATTAGAACAGGTCCTTAGCTTCCCTATGGGAGGCGACCTGCGGCGACCTGTGAGGCGACCAGGTCGCCTCACAGGTCGCCCTAGTGTGAACCGGGGCTATGAGGTTTCATTCTATCCTTTATCTTCCCCTATTCACATCTGAGGATTAATCCATTGTGAGACCTGCCAGCAGAAACATCACCTAGGGGTAATTTCCACACCAAGCGCAAGTGACCACGCTAGAAAGAGGTGGTCAATGTCCAGGGTGTGTGTACATCTATTGGGGCACTTGGTCGCACAAGTCAAGTGGGGCACCGCTTTTTTTTTTTTAACTCATGAGCTTAAACTGCTGTTGTTAATATATATATTTTTTAACAATTAGCGCAGTTTTTTTTATATGTTTTTTATAAGTATTGTATTTGAGCTTCTGTTAGCATTGCAGCTGGTAAAATACTGTTTGCACATTTATTTTAAATCAACTTTTCTCTCTGTGGCGGTGAGATATATTTTCATTAAAAAAAATAATGGCAGGTGCCACGAATCGGGATTTTGTCAAAGTTGTCAATGTTGTCAATGTCACATTCTTAAAAGTGGACCTTTCAGTACCTTTAAAATTTTGTATTAAAACATTCCTAACATGTCACAATATGCAGCAACAGTATACATTTTCAATATGTTTTAGAGCAGCTCTAGCCACTTGCTGACCAGTCACGTACCTGGTACATCACTAGACTTCAAGTGGTTTTCCCGGATGAGGCCTGCAGCTGCCGTTTTTTACAGCCAGCGGTCAGCTCTTTTTAAAAAGCAATCCAAGTGGCTAACTAGCCGCTGGATTGCTTCTTCAAGCAGCTAGAAGAGACGTCTCAGCCTTTACCGGCATCTTCCATCCCACCGGGAATCCAAATAGACCAGCCGGCACTTCCGCCGGTTGATCAGAGAGTCGAACAAATACCAGATCTGCTTTGTTCAGCTCTTGACTATGGCAACCCGAAAGCGATGACCTGACATCACTTTACGTTTACCCAAATGTCAACAGCGCCATTTTTAAAAATCAGAAACATTCAAACACAGTGATGTTGGTGTGTTCAAATGCTTTTAGGGGCAAAGGAGGGGTTTGGGGACTTACAGACCCCAGATCTCTCCATAAAGAGTACTTGTCACAAGACTTTTGCTTTCACAAAGGATGTTTACATTCTTTGTGACAGCAATAAAAATAATAAAAAAAAAACAGAAGTAAAATGACAGCGTAAAAAATAAATAAATAAAATTCAAATAATTCCAAAAAATGCAAAGTGTACCCAACCCCCCCACAAACATCAGGTCATGGGCAGTAATTCTAGCACCAGACCTCCTGTGTAAATCTAAAGTGGTAACCTGTAAAGACTTTTAAAACGTCGCCTATGGACAGTAAAATTTACATCACCTTTGCACAGGTGTAAGCAATTTAAAGTGTGACATGTTTGGTATTTATTTACTAGGCGTAACATCATCTTTTGTATTTCACCACAAATTTGGGTTATATATTGTGTTTTTATGCATTAGAGCAGAAGGTTTTTTTATCCTAATGTATTCTATGCATTAAGATAAAAAGCCTCCTGTTGCAGCAGCCCCCCTAATACTTACCTGATGTCCCTCTCTGTACAGCGATGTCCATGAGTGTCTCAGCTGTCCGAGATTCTCCCTGAGACACCCTGAGAGGCTGAGACACAAAGTCTGCTAGCTAATCAAGGGAGAGAGAGGGCAGGGCTGGGTCAGGGCTCCATGTCTCAATGGACACAGGGAACTGTGACTCAGCTCGGGTGCCCCCATAGCAAGCTGCTTGCTGTGGGGGCACTGAACAGGAGGGAGGGGCCAGGATCCCTGAAGAGGGACCTGCAAAGTGGAGGATTTTGGCTGCTCTGTGCAAAACCAACTGCACAGAGGAGGTAAGTATACCATGTTTGATATTTTTATAGGAAAAAAACTAGACTTTACAATCACTTTAAAAATAATTTTATTTTTTTTCCCCATAAAATTGTGTTTAAAAAACCGCTGCGCAATACCGTGTGACATAGAAAATTACAAAACCCACCATTTTATTCTCTAGGGCCTCTGCTTTAAAAAATATCTAATGTTTAGGGGCTCTGAGTAATATTCTAGCAAACACGCTTGTTTACATGTAAACAAAAAGTGCCAGAAAAGGCCTGGTCTTCAAGGGGCTAATCTAGTTACTTAGCCTAGGCTGAGATGATGCTATCAGTCTGCTGCATACCAGTGATCACTCAGCATGTGTATTGTAACCCTATTGCAAGTTGAAATGTAAAGCCCCGTACACACGTAGCGATTGTCGGCCGAACGATCAGCCGATTGTCGGCTTGTTAGTATGATGCTTCCGACAACCGACAGCGACTTTTCGGCCGAACAGAATCTGTTGTGCAGGCATTAAAATTTTTGTTGGCCAACACCAGAACGGCCGATTGTTCGTCAGTCAGTACAGAATTCGGCCGACAAACAGCCGATTATCAAGACTGGGCATGCTCAGAAAAGAAAAAACACACGGAAAGTTAACCATCACATGACATCACTTCTGCAGTCGGCTGTTGTTGGCCGACAAAATTCATGTGCAGTCTTTTGCAGTTTTCAGCCGACAGGACAGCACCGGACAAAAGACGGCCGATCGTTCGGCCGACATTCGGTACGTGTGTACGGGGCTTTAGAGCTGCTGAACTGTGTCATACATTTGTGAACACAGCCAAGAACTTAATAGGCATAAGGTTTTTACATGGTTGAATGGTGCGCTGTGAACCCACGGTTCCCCCCGGGTTGCGCAGGGGATAGATTTGCTGCTCTATTGACAGAAGGAGCTTTCCAGGTCTCACACTTCTGTGAGGGCCACGAGTGGGTGTCTCTCTCCCAGCTGACGTCGATAACGGGACGCTTTCGCTTGACTCGGTGGCAGGCATTACAGCTTCTCCACTTTCTGCGTGGACTGGGGCCCCCGACGCGGTTCGGAAGAGACCACACCCCGCTGGAGCAAGTACTGGTAACGAGGGGAGCACTGCCCCATGCCCTCTCGCAGATGTATGAACTCCTCTCCATGCCGCCAGAGGACTTTGTCCTTCCGGGCATTGCCAAATGGGAAGGAGAGCTTCAGAAGACATTTACTGACTCGGAGAGGCGCAACATTATCAGATTTTCTCTTAAGTCTTCGATCTGCACCCGCATCCAGGAATGCAACTACAAAATCCTCATGCACTGGTACTATACTCCAGACAAATTGAGCCGTATCTTCCCGGAGGCGACTGATAGGTGTTGGCGTTGTCTGCGGGATAGAGGCACCCTGTCCCACGTTTTCTGGAACTGCCCCCTGATCCGGGGCTTCTGGTCGGAGGTCCGTAGGATCTCCCAGCTGATGACGGAACGCATCATCCCGGATGATCCGGCCTTCTTCTTGTTGCACTGCACTGGCATTGCCCCTAAGCGCTACAAGCGCTCGGTGCTTAGGCACCTGACAGATGCAGCTAAATCCTGTGTAGCCCTCTGTTGGAAGAGCACGTCGCCCCCGACGGTCTCTCTCTGGCTGCGTAGAGTCAAATGGCTTAATGAGCTGGAGGACCTGGTTCTTACGGCTCAGGGTAGGAGGGAGCAATACTCCAAAACCTGGGCATGCTGGAACTCTTTTGTCATGTCTGCGGAGGGCGTGGCCCTGGGCGGGGTCTCTGATTCGCCCACGGACTGACCTGTGCGGGGGTCACCTGCGCGGGACGACTCTAACCGTTTCCTACTGGCCGAGCTTCCTCTTCGCCACCACCCGCTACTGAGCATATCTACTCCATTCCCTCCTCTGCTCCCCTGTTGTCTCCTATACCTTCCTGGCCTCCCCCCCCGTGTCCCACCCGCCCTCCCTACCTGATCTGGACTTTCCCTGATCGTCTCTGTCTGGTACTTATGAAGTGGTTACCCCTGTTGCATACGTGTGCATCACTTCCTTTTACATGTCACTTACCCCATGGTTTGCTATCATGAGATTTACTGTTACACCAGTTGATACCGTTTCATTTTTTTCCTTTTTTCTTTGTATGGAGCTCTAATTATATGTTATTGGTCTGACAAAGTGGTTGTTGACGCTAACCTTAGATGCTTCATGTACTCTACATTTTGGACTTGTGTTCTAATGCATATTCTGTGTGATGGCTGTATTACGCTTGATTAATAAAAGAAATTTGAAAAAAAAAAGAATGGTGCGCTGTGATGGTGCCAAAGATGACTCTATCCTTTTGGAAAGGAAAGCAGATGAAGTTCTTGTACTGTGGTTTTTGTAAAAAGTTTTTGTAAAAGGTAATTAATACCTGGAAGTTTTTGCTTTATTTCATTATTAGGTGTGGCTATACAGAGAAAACAAGGAGAGGTATGCATTAATGCACCAATCATTATATCAGATGCTGGCATCTTCAACACTTACAATCGACTCCTGCCACCAGAAATTAAAGCAGTACCAGGTAATGGAGACCAAAAAACATTTTTATAAATACCCCATCATTCTCTTGTTTCCATTACCGTGGTATCCTCTGTCTTCCTGCACTAGAAGTGGCTTCGCTCCTCTCCAGGCTCCAGCATGGAATGGGCTGCTTTTTAGTGTTCGTTGGTCTTCGAGGGACAAGTGAAGAACTTGGGTTGAAATCCACCAATCTCTGGATCTACCCCGAGAACGATCTCAATGGCTTGTGAGTCTTGCAAAAAAGGTGTCCAATTTTAGCAAACATCATCCATAGAATTTAGAAACAACTTCATTTCATAGATTTTTTTTTTTAAATCTATCTGTTTATCTAAACCCAAGAACAAAAAGTGATATATTTTAGCTTACCAGTTCTTAGATGAGATGGCTTCATTCATTTCTTTTTTTCCTGTCCCAAAGTGGCCACACTCACTTCTCCACTGTATCTGTTGAGAGAGCCATGGTTGTCATCCAGGTGGTCCCTCTGCTGCCTGCCAAAAAGCCCAGTCACTTTACTCTACACTGCTTATATACTCTGGATGAGAGGCAGGAGGAGGTTACCAGTTAACCTATGCTGAGAACCCAACTTAAAAGGACCTTACATCCCACTATATTATTTAAAAAATTAACAGGGATGGTGTAAGCCCCTCATAGTGAGCACAGCAGGTGTGCACAGGTTTCACAAACATGAACCTTGAGAGAAACTCTCAGATGATTTAAAGTGTTACTAAACCCAGGAGCCTGCATTCACTATATCTGGTCTCCCACAGTACACAGAACATGGAAATGCAACTATTTTAGTAAATATAAACTTTTCTAATCCGCAGTTTGAGCAGTCTTGTGACTTCTGTCACTGTCTAGTTAAAGCTTGGAGGAGGTTTTTCCCCTGATTGTCCTATAAGGATGCAGAACTGCAGAACCCCTGACTGACCCTCTGTCTGGATAGTGCTGATTGGTCCTGTGCTGATCACATGCACCCCCCCCCCCCAAGACAAAAAAATAAATATTTAGCAATACACACCAAACTAAGCATGTGCAGCATGTCCCCTAGCCTCTGTTTTATCTGGAGATGGTTTGGGGACAGTGGAAGAAGGGGAGGATCAGAGAAGACAGAATCAAACAGCCTTTTTACACAATGCGAGGGATAAACCCCTTAGGTTCCACATTGAGTATGACAAGCATGCTTTATTGCATATACATGTAGCACCCTCCTAGGTAGGTGCTAGGAAAGAGCATAGTGTGGCCCTGTCTGCTTATCAAGGGGACCTGATCATTCAGCTAGGCTGTCATGTGTTTCCAGGTGTGTCTGTTGAGCTTGGGGAGTCTCCCCACTGTATCCAATGAGGGCTCTTGTTGGACAGTGGAAGAAACCTGGCCAATATCACACCAGGGCTTATATCTATCTCATTGGGCGGGACCTGCCCCAATGCACCCTGGGAGGGGGTATAAGCCTGAGGGGAGCACATGACAGAGTGTCTTTGGCGGGAAGCACAGTCCCAGGAGGAGGCTGACGGCTGTCACTCCTCCTGTCAGAGGAAGCAAGTATGTCCTGGGCAGTCGGCCTAGAGGACTGGAGGTTGAGCTGGGCTGCAGAGAGGGATCCAGTGTGCTGTGGACCGAGTGGAGCTGCTGGGCAGAAATTTCCAGGAAAAACAGTGTTGTGAGTACTCCAAACTGCCCAGGGGTCTGCCTAGGATAGGGGACCACTCCACAAGGTCAAAGGGATCCGGGAGCCAGCTAACCAATAGAGCGGTTAAGAAAGGGGGTGCCAGTATCTAAGCCCTGAAGAGACTGAAAGGGGGCGCTGGTGCGGGCCCTGAAGTGTTCAACAGTGCAGCAGTGTATACAAATAGCTACCTCAGCAATGAGTGCATAAGGGAGCTTAAAGAGGACTTCTTTATCCAGTAAAGCAGTCAAAAGTCAGTTCAGCATTAACGGGCAGCAGGCCAGCGTTAATGAGCGTTAACCGGCATCCAGCTAGTGTCAAGTCAGTGCCAATCGGCATTTTTCAAGTGTCTCTAGTAATTTGTGCATAGTTGAGCCAAAGGAGTATCCCACTCATCCCTTCTCCCATCCAAGTTACAAAATAAATATAAAAACCCAAAGATACTGGACTGGTCATTGTCTCAGTGCTCACACTTTGAGAACATGCTTAAATGTGCTGTTGTTACTAGCGGTAACCCAGGGGGACCCATATCCAGCACAGTGGCTGGGAATTGTGCTACATACATGTAGCAAGGTTTCCAGGCCTATGGCCTGATGTGGGTCTGCCATTAGTACCGGTAATCTCTCCAGCCCATATGAGCTGTGACCCTGGGTGTGATAACTGAAGCAGCGACAAATCCGGCATCTTTGTTTGTAGTTTTATTGGAATTAAGGGGATGGGAGAAGGGAATGAGTGGGATACTCCTTGAGGCTTAAACTAATTCAATTGGGACTTTTACTTCTGAAATGCCCGTTGGCGCTTTCTTGACACCAGCCGGCACCAGCCAACGCTCACTGACACTGAGAATATTCTATAAAACAGAAGAAGTGCTGAATCCTCGACTTTTAGTCCGGAAGATCCAAGACTGAGAACTGTAGAACTCCAGACACTGTTGCACTGTGAAAGTCACTGAATACTCCCCCCCCCCCCCCCCGCCTGGCACAACTTGAGGTAGTATATAGTAGAACTCTGTATAACTGTCACTGTAACTGGCACGCTCTGTAAAATTCAGGGCCCAGGCTGCAGGTGCCCCCTTTAACCTAAAACTCTTCAGGGTCCACTGACTATGTACCCCCTCTGTAGCTTCAGGGTCCTCAACCTAGGTACCCCCTTTACAGCTAGCTGACACTGGATCCCAGAATCTCTTCCGGAGTGGTCCCCTCTAACTTCAGGCAGACCCCCAGGGGCAATCCTCAGTACTCATGACTTGTGTAGGCTTTCCTGGGACTGGACCCCTCTCTCTCTGTCTCTGCAGGCTCTCGGCACACCGGATCCCCCTAAGCCCAACTCAGAACTCTCTGGACACTCAGACGACACCCCGAGACATCTGCCTTCCTCAGACAGGAGGAGAGACAGCCGCACTCTCCCTCCTGGGACTCTGCTCCCGCCAAAGACACCGTGCCACGCACTTCCCTCCAAACTTACCCACTCCCAGAATCCTTTGCAGCATAATCTGCCTTCTGGGGTAATTACAAGCTGGCATGTGTCCCCTAATTGGGCTTCCCACACTGCCCTATGAGAAGCCTCTCACAGGAGCCAGTGGGGATACTTCCCCCCTCAGCAGGCACATCTGGAAGCCCTGACACCCTATCTAAACAGATCGCAGCCCTGCTGTTAGGCAGACAAGGCCCACCATACATTTACCTAGCACCTACCTTTAGGGTGCTACATACAGACTGATTTTACTGTTGTGGGTTTAGTAATACTTTAAGGCAAGGTTCAAACCTGAGCGATTTAGGTGGGTTTTGGTGTGATTTCATGGATCATGTCCAGTGCGAGTTGATGTGGATTCAGATGTGATTCCAATGTGTTTTGGATGCGATTTGGATGCAGCTGCAGTTTGGATTTATTCTCTCTCTCTCTCCATAAAAACACCACAGACTTGTACAAATCGCACTGGAATCTTATCTTTGAACTGCTATGCGTTTTGCATGCAATTTCCATTCAACTATATGAGCTCAAAATTCCATCACACCGCACCAAACATGCACAGGACCCTTTTTAAAATTGTGTCACATTCGGACTGCATATACAGTATGTGAACAGCCTGCACAGAAAACCATGTTATGTCACTTGTCATGTGATTCAATGCGTTCTGGAATGCATTTGAAATCACAGTAGTGTTAACCAGGGCTAATACTTCAATAGGGATGAACTCAGGTGTGTTGGGATCCTAGTCCGAATCCACCAGGAAGCTGTCACCTGTACTGGGCCCATCATCTGCAGCCGGGGAATTCCCTGCCCTGTAGCCACACTTATGATTGGCCCAAAACAACAACAGCTTCCTGGGGAGCTCATTCAGGTGGGTTCAGATTAGAATTCAAACACACCCTAGCTCATCCCTAATCTTCAGCATCTACAAAGCATTAAAATATCAAAACTTTAGAAAAAGAGAAAACATGTCTTATTTTAAAGTGTGTTCATTTTTTTTCTTTTTACAATTTGTTGATATGGGTATTTTTTTAGGATGGAGAAGTTCTGTTCCTTGGAGTGGGAGGAGATCTGTGAGGACTTACCTCTGATGTTTATCACATTCCCATCTGGCAAGGATCCGACTTACCAGCAGAGACACCCAGGTAGGGAACAGGTTTTATATTCCGAAACAAGTATGCCTTAACCTTACAACTTTGTTACTGGGTTATACTTGTAGATGTTTGTAGATACACTTTCCCAGCAGTGGTACCAGAAGAGAAATAAGATCTAAAGCCGGCTATAGACGGTTGAAATCTTGGCTGGTTCAGCAGGGACTGGCCGAGATTCCAACCATGTATGGGCAGGCTAAGAGTACCCAAGTTCATCGATCAATCAATTTGGGTACAACCAGTCTGTCAGATTTTACATGCAATTATTGCTAGCGGCTATTATAGTATACATATATATATTATTATATACGGTACATTTTCAGCTATAAGATTCATGGAAGAGATCCTGTGCATTACAATAATTTATTAACATCTTCAGCCAACCAATTTTATTCTTTTCAGTTTTGGAGAGTATAGCGTATGGTTATGTACAAACCCGATTCAAAAAAAGTTGGGACACTGTATAAATTGTGAATAAAACCAGAATGCAATGATGTGGAAGTTTCAAATTTCAATATTTTATTCAGAATACAACATAGATGACATATCAAATGTTTAAACTGAGAAAATGTATCATTTTAAGGGAAAAATAAGTTGATTTAAAATTTCATGGCATCAACACATCTCAAAAAAGTTGGTACAAGGCCATGTTTACCACTGTGTGGCCTCCCCTCTTCTTATTATAACAGTCTGCAAATGTCTGGGGACTGAGGAGACAAGTTGTTCAAGTTTAGGAATAGGAATGTTGTCCCAATCTTGTCTAATACAGGCTTCTAGTTGCTCAACTGTCTTAGGTCTTCTTTGTTGCATCTTCCTCTTTATGATGCACCAAATGTTTTCTATGGGTGAAAGATTTGGACTGCAGGCTGGCCATTTCAGTACCCAGATCCTTCTTCTAAGCAGCCATGATGTTGTAATTGATGCAGTATGTGGTCTGGCTTTGTCATGTTGGAAAATGAAAGGTCTTCCCTGCAAGAGACGACGTCTGGATGGGAGCATATGTTGTTCTAGAACTTGGATATACTTTTCAGCATTGATGGTTCCTTTCCAGATATGTAAGCTGCCCATGCCATACCCACTCATGCAACCCCATACCATCAGAGATGCAGAATTCTGAATTAAGCGCTGATAAAGACTTGGGTTGTCCTTGTCCCCTTTAGTCCGGATGACATGGCGTCCCAGTTTTCCACAAAGAACTTCAAATTTTTATTCATCTGACCACAAAACAGTTTTCCACTTTGCCACAGTCCATTTTAAATGAGCCTTGGCCCAGAGAAAATTCCTGCGCTTCTGGATCATGTTTAGATATGGCTTCTTTTTTGGCCTATCAAGTTTTAGGCGGCAACGGCGAATGGCACGGTGGATTGTGTTCACCGACAATGTTTTCTGGAAGTATTCCTGAGCCCATGTTGTGATTTTCATTACAGTAGCATTCCTGTATGTGATGCAGTGCTGTCTAAGGGCCCGAAGATCACGGGCATCCAGTATGGTTTTCCGGTCTTGACCCTTACGCACAGAGATTGTTCCAGATTCTCTGAATTTTTGGATGATATTATGTACTGTAGATGATGATAACTCCAAACTCTTTCAAATATTTCTCTGAGAAACTCCTTTCTGATATTGCTCCACTATTTTTGCTGCAGCATTGGGGGAATTGGTGATCCTCTACCCATCTTGACTTCTGAGAGACACTGCCACTCTGAGAGGCTCTTTTTATACCCAATCATGTTGCCAATTGACCTAATAAATTGCAAATTGGTCTTCCAGCTGTTTCTTATATGTACATTTAACTTTTCCGACCTCTTATTGCTGCCTGTCCCAACTTTTTTGGAATGTGTAGCTCTCATGAAATCCAAAATGAGCCAATATTTTGCATGACATTTCAAAATGTCTCACTTTCAACATTTAATATGTTATTTATATTATATTGTGAATAAAATATAAGATTATGAGATTTGTAAAAAAGTCCATTCCTTTTTTACTCACAATTTGTACAGTGTCCCAACTTTTTTGGATTTGGGTTTGTAGAACCCTCCTAGTTATTGTAGGATGTTAGGCAAATTTTAGGCAGTCTTCTGGAACAGCTACATGAAGGTTATTGAGATCCCAGCTATAGTCTAAGCTGGGGGAGGGGGGGCTATTGTTCCCAAGGATGGTAATGCTGTGTCCCTGGCTGTGTGTGCACTGAATTTGGGGGAATCTGGTAGGTTATGTGGACAAACCCAGAATTATCCAAGATTCAGCATGTGGCACCAACATCCCATGGAAATAAATACTTGGAACAGAAGGAAAGAGCTGTGGGACTTTTTAGGTGCTTGTTAAACATAACCGTATACCAAAAGTACTTAAAACTGTAATATATATTAAATCACTTGTATAAGGCTAAAAGCATTATTACATCCAAATATCATCATCCATTAAGGGTAGATGACAATGTTTTTTGGATACGTCGCTGTTTCCATTCTTTTATTTCAACATGTTTCGCCATACGGGCTTCTTCAGGAAAATGCGTGGTATAGTAACTACTAAACAAATAAATAAACACATATCAGAAAAATAAACATGTGCTGTACCTAAAGCATAAAACAGTAAATCATGCAAGAAATGCAACAATACAGCAAAGGTAAAGATACACCCCACCAAAGTTCCCAAACATGGCTTCCTACCTCAAGTTTAATAGGGTGATGAGACCTCTTTAAAACAGATTCAGAGTGAAGGGTGTCTGTCCATGAGGGCCGTGCGCACCATCCAACTGGGGTATGGTCACCCAGATGCACTGGATCTTGCGCAGAGAGGTATATGGCTGCAGAAAGTCTGGTTCAGAGCACTAGTTATTACATAGGTGGGTTCTAAATTTGAAATAAGTAAACACATTATGTTGATATAATCTGCTGCCAGTTTTGGTAGCTTTACCAACTTGCAGTAAATCCAGCTAGTTCCTAATTGCATCACATTTACAAAGTTGTACAATGGCTGCTAAAATAAAAAAACAATTACCAGTAGTTTGTAGATAAGGAACCCGGAGGTAATTAGGGCCAACTCAAACTTGGCATACAGATTCTGTACACTTAGTAGCAGAGTGGCATATTTGTCGCTCTTACTTCCTCCTCTTCCTTCCCCGCCTGTCACTGGTTGTCAAGAACACTGTCAGCTTCACAACTGACAGGCTCCTAGCAACCAGTGATGCTGACACTAGTTGGGGCCTGATTGGGAAGCTGAGGAACTATTTCCCCTTCAGATTATTTTCATAGATAGCAGGTTGTCTATTGGCTATGGAAACTGCTCAATGCCAGCTGTCAGTTACAAGGAGAGCAGACCTGATGGGGAACTAATACCTCTGAATCCACATCAGGCCCTAACCACCCAGGTTCAAAACTTCTCAACCACTGTTATTTTCTAGGCTGGGATTGGTTTACTTTAACTCTGTTACGCAACATTGCTTGCATTGTAACAATGTACCTATTTTATCACAGGCCACTCCTGTATGACTCTATTGACCATGGCTCCTTATAAGTGGTTTTCCGAGTGGAGTGGACAGACTCCACGGCACCGGGGTGACGAGTATCACAGCAAGAAGATGAAGCTGGCACAACACATGGTTGAGAGAGCCATACAAGAGTTCCCACAGCTTGAAGACAAGGTACAGAGCACAACCAGGGGCTGGATATCTGTTTCAGCATGCTGAAAAATCTCATGTGGATGGGCATTGTTTTCATACGTTTGGCACCTGTTAATCGCAAGTCAACAAATTCCGAATGACTATAACTGAGTAGTACACATGACAGTTCAGAAGTCCTGTTTGAATTGCTTTGCATTCTACTGCTGTCCATAACCTATTGACTGACAAGCCTTTTTTTGTCAAACGATACGTTCACCATTCAAACACAACCATTTGCTCTTGAATAGCAAATGCAGCATTTGTAAAGAATGCCCGTCAACATGAGCTCTAAAGTTGAACTCCACTCAAACAACTAAATTCAACATAAACAAATGGGAGCTCTTTAGCTGCCAAAAGATTTGTAATTCTGTCCATTCAGTCTTAAGATTTGCACAGCTCTGCCACACAGCACTGCTAGTCTGGTGACCTGACATTTCTCTACTAGTTTTCTCATATCCACCATGGATTAGAGCGGAGTTCCACTCATTTATGTGTTTATTAAAAGTCAACAGCTACAAACACACTCACCTGTCTCACGATCCAGTGATGTGGCCGCCCGAACCCTTGGTTCTCTCCCTCGCCTCTCCCCGGCCTTACAGCTTCACAGCTGGGTGAACACTGCGCACACGCGAGTGGCGAAGCCCCTCCTCAATAGCCGGGCAATCTTCTGGGACCTGTGACGTTTCCCAGAAGATTTCAGGAAGAGGAGAACTTCTGCTCGAGTTGCCTAGGCGGCCCGAGAGGAAGTGGGAGCTGTGTCAAAAGTAGGTACCCACTCCCCTCATGTAAGGGGGTGAGGAGTGCTTAAAGCAGAACTCCCCTTTAAAGACAAACTCCAGCCAAATACCTAGTTTGGAATGGAGCGGGAAAGGGTTAGAGCCTCTGTTTAATTTATTTTTCTCACCTGAGATCCTATGGACAGGAAGTGTAAGGGAAATTCCCCCAATAGGAACAACCAAAAACACATGTTTAGTAAAAGAAAGAAATTACTCCTGCGCTTAAGGGATTGTCATGCGCCTAGTTCCCTGGAGATGTGCTGTTGGGGTCATTGTTCCAGTTGTGCTGCCACTCTCAACAGGTTGTGGAAACCCAAAATGAGACTCTACAAAGAAAACATACAGAGGGCGCACCAGCCTAGCGCATTACCTTTAAAACAATTTATTAAATTGGACAATATGCACATCATACTCACAAAGTGGATGTGAGAAATATACAAGATATGCAACAATCGGTCCATCGGAAATGTCCACTGAGTCTCATCCACAAGCACGGACCGGGATGTGATGTGAACCTCCAAAAATCTTACGCGTTTCGTGGGTGTCCCCCCTTCTTCAGAGCTTAGCTAAGCTCTGAGGAAGGAGGGACACCCCCAAAATGCGTATTTTTTGGACGTTCACATTACATCACGGTCTGTGCTTGTGGATGAGACTCAGCGGACATTTCTGGTGGGCTGATTATTGCATATCTTTCCTATATCTCACATCCATTTTGTGAGTATGATGTGTATATTGTACAATTTAATACATTTTTTTTTAAAGGTAATGTGCTAGGCTGGTGCGCCCTCTGTATGTTTTCTTTGTAGAGACACATGTTTAGTAGCCTGAGAAAGGGTTAGAACTTCTGACAACATATAGAAAGTTTAGGGACTTTCACCCTTCTCTTCTCTACTTATTGGATCGCCAGCTGGGGACAATGTCATTTTTAGGGGTTGGGGCAACTGATACATTGGTTTCAGACCATTAAGTAATAAAGCAAGGACAAAGATGACAGCCTCGGAGCCTGTACCTTCAAAAACAAGTCACCAATGGCCTATGTGCCTGTGGTGTCACTCAAGCCACAGGCATTCACAATGAGAATGGGCAGGCCTTGTACCTTTTTATTGTGTTCATGTAAATACCCAATGTAAGTAGTGTCATGGCAGAAATGGATTGTGACTGGTGAATGCAATTTTTCCGTATACAGATTGAATACATGGAAGCTGCAACCCCAGTAAGTAATGAGTATTACCTACGGGCACCCCTGGGATCAATGTATGGAGCTGAACAGAATTGTAGCCGGTACCAATGTGACATTATCACCAGGACGAGGGCACAAACTGCAGTGCCGGGACTGTATTTAACAGGTAAGCAAGACACCCGTGTGTTATCACACTGTATCTATAATCAGGTCATTGTGCTAATAGGGACTGCCTAACTAAGGAGACAGCACAGCAGAAGCTGCTGGCTTTAGCAGCTCCCTGTCTGATTGAAACTTCAGTCTCAGCCATCTGATAAGGGATAAGTCACTGCTGTAATGTATCACAGCTGAGAGTGATACAATGCTTTACACCTGAAAAAAAGCCTAGTGCGGCACCTACTGCATAGATAGAAAACTGCATCAAATTAGGAAGCGATAATTCATGTTTCTTTATCTAAAAAGAACAAACTGAAATATCAGCTATGGGGAAGGTTGCAAATAAAAACAAAAGGCCACTGACTGTAGGGGTTACATGCTGTACAAAGCTCTCCGGAATGTTTTAACACATCACTATTTCGTTTCAGGGCAAGACGTGTTTAGCAGCGGAGTGGCAGGTGCTATACATGGAGGATTGATTTGCGCCTGTGCTGTCCTGAACCGTATCTTGTACATCGACCTAATGATGCTGAAAAAGCGCATTAAACGCCGCAAGCAACAGAGGTGCTGCTCATAGACAGAAACATTGGCAGAAAGGTTACAACTCTTCTTAGTACGCGTTTACAGACAGCTCCACCCAGAAGTCATATTTACCAGTTTTGTATGATTCTTGACAAGTGGCGTCACGTTCTGGCTTTCGTTGCGTTCCAGATCTTCACCAGTTTTCCTAATTTTACTGCTTTGGTACTGATAAAGGCAGTTCAGTGTGTTCCCCAAAATGATTTTCTGTAATAAGGCATAAACAAATATTAAGGAAAGACAGCTGCAAGACTAACATTTCTATAGCCCTGTGGAAGAGAGACGAAACACAAAGTATTAATGGAAAATCCCGCATCGTCAAGATATGTAAGAGGCCGGCACATGATTTTAGCTACTGATGTCCAGTCAAATATGCAATATCAGCCCAGAATGAATCAACTTCCATATCTTGTCCTGCACAGTGTTAAAAATTTGCAGTAAAAATTTTTGAACCCACATTCTAGTATATGGAGAAGTTTTTTTGCTCCATCAGATGGGCTCCCAACACCATTATGAGAAAATAGTATCCAAGGAAATTATGCTGCACAATCAAGCGGCAGATCCAATCTACACAATAGATTTATTTTCTGCTGCATTTGAAGCAAGAGTATATAGCCATTTTTTACAAGAACAAAGAATAACAGTCAATGAAACTATCTCAGCCAGCAACAGAGATACTTGCATGGATTTCAAATGTGATCCCTAGGTGGCAGCTCGATACAAGATAAAAGAGTATCAGAAAAGTTCACATCCAAAACAAATTATACAGCACAGATTAGAACACATACAATTGCAGCCCCCTGGAAATTAGTTTGTAGCATCTTTCCAAGTAAGCATCTGTAGCTGTTCAAGGAGTGGGTCGCAGGGATTCCCAGTCAGGCTCCACAAAGGTAAGCCTGAGGGATCCTTTGATCTCAGGGTCAGGTGGCTGAAGGTAATACCACCCTAGTGGAAAGACAATATTCCAGAGCCAGACAGTTGGCACAGTGTCTACTGTGGCTGGTGATTACAAAGAGTCTGTTTGCGCTTGTATGCTGGGTACCAAGTTGATAGGCCCAGCCCCTGTTTATAGCTCACATGCCACCACTGTCCCAACAGAGCACCAGGGTGGGATTTTACATAGGTGTCCCTGTCTGCCGATCATAGAAAATCAGGCCGCTGGAGGTGCTCACAGGGCTGGGGGAGAAGTTCCAGGACCCTGTGAGTATAGGACGGATGAGAGGAAGACGGAGAGTCCTAAACGATTTCAGGGACTTACGCGCTAAGTTGAGGACTAGGACCTCCAAGGTAGTATTTTCCGAAATACTACCTGTACCTCGAGCCACACCAGAGAGGCAGCGGGAGATTAGGGAAGTTAACGAGTGGCTGAGGAGCTGGTGTAGTAAGGAGGGTTTCGGGTTCCTGGAGAACTGGGCTGACTTCTCAGTCGGTCACCGGCTCTTTGGTAGGGACGGATTGCACCTAAATGGGGTGGGTGCAGCCGTACTGGGTGCGAGGATGGCCAAAAAGTTAGAGGGGCTTTTAAACTAGGGAATGGGGGGGAGGGTACAGATGTAGAATTAGCCAGTGGAAAGCAAATTTCAGAGGGCAGAAATGGGGGCATTAGCGGTAGGGTGTTCGGAGCTCCTATACCCAGGGTGGGTATGGGGAAAAATCAAGAGAGCAGCCTAAAAACATCAAATGAGGATAAATGTAACCGATCAAAATTAAGAGGTTTGTATACCAATGCCAGAAGCCTGGCCAACAAGATGGGAGAACTGGAGCTGCTGATGTTTGAGGAGGACTTAGATTTTGTGGGGATAACTGAGACTTGGTTTGACAGCTCTCATGATTGGATGGCGACCATTCAGGGGTATTCCCTTTATCGCAGAGATAGAGAGGGTAAAAAAGGGGGAGGGGTATGTTTGTATATTAAGAACAGCATACAGGTAAATATGAGGGATGATATTAATAATGGAGCTATGGATGAGGCAGAATCCCTATGGGTAGAGCTTCAAAGGGATGGCACGGCGGGGAAGTTAATATTGGGCGTATGCTATAGGCCCCCCAACCAGAGGGAGGAGGGTGAGGCGGCCCTCCTTTTACAGATAGGATTGGCAGCAAGGATGGGAAATGTCATTATAATGGGGGACTTTAATTATCCAGATATAGACTGGGCAGAAGGAACCGCGCACTCAGCCAAGGCTAGGCAGTTCCTAAATGTTTTGCAGGACAATTTTATGGGTCAGATGGTGAATGCACCGACAAGAAACAATGCGGTACTTGACCTACTGATTACCAACGATACAGACCTGATCACGGATATAGAAATACGGGACAACTTCGGAAACAGTGACCATAGGTCAATAAGTTTCAGTATTAATTACAGTTATAGGAAGCAGAGGGGTAATATAAGGAAACTGAATTTCAAAAGAGCCAATTTCCCTAAACTGCGCTCGCTGCTAGAAAATATCAATTGGGATAGAACCCTGGAAACAAAGAACACGGAGGAAAAATGGGAGTGCTTCAAGAGCATACTTAACAAAGGGATTGGCCAGTGCATTCCAAAGGGAAATAAATTTAAAAGAGCAAAAATAAACCCTGGATGGCTAAACTCCAACATAAAAATGTATATTAGCGCTAAAGAAAAGGCCTTCAAAAAATACAAGACTGAGGGGTCATTGGCAGCATTTAAGCATTACAAAGAGTGTAATAAGAAATGTAAAGATGAAATCAGGGCGGCTAAAATAGAACACGAGAGACATATAGCGGAGGAGAGTAAAAAGAACCCCAAGAAGTTCTTTAAGTATATAAACAGTAAGAAAGCGAGGCCAGAACACATTGGCCCCATAAAGGAAATATGGCCACTGAGGACAGAGAAAAGGCGGAAGTGTTAAATAATTTCTTCTCTTCAGTCTTCACAAAAGAATCGGGGGGCTACACGAACCCAGCTTGTAAGGCCGATAATACACCTCAGGAAGTGCCGCCATGGTTAACAGAAGATAGACTTAGAGCTAAACTAGAGAAACTTAACATAAATAAATCCCCGGGACCGGATGGCTTGCACCCGAGGGTTCTTAATGAGCTCAGCCAGGTGATTGCCAGACCATTATTCTTGATCTTTAAGGATAGTTTACGGACGGGTATGGTGCCAGCTGATTGGAAAAAAGCCAACGTGGTACCAATATTTAAGAAGGGGCCGAGATATATCCCGGGTAACTATAGGCCGGTCAGCCTAACATCTGTAGTCTGCAAAATTTTGGAGGGGATGTTAAGGGACCACATACAAGACTTTAGTAATAAAAACGGTATTATAAGTAGTAATCAGCATGGATTCATGAAAAATCGTTCTTGCCAAACCAATCTATTAACCTTCTACGATGAAGTGAGCAGCCACCTAGATAAAGGTAAGCCTGTGGATGTGGTGTATCTGGACTTTGCAAAGGCCTTTGACACCGTTCCCCACAAACGATTACTGTACAAACTAAGGAAGGTAGGTATGGACCATAAGGTGAGTACCTGGATAAAGAACTGGCTCCAGGGGAGAGTACAGAGGGTGGTGATTAATGGGGAGTACTCGGATTGGGCGGGTGTGGAAAGTGGGGTCCCCCAGGGTTCTGTCCTGGGACCAATCCTGTTTAATTTGTTCATAAATGATCTAGAGGAGGGGATATCGAGTACAATCTCAGTATTTGCAGATGATACTAAACTAGGCATGCCAATATCTTCTATGCAGGATGTGGAAACCTTGCAAGCAGACCTGAACAAAATAACGGGGTGGGCAACTACATGGCAGATGAGATTTAATGTAGAAAAATGTAAAGTAATGCACTTGGGGGCCAGAAACCAGAAAGCAAGCTACTCACTAGGGGGGGAACCTCTGGGTGAGTCTAGGATGGAAAAGGACTTGGGGGTACTGGTAGACAACAAGCTTGGCAGTGGCATGCAATGCCAAGCCGCCGCAAGCAAAGCCAACAGATTACTGGGATGTATAAAAAAGGGGATTCACTCCAGAAATAAAGAGATTATTCTCCCACTCTACAAGACTCTGGTCCGACCACATCTGGAGTATGCTGTCCAGTTCTGGGCACCGGTCCTCAGGAAGGATGTGCTGGAATTGGAGAAAGTCCAGAGAAGGGCAACAAAAATAATTAGGGGAATGGAGGACATCAGCTATGAGGAAAGACTACAAGCACTGAACCTATTCTCTCTGGAGAAAAGACGATTGAGGGGGGATATGATATCAATGTACAAATACTGTACTGGTGACCCGAGCATAAGGAACAAACTATTCAGAGAAAGGAGATACAATAAGACACGTGGCCACTCACTAAAACTAGAGGAAAGACGGTTTAACCTTAAAGTGCGTAAGGGGTTCTTCACTGTAAGAGCAGTAAGGATGTGGAATTCTCTTCCACAAGCAGTCGTATCAGCAGGGAGCATCGATAATTTCAAAAAACTATTAGATGGACACCTTAAAGACCACAACATACAGGGGTATACAATGTACGGTTAAAAGCAAACACACACACGCATCATAGGTTGAACTGGATGGACTGATGTCTTTTTTCAACCTTACTAACTATGTAACTATGTGATGTAAGCTTGGTGGATCGCTTCTACATCTCCCCCAGCCCTGTTAGCACCTCCAGTGGCCCTGATTTGTTATGATCGGCGGACTGATACACCTATGTAGATTATTTTGCATGTGGCCAGATATGTACTGTGAATTCTAACATTTTTTAAACTGCCCACTAGATGACGCTTTTTCCCTTTCTATACATAAACACACACACAGGAGTGGTGGGTGAAATCGCATCGCATTCTTGTTCAAATCACATGCGATTATTTGCAGAGCGATTTGCGCCCATTCATTATGTATTGATGCAAATCGCACCACAAAGTATCGGTTTTGGTATCGGGAACATTTGGGCATGTACCGATATTCGCGCAAATGCTTGGTATTTGCCGGTATCAGTACATCCCTAGAGAAAAGGCTTTTGGAACCAGTGAGCCAGATTAGGGGGAAATGGTCCAAGGGTGGTCAACCGCTGAAACACTTTGTAAAAGAATACAACTACTTGATTAAACTGATAACAATTTCAGAACTGCCATGACTCCTCTCTGCCACGTCACAAGAAAGGGCTGTCATGTGAAGAAGCAAGTAAACTATTAAAGCTCAACACCAGATAGATATGAAAACACGATTTAAAGGATTTATCTGCTCAATATTAACATTCATGCAGATTATCTCTTCCTTCTGGTATTCCCTGCACAGCAGGTCTAAGACTTGGAAGACAGGGCAGCGTGCTAAGTCAATTGCACAGTGCTTTGGTCTGTTAATTTTATTATGCCAACAGAAGGGAAAAGAGAGCGTTGACTCCATCAGTGAATCAAAGCTCCTTCATTGTCCATTTATAGGACAGGGCAGGCCCTGGACTAGGCTGCATTGCCTAAGTGGCGTGTAGTCTGCAGTGAGCTCCAGAACTTGATTGTGGTATCTGGTAGAGTTGTCTCAATATCAAGACTGGCTTATATGAATTACTTGCTACCTGAATTACCCACTTACTTGATGCTGCGGATCCAGTGTTGTCCTGCTAAAATCCTCTTCTCAGCAGCCGCTGCGTAGGTCCCATGCCACCATCTTCACCTGTAACATCATCGGGACCTGGCTTATCCGGGTTTAGGCGCAGCCTTCTGATGATGCGCTGCTAGGCCTGCCCTCTCCCACTTTACTGAATGGTATGATGTGCAGTGCTCCTGTTGCCTTTTTGGATAATCACGTCACATATTCTAGAAGGCAGCAGGGCCACTGATGTCATTCGCCTAGGCGATCTCAGGAATGGGTGGCCAGCCCAAAAACCTTACCCAAAAAAAAGGAAAAAAATAAGCCTATTTGTGTAGCCGAGGAAGGATGGGATTGAGAAGATGAAAGTTGATTTCAAGGATAAAGATCCGCTAAAGTGAATGGTACCTAACTGTTCACATCCTATTATTATTGCCTTGATCTACACCCTGAGGTGAAATGTCAGCCCACCCTAGCTCTGGGGGTCAAGGGGGTGCTACATATGTAGGGCCCCATAGAGCGATTGTTTTCTTAAAAATTTAGTTTTTGGTCAGGGAGGACACTGTGATTAGTTAGGTCTGTTCTGGGTTCTGTAGCTTTGGGCTTAGTTGCTTCCATCTATCTCCCAGGGGATCCTGGGACATAGTGGGTGAGAGAATCATGACCCCAGCCTGCATGTTTGTATCTCCATAGCCAACCCCTTGTCAATATGACAGGTGACCAGCAGGGGGCTGAGGGGGTATACATAGGCTGGAACCCAGAGCTGAGCTCTCTTGTTCTTGGGGGGAGTAAGACCCTGCCTGAGGGCTGTAGCATTTCCCTAGAACTGCAAGCACTTTTGTGGGGTCCCAGCTCGTTCATAGTTACCGGAGTATCCCCTAGGCTCACCTCACACTATCCAAATTCTACCCAAAAATAAAAACCACAAAAAAAGACAAGTACAGCCTGTTCTTGGACTCGAGTGATTAGGAAATGTTGTGTGCCTGGCTGACATGTGCCTGTCAGGGAATGGAACCGGGGATCAAACTGCCAGACTACTCCAGTCTACACATAAAATATGGCATTGTGAGACTCTGGCCAGTAAAGAGGCTATGTTCTGCCACACTCCCAATAAATATAATTTTATTTCAGAAATGCTGCCTGTATGGGCAACCCTAGGCTCTCAGATACTGTAACATATCACACTTGCATACTACAATTCCATATAAAAATTTTCAAGCTGAGATTTTATTTGGTCCATCAACCGCAAAGCTGAACATTCCATTTAACATAAAAACACATCCTTTATCCTAACTCAGTTCTGTATGGATTAAGATGGGGTGGGGGAGCAGATTTCCAGAGGAAGATTTTTCAGCTTCTTTAAATATTAGAAAAGGCCTGAGTTATCATTTCTTGGTGGATTTATACATTTTTTTCACTTCTTATTAATCCATACAGCATCTTCTGCTTCTCGAAGGAATTCCCAGTCTTTGTATTCTTAATGCTCCATGGACTGCTACATATTCTACTAAAAAACCCTACCATCACCACTGCATCCCCTTCCACTAACTTATTTTATTACTTCATATAACCACTTTAAATCCTCCCACCACTTCCTATACATCCTCTTCCTATCCTGCCATAGGTCCCAGTGGTCTCCTAGTATGGTGCTTCCAATCAGTGCTCCAATATAGTCTTTAGGTCTCTTGATACTGCTGTTATATGTCTTCTCCAGATCTGATGAGAATTGTATGCAGTCTATGTCATAGCATTTCTCTACAGCTTTTTTCATTTCTTCAAATAACAACTCTAGAGCTCCTCCCAATACTTCATATCACATGTCAATAGCTTCTTGTATAACATCCTATAGCTTCTCCTCGCAGTCCTCCAACTCATCTGTGAATACACATAAATGTCCGCCATGTGCCTTCCGTTTCAGCTTTGATGTTCCCAGGTAGGGGGTGATGGGTTGCTCTCAACCACACTGCTGTATGAGGGTGGGCTGACCATGCTGGGAGGGTACAAGTAAGGCTTGGCAGTCACCTGTAGGATGGAAAAATGTGGTACACAGTTATACAAGTTTCTCAGTGTCTTCTACATGTTTGATCACCTGTGTAAACTGTTTCTAAATATCTAATTTTAATTAATTAAAAAACCTCTGGAGAAACCAAAATGTAGCAACTCAAATGGGTCTACAACTCTCCCAGGATTGGGCTCTGCTCTCTCAGGGTTCATCCACAGTACTGCTACAGGTGAAAACTGGTATTGCAGCATATCATTTTGTATGCATAGGTCTCAAATTTCTGAGATGGTAAAGAAGGACGCCTTTCAGCACAAACCTGTTGTGTGAGTTTTGTTCCTGTTTAGATTTCCAGCTGAGCCAAAAGCTCAGACTATTGTGATATGATCTGATCATGCTTGCCATCCAACTCTTTCACCAGCATAGCAACTAATAAGATCTAAATTACAGACAGCAAACCATTGAAAAGGAATGTTTACTGGGTATTATAGGTTACTGCATTTCAATGTCTGCCCAACTAAGTGGATTTGCACCTCTTCAACTTACCTCACTGTATGGTGGTGGTGCGCCCATGTCTATGAGAGGAGTCTCCCTTGGTGACAAGGATGGTTCAGATCGAGATCGGAAGCGGCAAACATTATTACAAATCCCACAAAGGCACAGCACTGAGAACACAATCAACATACAGATAAACAGGGGCCTGCAAAACAAGAATGTACATATTTGTATATGTAGGTATAAAGCAGTATCTGCAGTAATCACTGCTTTCATTATAACCTAAGGAAAGGAAAAAAGTTGTGGAATATATGGTTCTGAATATCTGATTCATATAAGAATAAAAAGGTTTTTCTCCTCACATTGGGATTTTGTAGGCAAACAAAAACAGGGATATATAAAAAATACTAATGTTATTCAAAAAATACGTAGATTAAGTTCAAAATTACATATATTGTTCACAGCATAATAAAATATATGTCGTGGAACATTTAGAAAGGCTACCACACATGAATCGACAATATTGCACTGGGTATAAAACCCTTTGATAGAGTATAGGTCCTATCAGGGATCAGGACCTATACTCTATCAAAGGGTTTTATACCCAGTGCAATATTGTCGATTCATGTGTGGTAGCCTTTCTCAATGTTCCATGACATGTATTTTATTATGCTGTGAACAATATATGTAATTTTGAACTTAATCTATGTATTTTTTGAATAAAATTAGTATTTTTTTTATATATCCCTGTTTTTGTTTGCCTACAAAATCCCAATCTGAGGAGAAAAACCTTTTTATTCTTATATGTAACAAGGGATGGTGGCAAACCATACCAACCATAATCTGAAAGTTCTTGTATCTGAATATCTGATTCAGACCCAGAAGTGCCGATCTCATCATCATCATGGTCTTTTAATAGTTCTAAAGTCAAGCTGGTCACTGTCCTCCCTACCCACTGACAGTCCAGCCTCTTACATGATGTACAAGGAGGCTGGGCACTCTGCCATGGCCAAGACCCACATCTGGGTGACAGGTGGTGGTGGTCCTCAAAGGTCCGAAGGGTTAGACTGAAAAAGCAGATTGGAGACCCATTAAGAAGCCCAAGGTATCAACCAAAATAAAAAAGAGGGAAGAGGCAGAGATTCCTTAAAAGTGTAGTAGGTACCTACAGCAAAGTTATTATCTCAAATAATTTTTATGATTAGAGAAAATTAAAAATGACTTTTTTTTAAGGCTGTGACTACACACAACCTTCAGTAAAATATCGGTGGAGAAAAAGCCCCAACTCCACGTGGGATGAGATCAGTTGTTCTCAATGCCATGGAGGTCCCAATCCTACATCCTCTTATGGGTTCTCAGGTGGGTATTGTAGGATAAAAGGAGGTCAAAAACTGGACAGTGCACAGAATGGCACCAGTGCCTGGTGTGGGATGTCTAAGGATGGGTTGAAGTCATCAAGTTTGACGAACATCAAATAGCTTTATTTCACACAGACGTTTATCGTGGCTAAGATTTACCTCAGTTTACAGTGATACACAAAATGTTTGACATTTCTCAGTTTACTCTCCCACCAAAGTGTGTGACACCAGGCACCTCTGCCATTCCGTTCACCAATGGGTTTTTGACCTCCTCTCATCCTTTCACAAATGGGAGTGCCTACTGCTACAATATACAGGAGCTGTTTTTTCAGATAGTGGTTCAGCTAGTGATTCCTAAAGGAAATCATCAGAGAAATCTGAGGGCCACCATTGTGGTCTTATGCAGATCAGTAATGTCAGTACTTTGAGTCTCTGACAAAAAACAGCTCAGTTAAGAAGGGTTAGACCCTAAAAAAATGTTATACTGTTATCTCTTGCCCTGTTGGGGAGATTGATCTTCACTTTTTAGCCTTGTACACACAATCAGATTATCGGACAATCTTTTGTCCATTTTTTGTTGCATGCTAGTCTCATGTCGAAAGTGAAGAGGTTACTTTTATACGAAAATTCCCAGAACAGACTTCTACTTCAGAAGTGATGTCATGTGTTGAATTGTTTTGTATGTGTTCTTTCATTTCTGAGCATGCCTACTCTTGCTCACATGATTTTTTACGGACGAAAACTGTACTAATTAAACGAAAATTGGACGTTGCGTTGACGTATGATAAAAAAATTTATAGCCTGCACATCCAGTTTTTGTCGTCCGAAAATTCGTAATCGGCTGTCGAAAGCACTATACTAACAATTCGAAAATCGGCAGATCGTTCGTCGGACAAAATTTTACTTCCGATTTACATATCCTGTGTACGGGCCCCTTTAGTCTCAGCATCAACATTCAGGGTGTGAATGAAAATCTCAAGTAAAAACACACAGCAACATCATTTTTTTAAGGAGTACTAAAACACTCACAAACTGACCATACACCTGTAGCAATTTGTTTGTACGTTTGTATGGAAAATTGGTCATCAGCATTCAATAATATTATTTCCTATGAAAGCTTGAAAACGTAGTTGGATTTGTTTGAATTCCACTCTCGATTTTGGGATGCACATGCACAATATAATAAGTATGATTATATTCTGAACAAAAACCACATTCACAGTTAAAGGGTTAGAAAAAAAAATGAATAGGTTACTAGCATAGTACTTCCTCCCCTCTACCCCTGCTGTACTTATCTCCCTGACTGCTGAAATCTCAGTGCCCAGGCAGCCCATGTAGTGATCCAGAAATGTAAAACCTCTGCCCTTCACCCTCTTCTATGCGTAGCACTGACAGTTCACCAACCATGGAGGTAGAGTGCATCCGGAAAGTACTCACAACGCTTCATCTTTTCCACATTTGTTATGTTACAGCCCTATTCCAAAACAGACTATATTCATTATTTTCCTCACAATCCTACAAACAATACCCCATAATGACAATGTGAAAGAAATTTGTTTGAAATCTTTGAAAATTTCTTAAAAATGAAAACCATGTCACAGCCTTTGCCACGACAATCAAAATTGAGCTCAGGTGCATCCTGTTTTCTCCACTGATCATCCTTGAGATGTTTCTACAACTTACTTGGGAGTCCACCTGTCATAAATTCAGTTGATAGGATATAATTTGGAAAGGCACACACCTGTCTATAGACCTCCGAGACAGGATTGTATTGAGACACAGATCTGGGGAAGAGTACAGAAATATTTCTGCAGCATTGAAGGTCCCAATGAGCACAGTGGCCTCCATCAACCATAAATGGAAGACGTTTGGAACCACCAGGGCTCTTCCTGGAGCGGGAAGCCCTGCCAAACTGAGCAATCGGAGGAGAAGGGTCTTAGTCTTGGGGATGACCAGGAACCTGATGGTCACTCTGACAGAGCTCCAGTGTTTCTCTGTGTAGAGAGGAGAACCTTCCAGAACAACCATCTCTGCAGCACTCAACTAAACAGGCCTGTATGGTAGAGTGGCCAGATGGAAGCCACTCCTCAGTAAAAGGCACATGACAGCCCACCTGGAGTTTGCCAAAAGGCACCTGAGGAACAAAATTCTCTGGTCTGATGAAACAAAGATTGAACTCTTTGGCCTGAATGGCAAGCGTCATGTCTGGAGGAAACCAGGCACCGCTCATCATCTGGCCTACAGTGAAGCATGGTGGTGGCAGCATCATGCTGAGGGGATATTTTTCAATGGCAGAAACTGGGAGACTAGTCAGGATCAAGGGAAAGATAAATGCAGCAATATACAGAGACATCCTTGATGAAAACCTGCTCCAGAGCGCTCTTGACCTCAGACTGGGGGCAAAGGTTCCTCTTCCAACAAGACAACAACCCTAAGCACACAGCCAAGATAACAAAGAAATGGCTACAGGACACCTCTGTGAATGTCCTTGAGTGGCCCAGCCAGAGCCCAGACTTAAACCTAATTGAACATCTCTTGAGAGATCTAAAAATGGCTGTGTACCGACGCTCCCCATCCAACCTGATGGAGCTTAACCACATAACGACTGCCCACAGCAGATATATTGCAGCAGGCAGCCGCTGCTGGGCAAAGTGACGTAGGGGTACGTCGCTCGCTCAGCCGCCTGTAGGGGGCGGGCGAGTGCGCGCCGCCAGAGGCGCGCTCCCGCCCCCGCTCGTTCACAGGCATCCCCGCGCGAGTAACTGGCGGCTCAGATGTCCACCGGTCACTCGCGATCTCCCGCAGGAGAGGGAGAAAGGCAGACGGCTGATGTAAACAAAGCCGCCTGTCACTGTCATTCTCCCCGATGTAAGTGCAGAGACTATACGATCCTGCTATGTAGGAACGTATTTCTTTGTGGTTACATCACAAGCCACGCCCCCCCACAGTTAGAATCACGTCCCTAGGAACACACTTAACCCCTTGATCACCAATAAAGTTAACCCCTTCCCTGCCAGTGTCATTTTGACAGTAACAGCGCATATTTATAGCACTGATTACTGTAGTAATGTCGCTGGTACTCCCAAAAGTGTCAAAAATGTCAGTCAGGGGTCCGATCTGTCCGCCGCAATGTCGCAGTCCCGCAAAAAAAAAAATCGGGTACAGCGTCGCACGACCGCGCAATTATCCGTTAAAGTCACGCAGTGCCGAATCGCAAGTAGAGCCTGGTCTTTGAGCAGCCAAATCTTCTGGGGCTTAAGTGGTTAAGAGGTCCTGCAAAGAGGAATGGGAGAAACTGCCCAAAAATAGGTGTGCCAAGCTTGTAGCATCATACTCAAAAGGCCTTGAGGCTGTAATTGGTGCCAAAGGTGCTTCAACAAAGTATTGAGCAAAGGCAGTGAATACTTCTGTACATGTGATTTTTTTTCGATTTTTATTCTTAATAAATTTGCACAGATTTCAAACAAACTTCTTTCTCGTTGTCATTATGGCGTATTGTTTGTAGAATTTTGAAGACAAAAATGAATTGAATCCATTTTGGAATAAGGCTGTCAGATGCACTATAAGTACAGCAGGGACTATGGGATGGGAAAGGTCTATGGTGTTAGCTCACCTTTTCATTTCTTGTTCAAGAAAATTTCTCCATCTTTTTTAAATTTTTTAGGCTGGGTTCACACTAGTGTGAATTGGATGTGGGTTTTTCCGCATCCTATTTGCATGGCAGGAGAGTGTGCCCGGCTCTCAATGGGGCATGTTCACACATTTCCGTGGCGGCTGCAGAGCGGATTGCCAAGGGGGTCCTGTGCGTCTTTGGCTCCAATTCAGGTCCCAATTCAGGCAAAAATTTGGGCCTGATTAGTCCCCGAAATGGAGAACAGGGACGCATTGGACCCCTGCTGAGAGCAGCATCCGATTCAAGTGTGAAGCCTTAAACAAAATTCTCCTGGTGTATGGCCAGCTTACGGTCATACTAAAACCCTTATCATCTTTTTTATTGTTGTTTTCCTGTTGGATATTTGACCTTACATCCTGTCTGGGTGACAGCACCGCCACTGAGACAGGAAGTGATAGGAAATCCCTTCCGGAAGGTTCTAACCCTTACCCACTCTAGGCAAAAGTAAAACGTGAAGTGTTTTGTTTCGAATGACCTTTTTAACACTTTAAAATCATTCTAGACTTAGCTGTTTAATGTAATCCCAAGCTGCACAGCCATCACTAATAAATACCAGAAAACAGTGCAGTGACTTCCTTGTCTCATGTAATAATACTCAGACTGGTTATATGAGAATGACATAATCGTGTCACTATTACCCCGGCAGAATCCACTGCTGTCAGCACACATTTCTTTAATAATTACAGACAAGACAGCATGTGGTATTGTAGAGGCTTTGATGAGTAAGAGAACACTCATGATTAAAACTGCATTTGATAATGTCTCATTTGGGACAGTTATTTATACAATATAGAGTATAAATGACCTCATAAATGGCAATTTTATTACAGAATTAAATAAAGAACACGAAAAGATAGCGGAGTTCTCAGTTGTACCTCTTTTGGAACCAAAGACTTCTTTCACTCTTCACTTGAAAATTTCCCTGTATGTGCTGTATAGTTTAATATTTAAAGTGAATGCTCTTTTTTTTTTTTTTTTTCCAATACATATATATATATATGCTATATGAATGTAAAAGCTAGCAGAGCTTGCACTACATGTAAGGTCCACACATATTCAGTAAGGCCCCCCTCCCTAATCTTAATCCACTGCACTAAAAAGCACCCAAAGGGGAAAAATAAATGTACCTCTCCTCTGGCTTCTGTACTGCAGAGGGTGATGGCACCATCATTTCAATGAGAACCCAGGGAATTCAGAGTACCCTACATCTTGTGAGATTACAATACAGCACAGTGCAGCAGCATCTTCCTATGAGATTTGGGGTACTCTGCATTTCCTGGGATCTGACCAGAAGGATGATGACATCACCCTTGCTTAGGCCGGCCAAACATGGTTTCGCATCTCGGCCGGCTGAGAAGGAAGTGGCGAGATTTGAACTGTTAATGGGCAACCGTTAATGGGCCGGATTCTCTTGGGATTATCGCTAGCAGCTGCTAGTGATAATCACTGTCTTCTCCCAGCAGGCATGGCTTCCCCCACCAGGGGAAGACAATGACCCAGCAGGACGTATTCCCACATCAACACTGTCTGTGTTGATGGGGGAATTGCGCAAATTTCTTTCCTGCAACCCGTGGTTGTAGGAAAAAAAATTTGCTCTGTGCATGGCTGGTCTTAGGTGTCATAAGGGAGGGGATAAGTAAATTAACTAATTTTATTGGTGCCCATATGGCAACATACTAGCAATAGAGTTCTGTCTCTGTAACCACCTAAAGGACCAGTTTAAATCTAGAAGGCCTCTCACACAGGCCATATGATCAAGTCCGCCTGCCAGTTTTTAAGGCTGACTTGATCAGATGGTCTATGCATCCCCATGGACTTGTGTCTGTTTACACCTGCCTACCTCCGGGTCCTATCTGGTCCACTAAAAAATGGAAGGGGATCCATCCTCTTCCATTTAGGTGGATCTAACCAGGGGGTAGTCAAGTGTAAATGGACAGGGGAGTCTGTTTACTCCGACTGTCCATAGAACAGAGTGGGTTCTGTTTATGTCTGCTCTGCATAAACTGAGTGGACACAGATGTGTCATCCTCACTCTCTGCTCCAACTAGCAGGAGATCTGAGAGCGGATTCATTGCTTATCGGAACGTAAATCCGCACCAAAACCACCCTGTGTGAAAGCGGCCTAAAAGACTCATTTATACAGTAACAGTGCATATTATGTAGCTCTGATTACAGTACTGTATTAATGTCACTGGTCCCCCAAAAATGTCAGAAATGTCAGTTAGGGGTCCGCGATCTGTCCGCTGCAATGTCGAAGTCCCGATAAAAATCGCTGATCGCCGCCATTACTAATAAAAAAATAAAAATAAATAAAAAGTCCATAAATCTATCCTGTAGTTTGTAAATGCTATAACTTTTGTGCAAGCCAATTAATATACGCTTTTTGGGATTTTTTTTACCAAAAATATGTAGCAGAATACAAATTGGCCTAAACTGATTAAAAAATTAGATTTTTTATTGGGAATGTTTTATAGCAGAAAGTAAAAAATATTGTTTTTTTTCAAAATTGTCACTCTTTTTTTGTTTATAGCGCAAAATCTAAAAACCTTAGAGGTGATCAAATACCACCAAAAGAAAGCCCTATTTGTGGGAAAAAAGGACATTAATTGTATTTAGGTACAGCATCGCACGACTGCGCAATTGTCAGTTAAAGCAACGCAGTGCCGAATCGCAAAAAAATGGCCTGGTCATTGATGGGAGAAAACCTTCCGGAGTTGAAGTGGTTAAACGTACACCTAAGTTAAAAATCATGGTGCTCAGACTTGAGAAGTCAGTCCCTGGCTTCTTTTATGTCTTGCATACTCCCAACAATGGGATCTCCCAGCCATAATTTCTGAGCCTATCCCTGTCCACCTGGTATTTAGATGTTCTAGCCCACTTCATGTGTTCCAGCTCCACCCATGATATTCTTTATTATATTCAGGGACTGGGAATAAAATTCAACCCTGGAAATAGAAACCTAGAATGTGTCGGCAGATAAGAACCATTTGGTCCATCTAGTCTGCCCAATATATCTGAATTCTATGAATAGTCCCTGGCCCTATCTTATATGAAGGATAGCCTTATGCCTATCCCATGCATGCTTAAACTCCTTCACTGTATTTGCAGCTACCACTTCTGCAGGAAGGTTATTCCATGCATCCACTACTCTCTCAGTAAAGTAATACTTCCTCATATTACTTTTAAACCTTTGCCCCTCTAATTTAAAACTGTGTCCTCTTGTGGTAGTTTTTCTTTTAAATATGCTCTCCTCCTTTACCGAGTTGATTCCCTTTATGTATTTAAAAGTTTCTATCATATCCCCTCTGTCTCTTCTTTCTTCCAAGCTATACATGTTAAGGTCCTTTAACCTTTCCTGGTAAGTTTTTTCCTGCAATCCATGTACTAGTTTAGTAGCTCTTCTCTGAACTCTCTCTAGAGTACCTATATCCTTCTGGAGATATGGCCTCCAGTACTGCGCACAATACTCCAAGTGAGGTCTCACCAGTGTTCTGTACAGCGGCATAAGCACTTCTCTCTTTCTACTGCTTATACCTCTCCCTATACATCCAAGCATTCTGCTGGCATTTCGTGCTGCTCTATTACATTGTCTTCCCACCTTTAAGTCTTCTGAAATAATTACTCCTAAATCCCTTTCCTCAGATACTGAGGTCAGGACTGTGTCAAATATTCTACATTCTGCCCTTGGGTTTTTACGCCCCAGGTGCATTATCTTGCACTTATCCACATTAAATTTCAGTTGCCAGAGTTCTGACCATTCTTCTAGTTTTCCTAAATCCTTTTCCATTTGGCGTTTCCCTCCAGGAACATCAACCCTGTTACATATCTTTGTGTCATCAGCAAAAAGACAAACCTTACCATCGAGGCCTTTTGCAAATAATTTCATACCAGCCTCATAGCATTATAATACCAGCCCAACAGCATAACGTCATTATTTTTTTGTTCATAAAAGGGAAAACCATGCATTTTAAAGCACATTTAAAGAGTGTATTATATATAGATAAGACAGATACGAAAGCATATAGGGCTTTATATATATAAGAGCAAATTCCAGTTAAAGTGGTAAAAGGGCGGACGTGGCAGGAGGTGGTCATAGCCTCTGTGGGCATGGTACAGGAGATGTCAGAGGCTGCGGGCATGGTACAGGAGGACATATCAGAGGCTGCGGGCATGGTACAGGAGATGCAGGGGCTGCGGGCATGGTACAGGAGGGCAGTGCTGTGGACATGGTACAGGAGATGCAGGGCTATGGGCAAGGTACATGAGAGGCAGTTCTGCGGGCATGGTACATGAGAGGCAGTGCTGCGGGCATGGTACAGGCGATGCAGTGCTGCGGGCATGGTACAGGGGAATCTCCTGTACCATGCCCGCAGCACTGCATCTCCTGAAGAGATGCAGGGACTGCGGAGGGGTCTCACTTACTCTGTGGTGAGGCTCATTACATTTAAAAATGGCGCCGCCCGATGCCATCACGTCACCGCGCATGCACCATCTGCCCGATAATAGCCGAGCCTGTACAGCTTTCCCGAGCGGTGGCACATGCGCAGTGTACAGGTGCCATTGACTTTCAACAAGCCCCGGGGCAGGGGGACTTGCCAGCCTACCGGGAAATTTCCTGGTATCCCGGTAGGCCAGTCCGGCCCTGATTATATTATATATTATTATAATGGAGTCCCTGACCTGTGATAAGGGATTGATATTATAGAAATCAGGGATTTTTTCCTATTCGCTGAGGGGGAAAAAAGTCAGGATAGCGATGAACTAAAGCATGAAACAATAAGGGTCAATTTCTATACCTGTGGAATGACAGTAGATTGGAGGTGTTATAGGGGGTGTCACTTAACATTTTGGTGCATACTGATCCAGAAAATCAGGCATAATCAATAAAGCAATGCAGAAATAATGAAAAAGTGATTTATACAATGTACAGAGTAACCAATTTGATAACTGTGTGAAACATGGCATCATCCATTAGCCTCCGACCCCATATAAAATAAGCACAGCTAAATAAAGGAATTGGTATAAATCTTTTATAGGTAAGCCTGCACTGTTTTAATAATTTAGGGCTGTATATTCAGATTCTTACATAAGCCTCATCATAACTGGCTCTCATTAAAGTATCCTTAGGAGCACACCTATAGAACTGTGTACCTAATTCCACTGTCAGTAATGACATCACTTTGACATCAGCAAGCAATTGGCCTTTGCTAAGTATGGACACTGGAGTATGCACACACATTGGGATCTAATTGACCCACCTAGGCTGAGGAAATCAGTGATTGCACTATAACTGAGTACACATTTCACTAGGCACTAGATTACATTTCGGTTGCCTAGCACACCAGGGGAGCCTATTATCCTTCCAGAGGTTGCTAGAGATTCCTTGAGCTGTGGCTTCCCATCTGACGGTGTCTGCATAGTTCTAGGTCCAACACCACTTGGCAGAGCCAATAGATAGACACCATTGATCTTTTTAACTGTCCTTTATCTGGTTGTAATGGAATTTTTTTTAAATATACCAAACATATTATACTTACCTGCTGTGTGCAATAGAATTGCACAGAGCAGCCCCGATCCTCCTCTTCTCGAGTACCCTGTCAGCGCTCATGGCTCCTCCTATCTTGCTGGTACCCCCAATAGGAAGTCGATTCCCATGGGGGCACTCGTCGGGGCTCTCTTCAGAGACCTGCTGCTGCATACATTGACACCTTAACCCTCATCATTGGAGTTGATTGACAGGAGCCAATGGATCCTGCTGCTATCGATCTGCCCTGGGAGGAGGGACAAAGCCAGGAGAGCCACAGCTCTTATGCACAGTGCTGGGGCTCAGACAAGAATAGAAGGGAGAGAGGGAGGGGGGGGGGGGGCTGTGTCCCAGAAGATATTTTTACCCTAATGCATAGAATGCATTAGGGTAAAAAAACCTAGAGGCTTTAGAACCACTTTAACCACTTCCGGACTGCCTTCCGCATATATACTGATCTGGGGGCGTGCGCTGCCGGAGCCCCACTCCTGCTGCGATTGGACACAGTGGGAGCCAATCAGTGGGTCCAGTGGTCGCGATGGCCGCCGGGATCCGCCAATTGTTCGGAGGAGAGAAAAAACTGCAGTATGCCTATAAAAAGCAGGCAGACCCCTGTTCTGTCACAGAGGAAAAGGGAGATCTTTTGTTTCTGCTAAGCAGAAACACGGATCTCTGTTTTCCTCTAGTACATCCATCCCCCACACAGTTATAAATCATTCCCTGGGAGCACACTTAAACCTTTGATCGCCTCTGATGTTAACCTCTTCCCTGCCAGTGTCATTAGTACAGTGACAGTTCGTTTTTTTAGCACTGATCGCTATATTTGTGTCACTGGTCCCCAAAAAGTGTCACTTAGTGTCAGGTTTGTCCGCCGCAAAGTAGCAGTCCCGCTAAAAATCGTTGATTGCGGCCATTAATAGTAAAAAAAAAAAAGTTCATAAAGACACAAAACATGTAGCAGAACACCTATTGGCCTAAGGTGATGAAGAAATTAGATTTTTAACATTTTTTTATTGGATGTGTATTATAGCAGAAAGTAAAAAATATTGTTTTTTTTTCAAAATTGTCGACCTTTTTTTGTTTATAGCGCAAAAAAAAAAAAAAAAAAAACTGCAGAGGTGATCAAATACCACCAAGAGAAAGCTCTGTTTGGGTGAAAAGTACAATAATTTTATTTGGGTACAGCGTGGCACGACCGTGCAATTGTCAGTTAAAGCAACACAGTGCCATATTGCAAAAAATGGCCTGGTCATTAAGGGGGTAAAACTTACTGGGGCTGAAGTGGTTAAGGGTGGCATTCTTACAACTACTGTAAGGGGGCCTTTCCTCTCACTAACTAAGAATTTAAGGAGAATTCTTTCCACTGACCACAAATTTAGGGAGCATTCTTTCCAATGACCACCAATGTAAGAAGCATTCTTCCCACTGACCACCAATGTGAGGAACTTTCTTCCCACTAACTACCAATTTAAGGATCATTCTTTCCCACTGACCACCAATGTAAGGGGGACATTCTTCCAAATAACTACCAATGTATGAAGCTTTCTTCCCACTGACCACCACAGTAAGGGACTTTCTTTTCACTGACCACAGATGTAAAGGGCATTCTTCACACTGACCACCAATGTAAAGGAACATTCTTCCCACTGACCACCAATGTAAAGGGCATTCTTCCTACTGACCACCAATGTAAAGGGCATTCTTCCTACTGACCACCAATGTAAAGGGCATTCTTCCAACTGACCACCAATGTAAAGGACATTCTTCCTACTGACCACCAATGTAAAGGGCATTCTTCCTACTGACCACCAATGTAAAGGGCATTCTTCCTACTGATCACCAATGTAAAGGGCATTCTTCCTACTGATCACCAATGTAAAGGGCATTCTTCCTACTGATCACCAATGTAAAGGGCATTCTTCCTACTGACCACCAATGTAAAGGGCATTCTTCCTACTGACCACCAATGTAAAGGTCATTCTTCCTACTGACCACCAATGTAAAGGCCATTCTTCCTACTGACCACCAATGTAAAGGGCATTCTTCCTACTGACCACCAATGTAAAGGCCATTCTTCCTACTGACCACCAATGTAAAGGGCATTCTTCCAACTGACCACCAATGTAAAGGACATTCTTCCTACTGACCACCAATGTAAAGGGCATTCTTCCTACTGACCACCAATGTAAAGGGCATTCTTCCTACTGACCACCAATGTAAAGGGCATTCTTCCTACTGATCACCAATGTAAAGGGCATTCTTCCTACTGATCACCAATGTAAAGGGCATTCTTCCTACTGACCACCAAAGTAAAGGGCATTCTTCCTACTGACCACCAATGTAAAGGTCATTCTTCCTACTGACCACCAATGTAAAGGGCATTCTTCCTACTGACCACCAATGTAAAGGGCATTCTTCCTACTGACCAACAGGGCTTCCCCGAGACCCAAAAAATATTTTAAAAGCTCCTATGGGGAAAAACAGTTAGGAAAGACTTGTCAAGTATCATATGTACTTAGAAACAGTAATGAAGCCACTGGATCACCATGCCATCCAGGAAAATAGAATTTTCAGAACAAGTGTTTCTGCCATGAGTGAAATTTGGGAGATACCATTGCTGAGTTGAAAAAGCTGGTTGCCTGGCTGTTATGTTTAATGCTGTATATCAGTACTTTAGCCAGTAACAAGGAACAAGTACTGTATGCAGCTCAGGATTCCTCTAAAATATTTGCATTTACTGAAGCAATCGCCTGACCCCGCCCAGATTCTGCAACGTGTCTCACTAACAGACTAAGATCTCCAAGAATAGAAGAGCTTCTAGTCTCTGCCAGATTTGACTCTATTGCTGGGAAGTCACCAATCTGGGTAAACATCTGACACTGCGTAAAAGTCTCTGGAGGATTAATTACCCACCAGCACAATGATGTTTATGTAAAAGAGAGTCTGCAGACATAGGCCAGTGATCGCTGGTGACGTTGGTGAGCAAAGAGGGAAAATAACACTGAAATGATGATAAATGACACCGTTGTCATGTTATTATTGTCAGCAATATTAATGCTGAATACCATTCAATTATACACGATATTACCAAAAGTATTGGGACACCTGCCTTTACACGCACATGAACTTTAATGGCATCCCAGTCTTAGTCTGTAGGGTTCAATATTGAGTTTGCTCACCCTTTGCAGCTATAACAGCTTCAACTCTTCTGGGAAGGCTGTCCACAAGGTTTAGGAGTGTGTCTATGGGAGTGTTTGACCATTCTTCCAGAAGCGCATTTGTGAGGTCAGGCACTGATGTTGGATGAGAGGGCCTGGCTTGCAGTTATTCTATTGGGTTGAGGTCAGGACTGTGTGCAGGTCAGTCAAGTTCCTCCACCTAAAACTCACTCATCCATGTGTTTATGGACCGTTGTGCTTTGTGCACTGGTCTAAATCATTTGGTGGAGGGAAATTATGGTGTGGGGTTGTTTTTCAGGGGTTGGGCTTGGCCCCTTAGTTCCAATGAAGGGAACTCTTCAGGTGTCAGCATACCAAGACATTTTGGACAATTTCATGATCCCAACTTTGTGGGAACAGTTTGGGGATGGCCCCTTCCTGTTCCAACATGACTGCACACCAGTGCACAAAGCAAGGTCCATAAAGACATGGATGAGCAAGTTTGGGGTGGAGGAACTTGACTGGCCTGCACAGAGTCCTGACCTCAACCCGATAGAACACCTTTTGGATGAATTAGAGCAGAGACTGCGAACCAGGCCTTCTCGTCCACATCAGTGCCTGACCTCACAAATGTGCTTTTGGAAGAATGGTCAAACATTCCCATAGACACACACCTAAACTTTGTGTACAGCCTTCCCAGAAGAGTTGGAGCTGTTATAGCTGCAAAGGGTGGGCCAACTCAATATTGAACCCTACAGATTAAGACTGGGATGCCATTAAAGTTCATGTACGTGTAAAGGCAGGCGTCCCAATACTTTTGGCAATATAGTGTATATTCCTTAAAAACAATCTAAAACATGCATCTTTCATACAGCTAATAGAAGTACCCTGTTACTCTCTGTTATCCACTGCACAGTGTCACTCAGACTGTAAGAGGGAGGGGCAGCACTACGAGCCAAACAGGCTCTGCTGCATTAATATGTGCTGAAAGGGAACATGCAGAAAGGAGTGAGCGGAAATGATGATTTATTGGGGCATTGCTACTCTTTTAGTGTCCAATCAGCAGGCTCTGGGCAGGGAGGTGGCACCACTTTATTCCTTAGCCAATGAAAGCGGTGTCACCCTCCTGGCTGTGCTGTCTGGGAATGGCTGGAGGAAACTCCACATTTTTAGCTTAAAGTTCAGTTTTAATATAACTGACAATAACCTTAACCTAAACCTTTAGGCTTTGTTAACACTGATGCGAATTGGATGTGGGTTTCCCCGCATCCAATGCGCATGACAGGAGACTGTGACTGGCTCTCAAAGGAGCTGGTTCACACATCTCCGGGATGGCCGTGGAGCGCATTGCACGTGGGTCCTGTGCATCTCTGGCTCAGTTTCAGGTCCGAATTCAGGGGAAAACATTCGGGCCTGATTCATCCCTTAAACGGAGAACAGGGATGCACCGGACCCCCTGATGTGACCCGCGCTGCACAATGTGAACCCAGCCTCAATGTTTAACCCAATCCTTGACCTTTTACCCTAGTAATAATCCAAACCCTAGCTATATTTCTAATATTAATACTACCTTAATGCATATGTTAACTATAAAACTGAACTTCTCTTATTTGCTCTATCTTGGTCTGGTAAATATATCAATGAAGGGTAGCTGATGGTCTGAGTAGCTTAGCAAAAGAAAACTGAGCAGGGCTGACACCATTCAAATGCTGCTGGAACTTAGAGGCCAAGTGCATTTTTAGCAGATCAACTGGTATTTTTCTGTACTTGTATGGTCTTTAAAGTGGAAAATGTGGAGGAAATGTGCATATATTGCAGAGGTGTAGTGAATATTATTTTTATTTGTGCCCCGACATACACTTTAAAGCGACCAGTCAGAGACAGACATTTCCTTCCTAGGGGTAGCTTTGCCTCCAGTTAAAGAGGTTGTAAACTCAAATTTTTTGTTTTTTTTTCTTTTTCACTATGAAAGAGAAACACATAATGAGCTAGTATGCATCGCATACTAGCTCATTATGCAATACTTACCTTAGAACGAGCCCCCGCCATGCCGCCCGCTCACCTCTATGACGGGCGACATGTTCAGTCACCCATCTTCTGGGATCGCGGCATCCGGCCATCTGATTGGCCGGAGCCGCGGTCACGGCACGGGACTCTGAAGGAACGGCACCAGCGGCCGTTCCTTCAGAGCGCATGCGCCAGTGACGTCACTGGTTGCATGTAAGGTAAATGTCTCCTAAACGGTACATGTTAGGAGATATTTACAGTACCTATAGGTAAGCCTTATCATAGGCTTACCTATAGGTAAAAGTGTCAGAGGAGGGTTTACTTCCTCTTTAACAGCAATGCATGCAGGTATGTACTGGCATTCTCTCCTTGTCATAGCAGAAATGTGTCAGGTCCAAGATCAGAACCCACAACCTCTGTTGTGTTGAGCAGTAGCTCTTCTTGCTGAGCCATCTGAGATGCTGGACATTTCCTGTCTGATCTTTTGAATAATTTTGCATTGTACCTTATTTCTGGTGAACCTTGAACTCCTTGCTCCTCCCATGAACTTCCTATTTGAGCCGTGCCTTTGTACTTCCTGTTTGCCAGGTTATCTTGCTCTTTTTCATATCTGCAGCTGTCTCCACTACCACTCATTGATGGTTTTTGGCTTGTTCTTCGACTACACTTCTGCTTGATCCCAACCTGCTATATCTGCTACTGGACCCTGGCCTGCTCAGTGAAACGATCCTGAGGACTGTCATCTTGTACTAACACGCAGCAAAACCCATCTCCACTATCGGGAGATCTGGTTACCAATTAGTGCTAAGACTCCGCACCTCGGGTGAGCCCACGCCATCCGTCAGGGTGATCTGCATGTGTACTTATCCAGCTGGTCAGTTAGACCTCTCTACTGCTATAGCTACTTGTCTCTGAGCCTGAACCCTGACCCCCTGTCAGATTGTAAGGCCCCACAGAAGCTGTCCTGTCTCCTGCCTGAGCTCAAGACTAAAGCCCCGTACACACGTACCGATTGTCGGACGAACGATCGGCCGTCTTTTGTCCAGTGCTGTCCTGCTGGTTGAAAAGTGCTCAAGGCTGCACATGAATTTTGTCGGCCAACAAAAACCAACTTCAGAAGTGATGTCATGTGATGGTTAACTTTCCGTGTGTTTTTTCTTCTCTGAGCATGCCCAGTCTTGCTCAACTGGCTTTTGTCGGCCGAAATCTGTACTGACTGACGAACAATCGGCCGTTCTGGTGTTGGCCTACAAAAATTTTATAGCATGCACACCAGATTTTGTTCGGCCGAAAAGTCGCAGTCGGAAGCATCATATTAACAAGCCGACAATCGGCCGATCGGACGTTGGCTGAATATTTACGGCCGACAATCGGTACGTGTGTACGGGCCTTAATATCTTATATTTTTGCAAGAGTTGCTGAAGGAGAATAAAATAGTGAAATAAAGCCTTCAGTTTTGTTTCATGTAATTCTGACAAATTGTATGAAAGTTTCATGGGTTTCCCATAATCAATGATCTGATCAACAGATAATTTGGCCTTAGATGTTGACACTCAGCTTACTTCAATAAGGAGTGAGTACAAGTACAAAATAAAGGTCAGATAATCCCCAAGAGGCACAGTTAAAAAAATTTACGGAAGGACGTTCAGATGTCCCTCGATGACTGGCTCTCTTTAATCCCTTCAACAGGAGCAGAGAAACAACTGTAATTCGGCTGGATAATTGTCATTGGTTTGTGGCGACCATCACACCGCTCATATTATTTTTGATTACCTGAATCAAAATGACTCCTCTACAAGTGTGGTATTACACTATTTAATTTACTTTACCAATCTACTTTAAATTTATACTTTCATTTTTGGAGCAATAAAAGTGATGTTTTTGGATCTAGTGGGTGTATTGCGTAGTACAATATGCGTATTGCTCTCGTATTTAAAATTCAATTACTTGAATCATTAATACAAAGTTCACATGTTGCCACCTTTATTGTATCAAAATAACTGACATTTATCAAAAATCTAAAGATTTAAAGCCACATCAGTAGAATGAATTAAACCAAAAATCAACACACTTAAGAGATAAGTCCACCCTAAGGGCTCTTTCACGCGGCCCGCTTCCATAGGCGGATCCGTGCTGCTCAGCAGGGGATCGTAAACACTGATCCTCGCTGAGCAGGAAGGTGACATCTCCCGCTCCGCTCTGTGTACGGAGAGGGAGATGTCAGAGCCCCATGCATCTCTATGGGGGTATCGGATGAGAGTGGACCGCCTGTCCGCTCTCATCCGATCCGATCCCCTGGACGGATGGAAAATAGGGTTTCCATCCGTCCGGATTTCACGGACAGGATCGGATGCGGATGGCAGCGGGTGTCAGCGGACATGTCTCCGCTGACATCCGCT